>NC_138029.1:40055319-40428764 GCF_964106645.2 Podarcis pityusensis | reverse complement strand
TGCTTTAGAGACCAAATTCTTCAACAGATTAATGATGTACTGTGTAGGGGGCTGAAATGCATGCTTTCCTATGGTACACTTGGGTCTTCCATTTGGTGTGTGTTTCTCTAGATCACTCATAATTTTAATATACTTTTGTCATGTCTTCTGTTCATCATGTTGCCCCCCAGCCTGATCTGAAGCTGCCTAATTTTTTACAGCCCAATCCACAGGGCAGTTAAGATGAAGTAATTGGATTTAAGTTGATTTAGTCTAATTGACTGCAATTGGGCTAAGTCATCTTAAATCCAAGTACTTCAACTAATTGAGTTGTGGTTTAGACTGTGCTACGCAAGCCTTGCAGCTTTCCTTCCTTTCAAAGATCTATCACAATTCCAGTGACGTACCTTTTTTCTATATTAAAGCATCTTTCTCTTGCTTTTTAAAGTTGGTTATAAGAATATAAGAACAGTTATGCTGAATTAGGCAATGGTCTGCCTAGCTCAGCATTCTGTCGCAATTGCAACCAAACAGATGTTTCTGGGAAGTTCACAAGCAGGATTTAAAAGTGAGGTCCTTCTTCTGCAGATTGTCCCCAGCATCTAGATGGATCAGAAAGGGAAATGCAACACAACAGATGAAAATTTGATGGCACTGGGCATGATCATGATAATATAGAACAGGATGGTGAAAGCTGTGACCTTACAGATGCTGCAGAATTCCCCATCAGCCCCTGCTAGCACACCCAATGGTCAAAGTCAGTGGGAGTTGAAGTCCAACATCTGAGGTTCACAGGATCACCACGCCCAATATAGAATCGAAGAAGAAGAAGAAGAAGAAGAAGAAGAAGAAGAGGAGGAGGAGGAGGAGGAGGAGTTTGGATTTGATATCCCACTTTATCACTACCCGAAGGAGTCTCAAAGCGGCTAACATTCTCCTTTCCCTTCTTCCCCCACAACAAACACACTGAGGTGAGTGCAGCTGAGAGACTTCAAAGAAGTGTGACTAGCCCAAGGTCACCCAGCAGCTGCATGTGGAGGAGCAGAGATGTGAACCCAGTTCACCAGATTACGAATCTACCGCTCTTAACCACTACACCACACTGGCTCTAGAACTATAGAGCTGGAGGCCATCTACTCCAGCTGCCTGCTCAATGCATGTTCTGCCATGCAGGATGAGACTACGACATCCCTGAAAGATGATAGCCCAGCCTCTGCTTAAATATGAGCAGTTTGTTCCATTGTCAAGTAGCTCATACCATTAGGATGCCTCTCCTAATGCTTGGCTGAAGTCTGCTCCCCTGCAATTTCCAGCCTCATTGGTTCTAGGTAACCCCATGTGAGCACAGGATGAGAAAGTGACTGGCTTAAGATCACCCAGCCAGTGTGATGAAGTGATTTGAGGAGGGGTGAGGAACCTGCAGGCTAGCTGGAGTACTGGGCTAGGATTGTGGAGACTCAATTCAAATCCCCACACAGCCATGAAGCTGGTCCTGAATGTAAACCATGGCAGGTTCCCCACTTACTCCTGCTCTGACCATGGCATCACATTGGCTCATATACTGTTAATGGAAGCAGGAGATATTGTAGGGGAGCGCACCCTTGAAGTCATCCATGACAACTTACAAAATTCTATAAAATACTACCATGGGCTGTGATCCTTATAGCTTGTGATTCTATAGTAATTGCTCCTTGACATCCATATTGTCTCACCTCAAGAAAGTAAGTGCTCACTGGCTTAAACCTTGAACAGTCTCACCTCTCCCTACAAAGCTATTTGACTCCATAAACTTTACCTGGAAATGGATCCCCCTGATTAATGGCATGTGGAAGCACCTCCTTTTTAAGCACTCCTCTCTCTGTTCATTTGGGAAGCTGATGCTTGAGTTTTACATTAAACTTTGCACCACAAAACTCCAACCTGCAGCAACAGCCACACTCCTTTCAGAGCTGGACTCCAGCCAGTCAAGATCTTCATTTATTGTAATGAATTTGTGCCGTTAATATGTTGGATATGCACAGCAATTGCAAAGTAGTACATTAGTAAAAAAGCTATTGCTCGGGATGCCAGCATTTTATTGCCATTGCTGATTTACAGGATGATAAGCAACTCTGCAGTCGTCCTTGAGGATGGAAGGAAGGACAGCAAGCACAGCAGTGGGGAGGGAAGCCGATGTGCCTGAAAGCAGGGGTTAGAGACAAGGCCCTGTGGAATTGGGTGCCAGCTTGATGCCTTTCATCTCCCATCCTGAAAATGTATTCAGCTCAACAGGAGCAAGGAGCAGTTTAGATGCAGCAAAACTTAGTGGAGATGTGTAAACAATATCCAAATTGTTCTCTGTTGCTGTAATTCAGGAGTTCATATACAGTGGGACATTCTAACCTTCCATGGTTCAAGTTCCTTAAATACCTGAGTGAGCAGCAGCGAATGGATGGATGGATAGATGGATACTTGCCCACCACCACTGTTATCTGGAGATTAAATATTGGGCTGCATGCACATTTGCAGGGAGCACCGACCAACCACAGTAGTCTTGAACTCATACCAGATTCAGGGCGCATATGAATGTCTATGACTTTATTTGAGAGTGCACTCAGAAAGTACATCTGATCCTCTCTCACAGACCTGTCAGCTTCCATCTTATAAATCTTCCCAAACCACCGACACAAAAGAAGCCTTATACCAGGTCAAAGCCGTGGTTATCTAGCCCAGTTTTGCCTACTACTCTAACTAGCAGGAGAGTAGTCTAAAACAGGAATGGATGACATGGTGGTGTGACAGTGCTCACTTGATCTCCCAACTGCTGTTGGGAGGTCAGGTGAGCACTGCTGCCCCACCACGCTATCCACAACTGGCCTGAAATAGTTGTCTTTCCCATCACTTGCTAGAGACAAGCACAGGAGGATTCAGTCACAAGTATGAGTCAGCAGAATCAGATTGTGTTCCTTTGTGTGGAGTTGGTGGACTCATGTCAGCCTCTGTTTTAGAGTTGGATCTTCTGTTGGCAGCAATTTCAGCCGTAAATCTTACCAGGTCTTCTTTTGCCTGTTTAACTTCTTATTAAAATGCCCCTCAGTGTAATTCCTGAAGATGCTTTCCAACAGCAATAACAGGCTAGTAAATACTGGGTTCATCCCAAAGCTCAGCCTTTTTTCTTTTTCTTTTTGCCAGCCCTGCACACAAGAAGAATGTTCAGAAGAGCTGCTTACTGTTAATGGATGTTGCCTATCATTATACACTGCAGTAATGCTTGACAAAATGCCCATAAAAATAAACAAGTATGTGAGGGATTTGGACGGAGGCCACCTGTTTCCTCATCAGCGTGCCAAAAGGAGTGACAAAAAGAAAATATTGATGTGATGTGCTAAAATTTCACCTTAATTGCAAGCTTGGCCAAGAACCACATTAGTTAGTGTGGCAAAGCTACTACCTGCACGCTGCTGTCTTGCTCTATGCCATCCTTGATGAAACAATTTTCCTTATGAATGTAATACTAGTATACAAATTGTGAAATGAGGTAATTTTCTCCTTGGGCTGTATGGAAAACCTACCCAAAGGTATCATTTAAGTTTCACAAAGCTTCCTTTTCATGAGACAAAGCTTTCCTTCTAAATATTACCTACAGCAGTGGTTTATAGCCTTTCCACCCACAGGGTGGTATAACATGTATACTAAGGAACCCCCATATTTCAAGAAGGAACCCGTATTGACTTGTATGCTAAAGAACCCCCATGCATGTTGCAAAGGGTTCTGAGTTGTCTTAGAATGCATACTCAACTGATGTGGGCCACATACCTGGCTTCTTAGGCTTTACTCCAGTTTTGTGTGGCTGTGTATTGCAGGGGAAGTTCTGCACTGGTGGGCATAACGTCTTTCAGTGAAGCTTGCCTGATCTTCTCATTCAAGTGTGAGAAACCTTTGGCCTTCCAGATGTTACTGAACTTCAAACTCCTATCATTCTTGGCCATTGGCTATGCTTGCTGAAGTTGATGGGAGTTGAAGTTGAGTAGGATCTGGAGGCTCAAGAGTTCCCCACACAGGTTCTAATTGCATAAGGAACCCCTGAGAAGCTTTCAAGGTCTGTTGCATGCTGGAGGAGAAGGCACTAAGAACCTTCTTTCCCCAGCCAGTGAAAGCCGTGCTTGACAAATTATTCTAATAATACATCTGATGCCCAGTATTTTGGTGACAGATGCTTTATGAGCAGCTATCTGAGGGTCCCTACTTTTATAAACGGCAATTTATCAGTTCCTGCAGTGCTTGCACAATGTCCACATCTCACATGGATAAATCTATTATGAGTTTTCTTTTTCATCTGCTTGCTCAGAAATGGTTGCTTCAAATTAAGAGCTAGCTGGTGGTTGATGTTTTGCCTGTGGTCTGCATTAAACTGGGGCAAAATCCATCTAACCAGTCTTAAATCAACCTCACTGGTTTCCAGCCTGCTTCCAAACTGCAAAAAGAAGTCAGGGCTCCTGCAACTTTAATAGTTGTTTAGAAGAGGGGGTGTTAGCAGGTATAACTTGCCGTTTTCTACACAACCATTAGAGTCGCAGGAGCCCTGTCTTCTTTTGCATTTGGCAATCTGAGAAAGAGAGGTGTGGATGGACTTTGTTTTTTTTTTTATAAGATATTTATTGACGTTTTCAAGATATTACAAAACACACACACACAAAAAGAAAATACAAAGTAAAAATATTTAAAAATAATTCACTCCTTCCATTACTTGACCTTCATTTGCTTAGTTCCAGGACCTCCTCACACCTCCCTTTTTTGTATTCCAGTTCAATTATTTCGTTCAGCAAATCCCTCCCCTCTTTATGTATCCTAATCATTAATCATAAAGTATTGTAGTTTTAGATTTTTACATATTAATAATCCATTTTTTCATATTCCTTGTAACCTTTCAGCTAAAGTTCACTTAGTTTCTATCCAACATCATTCTAGCATTCATTAATTTTACAATATTTCTGTAGATAGTCTTTAAACTTTTTCCAATCTTCCTCCATCGACTCTTCTCCCTGGCCTCGGATTCTGCCAGTCATTTCCGCCAATTCCATATAGTCCATCACCTTCATCTGCCATTCTTCCAAGGTGGGTAGATCTTGTGTCTTCCAATACTTTGCAATGAGTATTCTTGCTGCTGTTGTGGCATACATAAAGAAAGTTCTGTCCCTCTTTGGCACCAATTGGCCGACTATGCCCAGAAGAAAGGCCTCTGGTTTCTTCAAGAAGGTATATTTAAATACGTTTTTCAATTCATTATATATCATCTCCCAGAAAGCCTTAATCTTTGGGCACGTCCACCAAAGGTGAAAGAAAGTACCTTCATTTTCTTTACATTTCCAACATTTATTATCGGGCGCATGGTAAATTTTTGCAAGCTTGACTGGTGTCATGTACCACCTGTATATCATTTTCATAATATTCTCTCTTAGGGCATTACATGCCGTAAATTTCATGCCTGTGGTCCACAACTGTTCCCAGTCAGCAAACATAATGTTATATCCTAGATCTTGTGCCCATTTAATCATAGCAGATTTCACGGTTTCATCCTGAGTATTCCATTTCAACAACAAGTTATACATTGGACTTTGCATAGGAATCCTATGTGGGTCAACTCTGAAATAAGTTCCACTCTGTTCAGTAAGACTTCTTCCCATAGAAGTGTGCATAGGATTACAGCCTTGTGCTTAGTTTCATGGGCAAGTTACTTATCGGTCAGCCACAGCACCTTGCTTTCTGTGAAATGGGATTTGGAAACTGTTCTGTTGCAGTACCAAATACAAATGCAATTAGCTCAGACTATTTTCACTCCTGGTTCTGACTACCAGTAGCTATCCTGTTTTGCCCCCTGCCCCACCAGCAGCAATTTCTACCAGTCACCACTGGTGCTGGTTTAATGGACTACCTGAAGGATTGCCTCCTAACACTTGAGCCTGCCCAGTTGTTAAGATTGTCCTAAGAAGCCTCCTCTGTATCCTCTCAGCCCTCAAATTATAGGCAGGTAGGGATTCTTGAGAGAGCCCTTTAAGTTGTGGCACTATGACTTTGGTGTCCTTTCAATCCCCCAAAAAGTCACCTCAGGCTTTTTCGATGTTGCATTTTTCAGTTTTATTCCAATCTAGTTCATACAGGTTCTCTATTGTTTCATTTTGCATTTTAATGTATTGATGTCATGTTTAAATATATCTCAGCCACTTTGAAAGGATTTAACCTGATAGAACTCTCTGTTAGAAACTCTCTCAGAAAGCAAACAAATTATCTGTCTTCTGGGGAACCAGAGATACTGGGATAATGCAGAAAATCATTTACTAAGTTGTAACTAATCACGGTGTGCATGCAGCTACATCATAAGGCACCATATTGGCTACCTCTAGTGTAAGCCATTAAGGGCCTCATATTTCATCTTAACCACTTAATTTTCAGTTATGGAAAGGGAGTGAGAGTTTGTAAATTGGTGACATTCAGAGTGCATGACACAAACACCTTCTTCCATCCCATTTACTGCCAAGCAGCTGAGAGAGACAAAGCAAAGGAGAAAGACTTGAATGTGGCTAAATTCAAGGCTGCATTTGCATCTACAGGTTCATGGCCCCAGACATGGCGCATGGCTGGCATCATGATCAGAATCTCAGGAAGGAAGAGGAAATTTCCACCCAAGGTCTGGAACAGACAAGGAGTCTGGGGACACACTCACTCTCTTGCTGAACTGCTGGTGACCTTCCTCCCCAAGCCCTCCAGGGTCATGACCCACGGGTTGCAAATGACTAATGCAGAGATTTGTAACTTCTTAATAATAGAACAGAGCAATCAGCATAATGAAATCCATTTTTTTCAATTAAAAAATAGCCTGGGATGAAGCAGGGCTGGCTTGAGATGAGAAGGGGCACTGCGGTCCCTGCTCACTTTACAATGATGTGATTCTCTTGTGCACTGTGACCTTGTGATACTTCTTTCATGACACATTATTATTCTCTCTAATACCACTTTCACACCTTTATATTTAACATGTCGTCATGCCACAAACGCTATCGAGTAACCAAGCCGGAGGGTTTACACAGCTGCGTTTCCTCACAAGGTCTGATCTGCTGTTTCGTATCTTGGATTATATCCCAGGATGCATTGCTCCTAACCAGGAAACTGGTTCTTTTCAAGCATTTGGGCCCATCCACTCCTTACACAGTTTTCACCCCGTCTTGATGGGTCGCTGGAGACCAGAGGTTTCTAAAGTATATTCCATATTCGCTTTACAGTGCACATGAAGTCACATGCTAACTGAGGCGGATAAAAATGCCTTGAATAAATATTAGCAGTGCATCCAACATTTGGGATGGCTTTGTTTTGTAAAAGGTGGAGGGAGAAGTCCAAAGAAGAGTCAAGTGTGAATGCGACAGACATTCATGTTAAAACATGAATGAACCCAGAATGAACAGGCACAATTGACTGTCGCTCCCTTTCAGCTGTATGCCTGGTTGCAAACCCAGGTCTGCTACCGCATAATTGGTGAAGCGGCCCCTAGTAAGCCTGTCCTTCTCTGTGTGTGCTGTGACTTCCCCACAGACTCTCTTATCTAGCAAGCAAAGCGGCCAGGAGAGGCAAGTGCTTGAGATGAACTGCCAGAGGAAATGGGCATGGCTGAATAAACTGTAATCTGCTGCTCTTAAAAATTAATTTTAATAATTTAGAAGCAGCTACACAGAGAAGCAGGCACTCCAGCTAAATCCTCAGATCATGCATTGTTAAGTTTCTGCCATTCATTATTCAGAACAGTCTCCCAGGACGGCAGTTTTTCAACTTTTCTCAAGTTTGATTTTTTCGCTCAAAGACTCAGAGAAGCTCAGTCCCACAGATTATGCTACTGATATTTCTTACATATGTGCACGGGGCAAAGTTTCTTTCCTTTCCACCTGGTAGCTGCTAAAAATACACACAGCAGTTTTGCTCCCAAACAGATGGACCTAAATCAGCCAGTTAAAGCTTTGGATCTGAATCTCTGATCCTGTTCACACAGAAAAAATGTTGTCACTACTCTACCTCTCCTCTGCCCCTCCTTTACATGCTTGGGGGCGGGGGGAGCTGTTTACAACCAGGTGAGCCAGTTGAAGCACTGTGCAACCACTGAGCCAGACATCACCTACCATATGACTGCTTTGAAATTAAATGGAGTTCCACCAGGCAAATAGTAATTATTATTATTATTATTATTATTATTATTATTATTATACCCTGCCCATTTGGCTGGGTTTCCTCAGCCACTCTGGGCGCCTTCCAACCAAATATTAAAAACATGATACAGCATTAAACATTAAAAACTTCCCTAAACAGGGCTGTCTTCAGATGTCTTCTAAAAGTAAGATAGTTGCTTATTTCCTTGACATCTGCTGGGAGGGCGTTCCACAGGGCAGGCACCACTACTGAGAAGGCCCTCTGCCTGGTTCCCTGTAACCTCACTTCTTGGAGTTGTGTCCATATACACAATTGGATGGGCCAAATGCAGACACACCCATCCTTCTGTTCTGTCTGAATCAGGAGACCCATGCTTGGACGTGGTGATGGGCTGCATGTGGGCCAATAAATTGCAGCTGAATCCTGAAAAGGCAGATATGCCAAGTTCTCAAATCTGGGAGGTGGGGCAATGACCTTTTCTGGATAGGGTTCCACATGCTTGGCAGGAACAGACCTATATTGTGGGGGTGCTTCAGGATCCAACACTATCAGTGGAGGCTCAAGCAGCCTCTGTGGTGAGGCATAGCTATTTCCAGCTCTGGCTAGTTTAACAGTTCTGGTTCTTCTTGGACAGAGCTGACATAGCTACTGAATACCAGCCCATGCTCTGGTAACCTTCAGATTGGGTTATTGCAATGTGCAATGGGACTTCCCTTGAAGGCAATCCAGAAAACTCCAAACTGGTCCAAAATGCAGTCACCATGTTACTGGCCAGGGTTTGTTTGTTTATTTGTTTGTTTCACAATGTTTATACTTGATTGTAAAAAAAAACCCTCAAGGTGGTTTATAAAAGATAAAACAGTAAAATCAAGAAGAAAAATACAATCCCTTTAGAGCTCGATAGCTCTTGTTTTAAAATAGCTGCATGAGTTGCCAAGTTGATTCTGGGCCCAAATCAAGATGCTCACATTGGCGTTTAAAGATCTAAACAGTTGTTCAGATCTGCAGAAGGGGCTCTCTTGGTAGTTACACCACACTCAGAAGCGCAAGGAATGGTGTCCTAGAAGAGGACATTCTCTGTGTCAGCCCATAAATTGTTGAACTCTCTCCCCACAAAAGTGCATCTAGCACCTCCATTGTATAACTTTTACTCTATGCTGAAAATACACCTCTGTACCCTGATCTTGGACAGTGAAGGTATTTTGTTTTGTGGGACCCCCTCCCCCTTTGCTGAATTTGTAACAGTTTTACTAGTTTTTTATAACTGCAATGGTTTATCTGTTTTTATGTAGATGTCATTATTGTAACTCACACTAGGACTTCATGGTGAAGGGAGGGCGAGAAATCTTATAAATAAATAAGTGAAATGAATGCATGAGCACTGAACAGTGAGAATAGCCAAACGTGGGGGGGGATAAACAAACTTGTATGAACTATATACAGATTGTACATGTGTCCAATGTGATGTATGAACAGAGCTAAGGAGGAAACAATTCATTAAGTGTGCCATCGCATATATGAGGTTAGAGAAGAGAAAAATGATCCAAATGCCAGCTTGCAGTGGCCTCTCTGTCACTGCACAATGGAGATATCCAAATCAGCCCACAGAAATCTATCTGCAGAACATCAGTGCTTAACGTGTGCCTGGAGACCAAGCTATGGTTAATCTGTTTCCATTAGGCCTTATTAACTAGAAGTTTGATGTGTCTAGGGATGTGTGCATACAGACGTCCATTTTCTATAATTGCATTAGAGAGCGAATGGAGCAAACACCCAGAAAGAGAGAGAGAGAGAGAGAAGAGCGCATTTGCACACACACACAGAGAGACAAACTCATCTATGTTTTGGATCCAAAGAGAAAACTGCCCATCAAACCTTCCCTGTTTCTTTCTTCCCTCTCTTTAACCTTTCACCCCTATAAACAGCTTACACCATGAAGGTACAATTAAAGCTGAGCTCTCCGCAGACCCAAGCGGGGGTAGGTAAGAGATGGAGGCATAAGGGCTTTGCCCTGGTGTCATTAGTATAAATTGTGTTTGTGGGATTTATATTTTACAGCAGGCGTGTCAATTAGGGTGTGAAATTTAATAACCCAATTGAGCGTCCCTCGCTCAAAGCTAAATTGAAATCTGTTGTCTGTTTCTTTTTGCGGGGGAGCTGTGGCTCAAGAAGCCGGGGCAGGAGGAGATGTCTTGTTGATTAAAGTGGGAACGGTGGTAGCCATTTGGTTCATGCTCAAACGTTTGTGAAAAGTAAAATCACTGGATTTAGATTTAGAGTGATGGAGGGGTGGAGTGGAAGAAAAGAACATTTATGTGATTACATCTGCTTTTCTTTCTTTGTTGTTGTTTAGTCGATTAGTCGTGTCCGACTCTTTGTGACCCCATGGACCAGAGCACGCCAGGCACTCCTGTCTTCTACTGCTTCCCGGAGCTTCATCAAGTTCATGTTGGTCACTTCTATAACACTGTCCAAGCATCTTGTCCTCTGTCGTCCCTTTCTCCTTGTTCCCTCAATCTTACCCATCATCAGAGAGAGAGGGGGATAAATTAGAGTTCTCTGCTTTTAAAACCACGTGATGAAGGCTTTGAACACCTGGAACAGTTTTCCCCAATCTGGCACCCTCCAGATGTTTCTGGACTTCCATCAGCTCCCACCACCATGACCCAGTGATAAGGATTATGAGAGCTGTAGTCCAGCAACATTGAGAGATGACCGGGTTGGGTGAAGATTGAACCAGAGACCCAACACCAGCATTAACATTGGGAGATGGGAGACAGAAGAAGAAGAAGAAGAAGAGTTTGGATTTGATATCCTGCCTTTCACTCCCTTTAAGGAGTCTCAAAGCGGCTAACATTCTCCTTTCCCTTCCTCCCCCACAACAAACACTCTGTGAGGTGAGTAGGGCTGAGAGACTTCAAAGAAGTGTGACTGGCCCAAGGTCACCCAGCAGCTGCATGTGGAGGAGCGGAGACTCAAACCCGGTTCCCCAGATTACGAGACTACCGCTCTTAACCACTACACCACACTGGACATGTTAGAGGCATTCTCTCGCATTGGGGTTGATAAGCAAAGGAGGGTGCTGGTGTCTGGGCATAAGAAGATAAGTAGAGCCCTGCTGCATCAGGCCAAAGTCCTGTCTAGTTCACCATTCTGTTCTCTCAGTGGCCAACCAGATGTCAATCAGATTCCCACAGGCAGGACTTAAATGCAGCTGCCCCTTTCTCCATTTAGCATCTTCCACCAGAAACAAGAATGGTTCTGGTGGTATGACATGTCAACCCTGCTCCTTCTCTTTCTTCACTCATGTTCATGAGGATCAGAAACCATTTTTTATTTTGCATCTTCTAACCAGCAGAGGTTGGTCCATTCAGACAAATGGGGTACTGTCCCGCCAATCTCAGTCTGCCCTCAGCCAGCCTCCACCTGACTGCCTTACTTGGTTTTTCGCCTACCTCATAGCAAATCGTCACAACTTTGTAAGGTTTGGTGGTTAGGCATTGGAAAATGCATTGTGGAGGGGAACTTGTGGCCATCACCTACCCCTCCCCTTGGAGGGTATTCTGTTAAAGGAATCCGGTGGTCGTGGTTCCTGTCCGATGCCCAGGTGGAGGCTAGGGCCATGGCACAACCCTCTGGTGACACTAGGGGAAAGCTTCCAGTTGATTTGAATCAACAAGCTCCCCCTACAGGCAGCGGCGTAGCGTGGGTTATCAGCACCCGGGGCAAGGCAAGTAATTTGCGCCCCCTAACCCGGGGCAAGGCAAATAATTTGCGCCCCCTAACCCGGGGCAAGGCAAGTACAGTAATTTACTCTCCCAAGCAGCAGCAGCAGCGAGGCTTCTCTTTCCCCCGCGCTCTCCTGGAGCTGCCTCTTTTCTTTCCTTTTTTCCCTTTCTCCAAGGCTTTTCGCTTTCTCTCCTTAATTGATTCCTCCTCCACACCGCAGCGTTTCCTAGCTGCTTCCCCCCCCTTCCCCTCTCTCTCCTCCTCGCTCTGCTTGCCTTGCCCTGCACCGGCAGCAGCAGGCGCAGCCAGACCCCCGCCAGCCAGCCCGCCCGCCCGCCCACCCGGCTTCCTCTCCTTTTTTTGCCCGCGGCAGAAGGCTTCGCTCTCCCCCTTCCGCGACCTCCTCGCCAAGCCGAGCGAGCGCGGGCTCCCTAACCCGTGGATTTTAGTAGGGGCAGAGAGCTGCTAGTGCGAGCGCGCCCCCCGCCCATGTTGCGCCCGGTGCGGCCGGCCCCCCTGGCACCCCCCACGCTACGCCACTGCCTACAGGTTGTTAACCCTTGTGTGACTCCCTGCAGAGCAGGCAGGAGTCAAGTATAGTCTGCTCAGATCCAGTGCCTAAGCCAATGCCACTCACATTCTGTAACAATAAAGGTGTGGCCTTTTTTAGCCCATTAACCTAAAATGCTTGTGTCCGTGTGTCTTATTTCATCACAAAGTGGGGAGCGGGGCCTCAACTCACAAGTAGAACTCATCAAGACGATAAGGATGAAACTAGAATACATTGGTGCCATCTGCCATCGGCCAGTTATTGGTCTCCCTTCCTTTTACTTTGCCAGTCCCAATGGGCATAAGCCATCATGGCTTCTAACAGTACTCTACTAGATGTAAACAGTGAAATGGGGTGAAACACGAGCTTTTCTTAGATTTACTTTTGTTGGCACCACACAGGGCAATGAGTGTTTAAGAACACCATTCTGTACATATCAACTCAGTAGCAATACTAGGACTGCAGCCTTAACAGTTAATGTACAAGTTGGATTTTTAATGGGATTAAAGTGGCTTTGGCTTTTTCATGTGGCAGAAATAGGCATCATCTTGATTTTGGGGGTAGCAGTTGAATAGGAACAAGTTACCAGGGCAAGGAACAAACCACCTGGGTAAAATTCATGGAAGAAATGTGATCCTTCTAGGATCAGAACTTTATAATTTCAGTCCCTCCATGTTTACAGCCTGGGACACATGTATGCACTTCCTTCTCAGCTGCAGCAAATAATCAAACAAGTAGTAGTGGGAGTAAGAGTAGCTTATTAGTTTGGAAAGCAGAAATTTGCTCAGGGAAGCACATCCTGGAAGAGTGCTACCTTTGCATGAGTCAACACATCCACATGAATGAGCTTGCAGAAGAAAAGTGAAAGGTTTCCTTAATCAGGAATTTGGAGTAGAAGTGGCATACGAGTGTGGAAACAAGGTAAAGGTAAAGGAGGCCTGATAAGTCCAGTCGCAGACGACTCTGGGGTTGCGGCACTCATCTCGCTTTACAGGCTGAGGGAGCTGGTATTAGTCTGCAGAGTTTTTCCGGGTCATGTAGCCAGCATCTGGCAAAACCAGAGGAGTGCATGGAAACGCCGTTTACCTTCCCGCCGGAGTGGTACCTATTTATCTACTTGCACTTTTTGGAGTGCTTTCGAACTCCTAGGTTGGCAGGAGCTGGGACTGAGCAACGGGAGTTCACCCCATCGTGGAGATTCGAACCACCAACCTTCCAGTCGGCAAGCCCAAGAGGCTCAGAGGTTTAGACCACAGTGCCACCCATGTCCCCACAAGTGTGGAAAGCCATATATAAAGAAGGTGGATTTGGCAGACTAAGGGTGTGCTCACATTACTGCCTAAGAGCACAGTGAAGTTGTTGTTTTTTCCAGTGTGTTTCACAGTGCTCCCCCACACCCACACACTGTTCACATCAACATGGCTTCATTAGTGTGAGATTCTGTTTGTACACACTGGGGGCGATGATGAGGCAGGCATGTCTTTACCCAATGCAAAGGAGTTCATGCCTTGGCTGGAGACAAGTTAGGAATGTTTTAAGGACTCCAATTGGTATGAAGCTGGTTTGAGTAACAGTTTATCAAACAGTAGTATTCCACAACACAGTACAGGATAAATATGCATTTTGGACAAAGTCATGTGAATATGGATTAAAAACCTAGCATGGGAAAGGCAGTGAGCGCACAGTCAATGGTTGCAATACAGTTCACACTGGGTTTAAATTTTGAGTTAAGTTGCATAGGATTGTTCAATTAAACTGCAAACCTGGCCCACTGAACACATTGTTGCAGCGTAATGTAATAAACTATTTAAAAAGAGAGTGTGGCCATTTAAACAAGCTGAAACACTAACTACTCAAGTTTGCAAACTAACTATGTATGTTTGTTTGCTTCAATGAATGCCAAAATTGAAATAGGCACTCCTTGTGATATTAGACACAATGCACGTTTATTTTGTAATTCAATAGCAAAGTTTTGCTACTTCCCTTTCACCCACCACGGCACATTAACTCCCAAACTGGCTGCTCAAATTTCAACACAAGCATTCTGTCAACGACTGGAAGACTGGATGATAAGGTGAATGAGCAGCAGTCAATAATAATTGATTAGCAAAATAATACATATGGAACAGCTATTTTTCAAAAATTACTTGATGATGTTTTTGAATATAGAAAATAAAACAAAGAGCTTAGCATTCCTTCTTGAATGGGAAATTTATTCCCTCACACTTACATATGGCTCTTCCTCCCAACAGCAGTACATAGCAGCTAACAGTATAGTGTCACATTATTATTATTATTATTGTTGTTGTTGTTGTTGTTGTTGTTACTTGATTAATTAATTAATCTATCCATATACCACTTATAAGCAGTTTGCAAGAATAAAATCAACACATAATTTAAAAATACAATAACAAATCCACTGGGCCATTAAAATATCCTTAACTGAAATTTAAAATTTAAAATTAAAGTGCACTGTGGATATACCTGTGTGTGCCTGCTCATACACGTAATGTATCAAACACCCTTCTCTCTTCCTGCCTCACTACTTAGCCTTTGGATTCTCTCCAGGCCACACTCCTTCTCCATAAGCCATACCCCTCATTGACCCTGCATCCTTGACTGTTTGGGTTTTGATTGTATCCTTGAGGTCTGACAATGCTTCTTGCTTGCCTGGCTGTAGAATACACAGGGATGTGTGAACAACCAAACACTGGTTGCTCCAAATCAACATTTTGCTTCAGGTTCACTTACCATGTGACTTCTACCCACAATATATTGAACTGTACCAGCCAATGGCTTAGGAAAGAGGTAGGAAAGCTGACAGGACAGGTGCATTGAGTTCTACTTAGCTCTACAGTTGGGGGGAGGGACTTGTCATAGGGATGCTGAACCCGTGGCCAATGTGGCCTAGATACTAGCCCTCTGTCTCTCCAGTGGTCCCTTTCTGTGCCTTAACACCAATGCTCTCACACTTGCCCAATCTGCCATTTATTGCAGGAATAATCCACTTGGCACTGACACTTGAATTTCACTTAAGGTTCCTCAATGCTATTAACAACAAAATCAATATTATCAAAGCTGTAATGAGAGCTCTTATGGATTCGTTCACCTCCTGCCTCCCTTTCCTTTATAAAAGCACCTCCCCTCTTAATATGCCATTCTTCCTCCAAGGTATTTGGCATAGAGGATCCTCCATTGCTTTGATTCTTGACAGCCACCACTGACATATTTCTCTCAAACCTTGGACTTAGAGCCACTGCAGTGGCCTTGATGAACTCTCCTGGCACAATTAGGCATTCGGGTTGCCAGAAGAGTTTGATTCATATCTTTTTACCATCAGTAAAGTGATATCTATCACCCAGCCGACAGGGCCATTATTGCTGGAAAGTACTCCTGGCCTTGATTTCTTATCCAGTTTTTTAAAATAAAATAAATTTAAAAATCACTATAAAAGGGAAAAGAGGGAGTTTGTCATATATTATAGCAAATTGGCTTTTAACATATTATTCCCTGTTACATTAATATTATATTCTGAACTGACACATGCTGTATAATCTTACTGCTGCTTGCAAATGGGGATGCCAGTTGTTATACTTTGACAAGCATTTTTAAAAAAGAAAGGAGATTTAGGAATAGCAAGCACAATCGCTGTGGTGGGGCAGGTGCACATGCACAAGCGCATGAGCAGAGGCTCCAGGAAGATGTGATAGTAACTAAAAGTTTGTTCATTCATTCAATGGTGCAGGCTTGATGGGCCTTTGGGAAGTTTCACTTTAGGGGGTAATATTACTTCACCAGCTTCAAAATGTGGTGTGTCAGTCCTGCTGCATTTGGGAGCCCTCTTGGTCATTCTGCTAAGAGGGGCTCTGGACACCTGCCCCCAAAGTCCTACATTTGCAATATGTCTGCATTCATTTGCTCCACAACCCGTGTTAAGTGCTGGAAATATTACTCATTGCAAATACCTTCTTGGGGATACACTAAGTAGGTATGTTGATCTTCTATTGAATCTTCTCCACATATTTAAATTCGGGGGGGGATGCAAATTTATCAGGTGCACTTCACTTACATGAAGTTTCTCACTGTCACAGAATGTGTGCCTGGTTAGTGATTTGATAAAGATACTTATACGTGTATGGACCTTATGCATGAACTGACTAGAGAATGAACCGATCCACTGGGTCTTCTGCTTTTTTCGTTGAACTTTATGAGACTTCTGTTGAAATCTACAAATTGATACAATGACTAGTATACCTTATTTATTCAAAAGTACAGCCGGTTACGTTTTGTGTGTTTATTGAGTATGTTCCACGTAACCATAGGTTTGTTATTGTTTTTTTTTTGCAATGGTTAGTGATTTGAACAAGGGCTTGCTAAGAGCTACCACAGTACTACACCTTTGGTCGCTTATCAGATTATGTTGGCAGCACCTTCACATGCCACTCAATCACTTGAGAAGTCATGGTCCACAGGGATGAAGTCCACACAGCAATTATTTCCCATACCAATAGTATATCTTCTGTAAACTTGGGAAGCTGCATATACAGAGTCAAACTATTGGCCCCTCTAGCTCTTCCCCATCCCAGTTTCTTTTAAGAACATATGTAGTTTTACCAGCAGATTTTTAAAAGTTGGTAACCATATACATGCAGGTCCCACTTTACAAACATTCACCACATGAAAATTCGCTTATCCAAACATGAGGAATGAAAACCCAAATCTTGCTATACACGCCACATGTTCAGATATCCAAACGGATAGCATTTTTTACTTCCTTGTTTGCTTTTTGCTGGCTGGCTAAGGAACAGAGGGAAGAAGGAAGGAAGGGGAAATGATTAGACAAATCAGAAAGCATTTCTTTCTGGGTATTCCTGGCTTTTGGGGGTCACAATTCAATGATCAGGAACACATTAGAAATTTCCCCATAGGAATCAATGGAAATCATTGGCTGGTTATACAAAAGTACACCTAATGAATGATTTCCATTCTAAGCAGAAATCAAAGTGGGATATGTGTATATATGAGAAGTTCAGTTCCATTCTCCACATCCCCTTTCAGTCTATGTGTGATTGCTTGGTAGAAGAAGTCACCACACAACAAATTATCGTGAAATATGCCATGCTTATTTATTTATGGTCATTTAACCTTGCATATAGCTAAGGCCAGTGTCATGGCATTCCCCTGCCCACTCCAGCACTCTGAAATAACTTCACATCTCTTACTGAAACCTGAAATGGTGCCACAACACTCAAATCAGCTCAGATTGTGCAATATTCGAACCAGAGTGTTGAGAGTTGTAAAGCATATTGCAAAGTGCTTCACAAGACCTGACAAAGGGTGATTGACAGGTGAGTGGGACCCCCATCTGTCAAATTTTCCCTGTGGTGGATGAGGGGGAAATTATATGATTCCATACCCTTGCTTTAAGGCAACAAGTTTAAGGATGCAACCTGAAATTCTGTAGGATTTTTTCTGATTAGAGCTGTCTAAGACAGGTCTACAAATACCCTAGATTTAACAGTAGTGAAATACACGGGGGGGGGGGTGGGAAGGAAAGAAAGCAAAATGACAGTAGTAGACCCCACTCCATTAAAATTTGGGATATTTTCAATATGATTTGCAAATGAAACCAAGCTTGCTAGGTGGGCTTTCATTTGGGGGCAGGGAATCTATGTAGACTGTTGGCCTTTGTCTAACTCCATGTGGACATTTAGCAGCCCCTGACTGTTGTAGAAATCCCATAAAATTTTACAGCAAGACATTTTTTTCTTGTTGTTGCAATGAACACCTCCCCTGTCCCTCTATCAGACCTCCAAGGAACAGAGGAGGGCTAAACAGATATGACACAAATTAGATTATTTTCCCCAAGTTCTAATTATACAAGAAATTATGCAGCTAGGTGACCAAGAGCCAGCATTAAACAGTTTATGCCAAAATAAGATGATGGAGAAGACATGGGCACTGGGAGC
The DNA here is from genome assembly GCF_964106645.2 of Podarcis pityusensis. NCBI lineage: Eukaryota > Metazoa > Chordata > Lepidosauria > Squamata > Lacertidae > Podarcis > Podarcis pityusensis. Next base: position 40,410,368 of record NC_138029.1, on the reverse strand, counting down.
CGTGTGTGCCTGTGTGGGGGAAAATGTGTCTGCCATTTGCTGGCTGGCACTTCTTCCCAATACAGTGGTACCTCGGGTTACATATGCTTCAGGTTACATACGCTTCAGGTTACAGACTCCACTAACTCAGAAATAGTACCTCGGGTTAAGAACTTTGCTTCAGGATGAGAACAGAAATTGTGCTCCAGTGGCGTGGCAGCAGCAGCAGGCCCCATTAGCTAAAGTGGTGCTTCAGGTTAAGAACAGTTTCAGGTTAAGAATGGACCTCCAGAACCAATTAAGTACTTAACCTTGAGGTACCACTGTACACCAGAACATTTGCCCATGAACAGGTTACAGATTTGCATCCGAGGGAGCTTTGCCTTTTCATTTGAGTGAAACAGACCAGGGAAGCCATGACACACAAATAGCCATTTCGGTCTCCATCCAGAGATAAATCAGATCTCTGTTTTTTCTCAGAGTGCGCGGGAATGGCAGTTTATGAAGCAGCTGTCTGAAAAGAAATTTACTGGACAATTAAAAGTGCTGACTTTCAAGCAGTGCTCTCTGAGGTGGACTCTGAAATTATTGGGTGTGAAATGCAAATAGATTTAACAGTTTTACTGCTATTTATATGATGTTCAGCCATTCCTAGCTAAGGTTGGGTTGCTGGTGGGTTCTCTCCCTCTCTCTCCTGTTACTCTTAAGGCTCAGTGGTCCTGCATTTCATAGACTTCAACACTCTCAAATGTATTCTGGAGCATGCAGTAAAAGCTGGAGTTGCTCCAAGGTCAGGCAAGGCCAAGTTAGTTATGTTCATGCTGGAGTGAGGAGGGCATGGAAAGAAAGTAATTACCCAAACTTTTATAGTCACTTTAAATGTTGGTAGTTGGCCTTGCATCTGTCCTTTGTTTCCTCAGGAAAGGTGGGGGAGAGCACCTAAGGTTTTGTGGTTGATTAATGGTTTTGAAAAATTCCAAAGCTGGAAGTGGCTTCAATAACTGGAAACACACTGAGCTGGTTCACACACATGCATCTCCATTAGCTGATGGCTGCAGCATCTATCAAGGCAAGGATGGGGAACATATGGTCCTTCCAGGATAGCTCAGTCAATAGAGCATGAGACTCTTAATCTCAGGGTTATGGGTTTGAGCCCCACATTGGGCCAAAGATTCCTGCATTGCAGACAGTTGGACTAGATGGCCCTCGTGGTCCCTTCCAACTCTATAATTTTAAGATTCAAATATTGTTGGACAGCTACTCCCATCTGCCCTGTCCAGCAGCATCTGAAGGGACACAGTTTCCCCATCCTTGCATCAGGAGGTGACATGTGTGAATGGACGATCACAAATCAAATGGCAGAGACCTTTTAGTTTAGAGAAAGTAAGAGTTCAAGGTGACAGGACAGAAGGTTATAGAATTATGTATGGCATGGAGATAGAGAAAAGTTTTTCTCTCTTTCTCATAGAACTCCTAGACTTCCACTGAAGCTGAATGTTGGAAGATTCAGGGCAGGTAAAAATAAGTGCATAGTTAAACTATGAAACTCACGCCCACAGGAGGCAATTGATGGCCACCAACGTAGATGACTTTAAAAGAGGGTTGGGCAAGTTTGTGGAGGTGAAGGCTATCAGCAGCTACCAGCCATAATGGCTATGCTCTGCCTCCATGGTCAGAGGCAGCAGTGCTTTTGAATTCCAGTTGCTGGAAGCCACAGGAGAGGAGAGTGTCCCTGTGCTTGATTCCTGCTTGTGGGTTTCCACAGGTGTCTGGCTGGCCACTGCGAGAACAGGATGCTGAACTAGATGGACCATTGACGTGATTCATCAGGTTCTTAACTCTCACATCACCTCTCTGGAGAGCCAGCGTGGTGTAGTGGTTAAGAGCGGTAGACTCATAATCTGGTGAACCGGGTTCGCGTCTCCTCTCCTCCACATGCAGCTGCTGGGTGACCTTGGGCTAGTCACACTTCTCTGAAGTCTCTCAGCCCCACTCACCTCACAGAGTGTTTGTTGTGGGGGAGGAAGGGAAAGGAGAATGTTAGCTGCTTTGAGACTCCTTTGGGTAGTGATAAAGCGGGATATCAAATCCAAACTACTCTTCTTCTTCTTCTTCTTCTTCTTCTTCTTCTTCTTCTTCTTCTTCTTCTTCTTCTCATTAGCTCAACCTTCCTTTTCAGCCAAGTCAGTTCTCACAGTTAGAGCTGCCAGAGATATTACATTCATAGTGGGGATCAGTGCCCCCAAAGAGCGTGTTTAAACCCCCCCCCCCATGGTTGAAAACTAATTATCAATAAGTTACATTCATAAGGAAGCTGCTCAGCAATGGGGTGAGGAAAGCATAACTGGAGGAGACTGCTGGACAGAGGGGGCTACTGAAGGTGAGGGCAGTGACAGATGATGATGGTGGTGGTGGTGATGATGGTGATTGATTTATTAAATTTGTATGCCACCCTATACCTGCAGGTCTCACGGCTATTCACAACATAAAACCACAATATAAGAACACAAAATACATAATAATAATAATAATAATAATAATAATAATAATAATAATTATTATTCTTGCTTTTATTTTTATTTATTAAATAATGGTATGGTTGGGCGTTGCTACTTACCTGACTCTGGAAAGGAAAAGGGAGAGAGGAGATGGCTAGGTCAGCACAGTGCAGATGTACAGACAGAGCCAAACTGTTGTTCCTGCCAGTGTGTTTGAACTGTGCTGACCTTGCTGCCTCTCCCCTCTACCTCCTGGTAAGCAGCAATGATGCAACCTACCAGAGGTTAGGCAAATGGTAGAGTCCCACCATGCTGTTCACTACTGGGTGAGGGACACTGAATCCTAGCTTTAGGAGCATGAATTGCCACAAATCTTATTCCTAGCATGATAGCAAACTGATAGTTTGCTATCAAAGTTACCAGCATTCAGGCCTGGCTCTAGTGATGCTTTTAAAAAATGAAGCTTCCTTATATTGAGCCAGACCATTTGTCCATCTAGACCAGGATTGTATACCCCAGACCAATGCTCACCACCCCAGGCCCTACAACAGAGAAGGTTTTGCTGACAAGTCCCAGGCATGCATAAAAAGCCTGATGCAGTTGCTTAATTGTAAGGGCAAGGCAGTCTGTATATACTCTGAAGTCCTTCTGAAATCCTTCACAGGTTTTGGGCTTTTGCTCTTGGAGGTAATGGGATGTTCCAGAGTGAAACCCTGGTGAGTTCAAATTAAGTCCTTCTAACAATAGTGAGCAGTGTAGATTGATTTTTTCAATGAAACCTGGCTCACCACGCCTTGTATGTTTTCTGTGCACAGGTCTCATGTGAGCACTTGTGTAACTTAATCATAAAGCTTTGGCTGAATTGCCCTTAGCAGGAAAATGAATGGAGCGGGTAAAATGCAGCACTTTTCTTGAGCTGTCATAATATCTGCTGCTCACTGCAGGTTGTGGGGATTTTGCATGCTGGCGATTTGGCCCATCAAGATAAACTATGCAAGATTCTTTCCCCTTTCTGTAATAAATAATAATAATCATTATGTGCCAACACATACTTCAGCGCAATGGCGCTGATTTATTTCTTTGGCTCCTGCATCGGAAGAGTTTAAAATATTCAGCGGGATAATGAAAATCTCACTTTTAATGTTGAGCTGAAGTTTGCCATGGAAGGATTTTAATTTTAATAATGACTTTCTGATGAACTCGCACTCACCCAGCCTTACAACTCAACCAGCCCTTCCACTTGCAGCTGCATTTTTATCTCTCCCCCCCACCCCACCCCACCACCATTCATGCATATTTAGGGGTATAGATAATCTATGCTAATGTAATTATTTTTAGCAGAATAAAAATGAATTGTAAAAAGTTTGGGAAGATGGTCCTGGAGCACATCCTTCCTCTTTCAGAAAAGCCTGTAATAACCAATGCAAAATAATAATAATAATAATAATAATAATAATAATAATAAGGCATATATGTATGCCCGATTGCAGAGAAACAGATATATGATCACCAAAGTGTTTGGTTGCAAAGATGTTACACCTTATGGGTTAATGTCAAACTGGAACAGAGTGTGGATAAATTAATGATTTCATGCAGCCCAGTCCTATACAGATTTACTTAGTGGAACTTACTTCTAAGTAAATATGTGCAGGATTGCAAACTTTGGGGGTGCAATCCTTTCAATGTTTAACTAGGAGCGGGCCCCACTAACCTCAGTTGTGCTTACTTGCATGGAGTAACTACAGATCTAGTGAGGGTGGAGCTTCTCTCCTGATACCAGCATCACTGCTGATTACCTAGACCAAGCAGTGTGGCAGCAAGGGTGGGGCTACACGAGTGCACCAGTGGGAACACCAAATTCGTGTGGGATGTAACATAAGCAGTCAAGTACATCATTTCCTGTTTGCCCAGAGTGGACACACAGGGAATGTTGCTCCAGGCAGGAGGACTTCCTGTCACACCTGTCTGGAGCATCCTCCCCCTGCATGTGACCAGGTAGATAAGCGTGACCCTGGGAGAACCCATAAAAGGGGCAGTCACACAGCAACTCTTGATGCTGTTCTCTTGATGTATTTTGCTGTCTGCTGGCTCTCAGCCAGCAGCACTTGGGCTCAGTCCCCATATGGGATGAACTCAAACTCTTTTTTGTAACTACAAACTAAAGCCTGCCTTCAGGGAACCTTCTATGAACTGAATGTAAGTAAACTTCTTATCATTACTTTTAAAGAATACTGTTGTGTCTATATTCTTTTTAAGAGGGAACAAAAGGGATTTACCAGGAACAAACCCAATCTCAACAAGCTAGATTGGATTGCTTAAGTAAAGAGATCCAAATGAATCTACCACCTAGCTTCCTGCTATATATTGAGAAATGTACTCTGCTACTGACTCACTAGCGTGAGTGAGGAAGGAAAATATTTAATCAATATATCTTCTCCTACGATCTACAACATTCCCACAATTGGTTCCACCAGGGCACCTGCATGCCCCTCACCTAATCACCATCACCCTGCTCCATCTCATTCAGGCAAGCAGCTCCACAACTCTGACCCACCACTTGGGCAGCTGCTGTGCAGAAGTAGACCTGGGTTCAGTGCCGGATTTATGTATAGGCTAAGTAGGCTGAAGCCTAGGGCCTCTAAATTTAGGGGCCTCACCAGCCTGCCCATTCCCCAGTGCTGCAGTCTCCCCTCTCCCAAAATTGCAAACCCAAGACTTCATGCAAGGGCAGGGCAACTCAGGCCCAGCAACTATTAGACTCAGGGCTAGCCAGTGGGGCCCAATTTGAAGCAGTGGGGCGCAACTTGAATATTTTTCTGTAGGGCCCCAGTTCACAGCCAAAGTCAGCAAAATTTTAGAGATATAAATAAAATCCATCTAGATTGCCTTGGTGCAGGGGCCCCCTTAGGAGCGGCAAGTGGGGCCCAATTTGGCAAAATTGCTCCAATTGCCTTAAGGTCAGCCCTGATGAAACTGTGCAGGGGTTGGACTGACAAGCTCTGCACCTTCTAGGTCCCTGGTGTCACTATTCAGAGTACAGACTCAAGGACTTGTTATGGAAACAAAGAGGGGGCACCTATTGGAAATCAGTTTTGTCACCTCCCCCCCAAACCCTGATACAATGAGCCCAGCCACCTTTTATTCATAGTTGCATAAGCACTACACTACAGCATGGCCATAAACCTGCACGTTCAACCACTGAAATATGCACCCAATATGTAGCAATGGAGATTTATGTTACTGATTTATGAATGAACACTGTGTTTTATGAATGGACTCTGTATTTTGTGAATTACCTAAGAGCCGCCAATAGGGAGCTCTAGAATCTCACAGCTAACCAATTGGATACTACCAAACAGCGACCCCTATTGCTAAAAGCAGGTAACCAGCAGGGAACGCTTCAGCTCAGCCTTTGCACTGCTGACTGAACACACCCTGCTGTGCAGATAATGGAGAAAGCTCATAAATTGTGTCCCTTCTGGCATCCTGGCCAACTCTATTACATTGGTGTAAACCCTGGTGCACCAGAAGCCCAGAATAGCAGCAAATAAAATCCGCTCATACGTCAGCGACTGATATGACTTGTCAACCAGTTCTTCCAAAGTTTTCCTAAATGATAAAGCTCCAAAATACAGGCCAAAAAGAGCAAGTCTGGGAAGAGCAAGGCATACAATGGGTACCCCCAGTGAAAAGGCATTGCTCCATGTAGCTCCTGCCCTGTTATTTGATAGGGTGCCCAGTTGCCCTCCTTCTTGACATAGAATGCTCTCTATTGGAGTCTCCAGGCCCAGTACAAAGACCACAAGAAGGGAGAGCAGGGACATTGAAGTTCCCAACAGCTGTTAATCAAGCAAGCAAGCACACAGATCACCTTTGTCACAGACAGGGCGCCTATGTCCTGGCCAGGCCTGTGCCCAATCTTGTTTTTCTACAATCTTGTTTGTTCTCAGTAACCAAAATTATATTATCAACATTATTATTATATTTTCCTTCATGTACAAGGAATCATACAAAACAAAGTGGCACTAATAAAGAAAAGTTCCTGGGTGGCAACAGAAAGCAAACTGAAAATGCTTTTGCAGTTCATCAAAACTGTCCAGCAATATCAAGTTATAGGAAAACTGGTGCTATTAACAGTAATCCTTCTAATTGGTTAATTGGTTCTGCAACTTCCATGCACATGATGTGTGATGCTAATTATTTCCCCAAAGAGTTAAATGATAACTAATCAGAGGCAGCTACTGTTGCAAATGGCAACAAAATATCTGTGAAAGGAAGAGGAGCAGGTTTGCTCAAGTGTGTTGCAGGTAGAAATACTGTTTGTAATGAAATGAGAGCAGTAGTTTACTTGCTCGAATTAACAAATAAGAAAGTTTTGAGAATTTAAATTCTAGATAAAAATTGATTACTTAATTGAGAAGAGGATTGTAACAAAAACACTGGAGCCTAATTTGAATAGTAGAGTGCCTGGTATCTGGTGGGCAATCTCATCCTTTATTTCAACACTGTGGCTGCAGACCAAATCACCTGTCAGGAGAGTTATAAGATTCAGGTGAGGGTCAGATGCCTTGTCAATCCCAGCAGGTATACAAGAGGATGACCGCCTTCACCCTGGCCAGGCCTTTGCCTGACTATTCAGACTCATCCTCCTTTCCATCCTTTTGTCGGTAAATACCAGTAATTCCTTTTACTACTAAATAATGGACATGAGGAGAATATTTGGTCCCTGGAGAATAGCTCTTGATCATTCTTGGGCAGAAAATATTTCCATTGGATTGAAGGAGCTAAGGATTCCCTGTGATTGCTATGAAAGATAACTAAAATGCTGTTTAAATCAATAGAGCAGCATTAAACTACCGGTAGATACTCCAACAAACCAAGTCCTGCTGATTTTATGGACAACTGATAAAGATTCTATTGATGACATTTCAGATCAGATTATCCCCTGTATAATCAACTGATGATTGCACTCCATAGGAGAAGGCCTTTGGAAGATCATCAGGACCAGCATATCAGGAGGTCTATTCCATGGGATGTAAGAATCTGGGCTTTCATGTGGTGGAACCTACCTTTTGGAAAGCCCTTCATATTAGACAGGAGCTATCACTATTATTTTTTCCAGCACCTATTGAAGACCTTCCTTTTTTCAATGTCTTTTATGTGGATAACTATATCCCAGTCTGGATCTATCTTGGACCGAAATTATTTTTATGTATGTTTTTACTTTTGATGCTTCCAAATTGCTTTGGCATGTTTAATTCACAAATTAAATGAATAACCCAGGTTTGATACATTATTAACAGCTTTGATAGATGCCTCATTGACTCAGAACCACCTGGCACCCTTTCTTGGCCTGAGACATTACCTCTAAAACACAGATAATCTCTTGTAGGTTGCATACAGTAGACCCATTTCCACAGTATTCACTGTTCTGTAGCACTCAATAACTAGCATTATTAAAACAACACTCTGGCTTACCAAAGTGGGAAGAGAATAGTGCTTAGCCATCAAAGCTAGAGGAAGCATTGTTATTTTTTTTTAAAGTATGAAAGGAAATGGTTGAAAGAATTCTGCCTGGGCAACCAAAGCCCTTTAATGAAACAGAAGTTACAGCATAAACCGCCATGCACTCCCTGGTATTTTCAAGAAATCTGGCTGCTTAATTATTAATGTGAATAAGAGGCTAGCTATGAAAATGCATGATGAAATATTAAATACGTTAAAGTTCTGAGTGGAAGGGGAAAGAGTAAGAACTGTGAAAATATTGATGCATTGATGCCAAGCAGCTGCCAAGAGAGCCCTGGAACAGAATGTGCCCAGAAGGTGGGTAGGAGGAGCCTCCTAAAGGTATGGGACTTGTTGGCAGTGCTGCATTGGCATCTGTACAGCAAGACTAGTGGTCTTCTGAACAGTGATTTCAATTAACAATTGGTGGCCATGTCTCCTCACAGATAGGATTGCTTGGACCATCTGTCGGCAATCCATTAGCACCATCAGTGAAGGGACAGCAGCTCTTCAGAACCTTCCTGAATTTAGCCAAGTGAGCTGTGTCACATGCGGGCTGTGTATGTTTGGGAAAATTCCTATCTTGCCAATGGCAGTGGTTGAATCCTGCAACTGTCATAAAAAGGAAAGTATATTGCTTCGATCCACAGGTAATATTAAGTGGCCAGTGGAGATGTGTCTTCGGCATATGCTGTGTTGGCAAGAAAATGGTGTTGATCAGTCAGCCACGTGATGTCATCTGCCATAAATACCAATCAGAGTTCAAATCATCAGTTCAGATAATCTCACCATGATGTGAATTACCTCGTTATATTATATATGTATATAATAGCACATTAAAATATATCATGAGCTGGTAAAAGCTGGTAAAATGCGGTCTTGACTATGCTACCACTCAGTGGATTTGTAACTGGCTCACTGACCGAACCCAAAGGGTGCTCCTCAATGTTTCCTCTTCATCCTGGAGAAGAGTGACTAGTGGGGTGCCACAGGGTTCTGTCTTGGGCCCGGTCTTATTCAACATCTTTATCAATGACTTGGATGATGGACTCAAGGGCATCCTGATCAAATTTGCAGATGACACCAAACTGGGAGGGGTGGCTAACACCCCAGAGGACAGGATCACACTTCAAAACGACCTTGACAGATTAGAGAACTGGGCCAAAACAAACAAGATGAACTTTAACAGGGAGAAATGTAAAGTATTGCACTTGGGCAAAAAAAAATGAGAGGCACAAATACAAGATGGGGGACACCTGGCTTGAGAGCAGTACATGTGAAAAGGATCTAGGAGTCTTGGTTGACCACAAACTTGACATGAGCCAACAGTGTGACGCGGCAGCTAAAAAAGCCAATGCAATTCTGGGCTGCATCAATAGGAGTATAGCATCTAGATCAAGGGACGTAATAGTGCCACTGTATTCTGCTCTGGTCAGACCTCACCTGGAGTACTGTGTCCAGTTCTGGGCACCACAGTTCAAGAAGGACACTGACAACTGGAACGTGTCCAGAGGAGGGCAACCAAAATGGTCAAAGGTCTGGAAACGATGCCTTATGAGGAACGGCTAAGGGAGCTGGGCATGTTTAGCCTGGAGAAGAGGAGGTTAAGGGGTGATATGATAGCCATGTTCAAATATATAAAAGGATGTCACATAGAGGAGGGAGAAAGGTTGTTTTCTGCTGCTCCAGAGAAGCGGACACGGAGCAATGGATCCAAACTACAAGAAAGACGATTCCACCTAAACATTAGGAAGAACTTCCTGACCGTAAGAGCTGTTCGACAGTGGAATTTGCTGCCAAGGAGTGTGGTGGAGTCTCCTTCTTTGGAGGTCTTTAAGCAGAGGCTTGACAACCATATGTCAGGAGTGCTCTGATGGTGTTTCCTGCTTGGCAGGGGGTTGGACTCGATGGCCCTTGTGGTCTATTCCAACTCTGTGATTCTATGAGATCAAGTAGGCCTGTCTGATTATCTAGAACATGAACTGGACATCAGTAAAAGCTTAAGCATCCTCATCTGCACTGCATGATGCCTGCCAGTGACTTCTGGTAGCCCAATCCTGGGTGCTGCATTTTCTTATGATGCTACTCCATATGAGACCATTGAGGGCAGAGCTGGAATAGTTTTGCCATGGGAACCCTTAGAGCACCAAAATGAATCCTCACTGCAGGGTACACTTGGTGACTCCTTGGTTCCCAAAGGAGTCAGGGACCCCACTCATCATAGGGCTCCATTGTCTCTCTTCCTCTGATTCCGGCTTGTCACAGGGTGTTAGTACCCAGACCTTTCTGTATCTGGCAATCAACTTCCTTTCCAAACACACATGCACTCACCCACACACTCTCTCTCACTTGCATGCTGTCATTTTTACTCTCTCCCAAGCTCTCTTTCTCTCCCAGTTTTGTTTTCCTCTATGTATTTCTCCTCTCCTGGGTCAACTTTTCATCAAAGGCTTGTTGCCAAGCTCTGTTGTACCAAGTTGACAGGAGAGATGGTCTGTTCCTCTCCAGTTCCCGGCCCGGCAATTTCTATGCTTGATGTTTTATTATGTTTTTATATTTGTTGGAAGCCGCCCAGAGTGGCTACAGCCAGAAGGGTGGAGTATCATCATCATCATCATCATTAAACTTCATAACCAGCACTTGTCTTTGTTATAGTGCTCTTAGCCACCATAATAAGAACATAAGAAGATCCTGCTAGATCAGGCCAAAAGCCCATTTACTCCAGAATCCTGTCCTCACAGTGGCCAACCAGATGCCTGTGGGAAACCTGCAAGGAGGACATGAGCACAACATGATCCAAGAGCTCTCGCTCTAACCTCCTTCCCTTGCAGCGCTAGAGCCGCTACACCTGAAGGCTGCCTCTGGCACAGCTGTGGTGCATGCAGGGATGTTACCGATCTGCCATTCCTGCTGTGCTCCTCTTCCAGCTGGGTTTGCATCTGGTCAGGCTGAAAGTGAAATGCACAAGAGGCCAGCAACCTCCTCCTTGATCTCCCCACAGATCTGTCTTACCTAATTGAAATCTGGTTTTATTTCACATTTTTAGGATGGCTGGGATTGTATATCCTGCAGGAAATGTGTAAGCTTTGTCATACTAACCACAAGGATGGAAATATATTTGCACTGGAAAATACCAGTTGGAGGTATATAATAAAAGGTTCTGGAAATTAGCTTTCATTGGTGAGCTCAGTGGGGGCGGGAGAGTAATCCTATATCCACTGGGCAAATGCATACCCAGCAACTCCATTGAGAAGTAGCATCCATTTGTAGCTTAGGCCAACCAACATTCAGCCTATCAACACGTTGTCAGAGCTAATGAGTTGTTCTGGTTGCCTGTTCAATCCTTGTTTAATTACATGGTTGATCTGGTATAGTCCTATATCCCCCCCCCCCCCCCGCCGCTTCCTGGGCCTTTATTTATTATATTGTTGTACTTGTTCGCTCACTTTTTGTTATTCTGTCATTCCCACTAGTGACCTGAGTGTCAAGGAAAGGCAGAGTTTTAATTCTGCCTCAGCAGTTTTATATTTTCAGTCCCGAAAACCTCTCCCATAGTATTCATTTCGAGCTATATGACAGAAGGAGGTCCATGTTTGGACTGGGGGAAGGCAGTACATCTCTGTGTGCTGCCTATAGATGCTTTCGTCTTCCTCTCACACGGTGTATCTTTATCATGCTCAAAATCTTTTGTGGGCAGAGTAGCCCACTGTTGCCAAGGGATAGTTTCTGAGAACTGGCAGTATAAATGGAAGCAGAAATATTCAAGTTGAAATATTCAAGTATACTTACATTTGTCTTTCAAGAATTTATTGGAGACATTTTTATGCCCACAGGGTCCATGCAGCTGTTTAAAGCATTCTTGATTAACCAGTAATTTATTTTGTACTTGTTTTTTAATGGTGTTACCCTGGTGTTTTATGATATGGTGGAATATTATCATAGAAGGAAGTCACATTTTTATTTTTCCAATTCTTTAGTATCCATCTTTTTGCTGTGGTAAGGGCAGGGAGAGTCCACTCAAATTGTCCTTTTGTAAGGTTCCATGTGCTGGGTATATACGGTAATTCAAAAGGGTGTTTTGCTCTGTAATTGTGAGATTGTTCTGCACAGTTCTGTTGATGGTTACAGTTACCTTCTGCCAAAAGTCTTTCAATATAGGACAATGAAAAAAGATACATTTTAGAGAAGCATTATCCCTATTGCATCTCCAACAGTTAAAACAGAAAGAGGTCTGATGGGCAGCAGGAGCAGAAATAAAGTCAAGTTTGCGTGAGGATGATAAAAGAGAAAAGGTCAATTCTCGTTCATTCACCACAACTTTGGTCTTTTCCAAGGTTTGCCAAAGGCACACTTATAATGTCATGGAAGGAGAAAGAGAGTATTACAGAACTTTGCCAGGTGAACAAAATTTATACAATTTGGAAAAATCAGACAAGAGGCTACAAGGGGCTCTACATCTACTAACAGCGAGAAATTATCCAGTTTTGTTTCTGATGAAGTTTAAAACAGAATGCAATACATTTGGAGCATTGTTGTAATTGTGACACAACAGTGGCTTTCATTTCTGCTTGTGCGTGCGCACACACATGTAAATTGTATATGTGGTCTTAAATTGTTCACTCATAAATAACTTTTTATGCATTTTCCTTGCTTTTGGGGGTTATTGCGACTAGTTTTGGCAAGCACAATACTTTTGAAGGTAACTAGCATTGTTGACATTCTGGCTTGCCATCACACTAGACAGCTTCAGTATCAGCTGTGCTGATCCTCATACTGATCACTGTGAACGTACCAACAGAACTAACACAGTGGGAATACCAAGTCCATTAATAGTAACTTCACCATCTTAGTGATAGCCTTTATCCAACTACCGTATTTTTCGCTCTATAGGACTCACCCGACCATAGGATGCACCTAGTTTTAGAGAGGGAGAACAAGGGGAAAAAATTTCTCCCTCTCTGCGTATCACCCCTTCAGCAATGCGGCAGGAGAAATGGAGCCCCTTCCATTTCTCCTCCCGCTTCGCTGAAGGGGTGCTGTGCAGAGAGGGAAAGCTGTGCAGTGCCTCTCCAGTGAAGCGAAGCCAGGAGAGCAAGAGGGATCGGTGTGCACCAATCCCTCTCACTCTCCTGGCTTCAGGTGGCTATCCCTGAAGCCAGGAGAGTCTTTGCGTTGCTTTCGCTGAAGCCATGGAGCCTGCATTCGCTCCATAAGACACACACACATTTCCCCTTAATTTTTGGAGGGGGAAAAGTGTGTCTTATAGAGTGAAAAATACAGTACTTCCTGGTCTGTGGCTGAGGGAAGAATCACTGGAACCATTCTTAAGAAGCAGCTCTGAGCTGAGACTCTAGGGGTGGGAGGAATGAAAGCAGTGCCTGGTCAAGCAATATGTTTCTGTTGCTCCCTGCTGAGCGATTCTCAGCCATAATTAATCTTTAATCTTTAAACAAATCTTTAAAAATAAGGCAGGCAGGCAGGATGGGGAGCTAGACTAATAGAATTAGCAATGCTAATATACTATATTCTGACTCTGGCTCTCTAATCTCCATTAATGGTTTCCAAGTGCTTTGTTCTTGCCTTGGAAAGGAATGAGCACCAGCAGTCTTAATTGGTCTGCTTGCATATTGTGTAGCAACTGCGAGAGATGCATTCCACATGGCAATCAGACTTGGACCTGCCTATCCAAAGCCATGCAAATTGTGGGAAGATGATACATGTAATTGCAGAAACATCGCTGGCATTAGGATCATTTTCCTAATCCTGAGACTGGAAAGTAATGTGGTGTCTAGTGAAGCTTGACAATCAGTGGGGTAGCATTTGGTCTCTTTGTGCTTTTCTAAACCCTTGGATGCAGAGATCAGCATCATGGACCAATAAAGTTTCCCCACCTCCAGTCCCAAGTTGACAAGATGAGATCTATAAATTGAGGAAGAACATCAACGATGCTGGTAGTTTTCTCTGAGAAGATTCTCTTCCATTTTACACTAGATGGAGGCCTGACAGTCAATCTACTCACAACAGTATCCCAGTCATCTCAACCTAGCTGCCTCCATGTGCACAGAGTTCTTTCCTCTCCATTTGAAGAACTGGACTCTAAAAAGACAACTACCGTACATCAGCAAGAAGAAAGGAAATTGTGAAGCTGTGATCATCATTACAAGGGAGGGAATATTAAATTCTCACTACCATCAATTCAATTGGCTGCTTGAAGGTGACTAATAGAACAGCTTCACAGCAGGAGGATCACCCAAAAACAAACAAACAAAAACCCTTTCAAGGACTCAGAAGATTGTTCCTTAACATTCTCTTTTGGGGCAGATGTTCATGTGGATTGTGGACAGCCAATGCCAGACATTATTGACGGACACTGAATATATGGATCCATTTCCATCAAGCTCAGGGCCACACTCCATTATGGGCAAACATCTGAGGGCCACAGTTCTGAGTGGGGGCAAGAGCCAAAATGGGTGGACAAAGTTACAGAAGACTAGTTTCTACACATATTAATATATATACCTCTATCTCATCTACTATTCAGACGAGCAAGAGCAGGCATAGGCAAACTCGGCCCGCCAGATGTTTTGAGACTACAATTCCCATCATCCCTGACCACTGGTCCTGTTAGCTAGGGATGATCAGAGTTGTAGTCCCAAAACATCTGGAGGGCCGTGTTTGGGGATGCCTGAGCTAGAAGCATCATCAGAGTTCAAGAACACATTCCAGCCAGGTGAAAACACTCGGGAACAAAGCAGTATGAGTGCTGAGTGTGGCCTGGAGTGAAGGGAAATGGGCAGAGCAGGGACAGCCCATCTCATCTCACCATGTGAGGCAAAATGGGAATTTCCATTTCCTGGCTCACTATGCTGTGCCCTTCTTCCACCACCACTGTTGTGCCTCAGCTCCTCTGAGTTTTACTGATTAGTGGGGGGGAGGAGCCAAGTGGAAACCAGTGCTCAGGAACACCCAAGCTCTCACTGAACTCAGCTTCTCCACCCAGGCAGGGAAGATGAATGGCAATGCCATGTGCTGAAATGCATGTCTCTCAGTAGTGGTGGTGAGGCAGAGACCATCTCTTGGTCCATTTGCCCCTCTCTCCTCAATTCAGTGGGTCACACATACACACTAAAGTAATTTTCATATGTGACACTAAAACCACATAAAGCTGAATTCTAATTTCAAAGCAAATAAAAAAGCCTCAACAGAGGTTTGCTAGATGCAGCTCCCATCACCCCTTACCATTGGCCATGCTCACTCCAGGGCCGATGGGAGCTGGAGTTCAACAACACCTGGAGGGCCAAAGGTTAGCCATCTGTGGTGTAGAAGGCCCTTTTAAGTCTCCTCCCCCAACTTAGTAGTTATAACCAAAGATGTATGTCTGAAAATAGACATGACTGAACATTTGCCAAGACCTATCTCAGCCAGTCAAAATGGGGTCGATTTTGTGCAGTTCATTTGGTTGCGAGAACACACTGAACTGCAGTCAGGATCTGGTGTCTGGTACAACTCCTGATAACAGCCACTGCCCTTGAAACTGCCCCGCGGCTCTATAAACAATCTGAACTTCTTGTTAGTTTTTGTCCATCCTCCCTGATAAGAAATTGATTTTCTATTGGGGGCCATCATTGTGCTGCTGACTTCTCAAACACAGATGTTACTGAGAAATGTATGAGTCCTTTTCTCTTAATAATGTCTAACTCTTAAACACCTTTCACTCATGGTTTTGATTCAGCAAATACACCTGGAAAGTTTCCAAAATGATTATAATATCATTATACAAGTAGTTATTCAGATAATACTTTTTCCATTTTCCTCAAATTAGGATAGTAAAGCAAACCAGTCCTCACTTTATATTGAGGTCACATTCCAGTACAGAGTTCAACATATCTATGCCTAATTGTTAGACATGCCTAACGCTAAATGTTGGGCTGCAGTTAGTGTTTTCATAGCTACATAAATCTTACATTTCATCACAAAAATACTATCACTTATTTCTTTTTTAATGACAATTACTTTTTGATCTCTTTTATGGCACAAAGCAGTCAGATTTGTGATTTGTTCGTTCATTTATTCATTCATTTAGAAGTCCCACACTTCAGTAAGTTGAGTGCATTTTTTTGGCCTGCAAAAGTTCCCAGGTTCAATTCCTAGTATCTCCCAAGTAGGACTACAGTGGTACCTCGGGTTACATACACTTCAGGTTACAGACTCCGCTAACCCAGAAATATTACCTCGGGTTAAGAACTTTGCTTCAGGATGAGAACAGAAATCGTGCGGCAGCAGTGGGAGGCCCCATTAGCTAAAGTGGTGCTTCAGGTTAAGAACAGTTTCAGCTTAAGAACAGACCTCCAGAACGAATTAAGTTCTTAACCTGAGGTACCACTGTACAACCTTGGAAAGCCACTGTCAGTCAGTGCAGACAATGCTGAATGAAATGGATTGATAGTCTGACTTGATAAAAGGCAGCTTCCTATGTTATACCATCTTTCCTTCTTTTGGAAAGGCACTACATGTTGGCTTTGGATTTTATGAAACGCCTAACCTCTACAGCAATAATGGAAAAACTTTGAATTGGTCAACCTTGGAGAATATAAGGCCTCACTTTCTTGTCTGAAGATTACAAGCAGGTTGCTTGCTCAACATTGGATCAGACTGTATTATATTCTGACCTCTGACCATTATCTCTGAGCAGCTCTGCCTATTGTGTGTCTCATCATTGACCTCCAGCAAGGCAATCTATGCTGAGAATTAGAGGTGGCATCCTTCCAAAAGTGAGTTTAAATGCAACTGGAAGATCTGTTGTGGAACCTTGCCCTGACATTTCATCAGGGCAATCAAACAAACAAAAATTAAACAGAATTAAAGGTTCACTACTGGAATGCCCAAAGGTCAGCATATGTCTTATATATGCTCTTGCAGTCACACTAATGGCATCACCATTCATTGGGGAATATTCAGCCTTGAGTGTGAATGGCCAACCCAAGAATACCTAATGCTTCCTCTTGTACCTACAAAGATTTCATATAAATGCACTGCCGTTTATCATCACACACACACACTCACAGCCTGGCTATGCAATTTAAGCAAGTTTCCAGAATGCTTTCCAGCTTCTATTGTGTCCAAGGGGGTTAATTTTGACATACGTTTCCAGAACTTTAAACTATGCCATATATGTTTCACAGCAATGTGCAGTGCAGGAAATAGCTGATTTTCAACACCTAAAATTAAAAATCTTCCAGGGCAGCTTTTTCTCCAGCAGTCTGAAGGAAAACATCCTTCTGTTTCTCTCCAAAAGGTTAGTTTCAGGTGAGAGAGTTTTGAAAACTGAGGAGGTCTATTATATGTAGCATAGCCTTCTCCAGCTCAGCAAATGGACCACTTCAGTCAGGTCTTTAAAGGGGGCTTTCCCTTTATGCTGCACTTGCACTAGAGTGGGGGGTGGAGGTAATGGCCCTCCAGACATTGTTGGACTCCAACTCTCATATGGGATTGGGGGGGGCAACTCCCATCTCTTGCGGGGGCGCAATTAGTGCCAGCACCGTCCGTTAAGAGTTTGGGTGTAATCTTCGACACCTCCCTTTCCATGGAGGCGCAGATTGCAGCTATAACAAAGGCGGCATTTTTTCATCTCCACCAAGCTAAGCAGTTGGCTCCTTACCTCTCTCGCCCTGACCTAGCCACTGTGATCCACACGACGGTCACCTCCAGACTGGATTATTGTAACTTGCTCTACGTGGGGCTGCCCTTGAGACTGACCCAGAAACTCCAGCGGGTGCAGAATGCTGCAGCGAGACTCCTTACGAGGTCTTCGCTGCGAGATCACATACACCCGGTGCTATACCAGCTGCACTGGCTCCCGGTGGAGTACAGGATCAGGTTTAAGGTGCTGGTTTTAATCTTTAAAGCCCTATACGGCCTAGGACCCTCGTACCTACGGGACCGCCTCTCCTGGTATGCCCCACAGAGAAACTTACGGTCTTCAAATAAAAACATCTTGAAGGTCCCAGGCCACAGAGAAGTTAGGCTGGCCTCAACTAGAGCCAGGGCTTTTTTGGCTGTGGCTCCGATCTGGTGGAACACTCTGTCACAAGAGACCAGGGCCCTGCGGGACTTGACATCTTTCCACAGGGCCTGCAAGACAGAGCTGTTCCACCAGGCCTTTGGCCAGGGCACAGCCTGACTCCCTCCCTCGGCAATCTTCGCAGAGCTCTGGCCCAATGCTTGCCAGTGGCTTGAATTAATTAATTTTATAATGAATGATTTTAGAGTGTTGTTTATGCTGTACTTTTGTATTGTTTTATTGTTGTTAGCCGCCCTGAGCCCAGCTTCGGCTGGGGAGGGCGGGATATAAATAAAAATTATTATTATTATTATTATTATTATTATTATTATTATTATCAGCCCCAGCTAGTGTGGTCAATGGCAAGGGATTGTGGGAGCTGTAGTCCGTCAACATCTGGAGGTTGCCAACTCATGCTCTAGAGAATCACTGCCACCACTGGCAGGAGAAACCCATGCAAATGACCTAACTGTGGGTTGGATGGGCTTTGCAGTAGTTGCAGCTCCTACTGAGTCCCTTCCATGCACACACACTCACCTTCCCATCCCTGGAACAGTTTTGCAACCATTGTTTAACGCGTTATAATTATTATGTCTTTAAATTAACAGAAGGATGAATATGCAACTGCACATGGGGCTCTTTTTAATCCAGTTATCCTGGATTAATTAGGTCAAGAATCATGAGTCTTTGGGTCTCAAATAGGGCGAAGTTTTTTTTCTATTTTATATAAATATGGGCACAACCCAGAGCACGGCAGACTTGCAACAGCTGAATCGTACATGTGTTTTCTGGTACAAACAGCTTGTGACACCTTAAGTCCTTTTGACTCATGCAAATCCTTTTGTTCCTTTCACACCTGGGTATGCTGCAAAATTTAAGTGTCTCTTCTCTGCAATGGCAACCAGGCAGGACAGGATGAAAAGAGACAGGTGTTTTGATTAAAAAGCAATGACCTAACTTGGGATTCTGTTTGGCCTGCCGGTATTAGCAGTCTGCCCAGGTGTTGTGCAAGCTCCAGCCTTGTTGCTGTCATGACATTCACTTGAATAAGAAAAACCACCACAGCAAATAAGCAAGAGGGGAACATGCTGCATTTTGCGTCATGTGATTCTTACTTTCCTGATAAAGAGATGAAGTCTTCCCAATCTCACTGAGTAGGCTGCTGCTCTGAATGTGTTTGACCCTTTTCCACGTCATCACACGAACTCCTCGGTACATTTTGCCAGCCACTTTGCATGCATACTTTTCATTCCAGCTGTGAGACTAAATAGGATTGGCAGATGCTAGTAATGTGGGCCGCAGCCTTGGAAACACTAATTTAATAAGATGTGTATGATGAATTTAGGAGTATGAATGAATGAAGACTACAACTCATTAAGACAGCTGCTGTGAGCTTTACTCAGTGTTGACCTACTGCTTTCGAAGGGAACCTTCTGCATTACCTGCATCCAGATTGGAAAGGACTTGAGGAATGTATTCTAAAACAAACAAGATCAGGTTCTCCCACACTGTGGTTCAGAGAGCACTAGTGACCACTTCATTCAGGTGGTTCACAGTGTGTCTGTAAAAATACAATTAAAAACCTTGCAGCATCTAGCACAGTGCATTGCTGTGCTATGACAGGCAGAAAAACCATTAATGGGTCTACCCAGACCATCAGCAATTTTCATAGGATCCTTGGGGGGAGGAGTTAGGGGACCACTGAACTAGCATCTCTTTTTGTGCCAGGTTATGAACTTCTTGTACTCCCAGGCATTTAATTGTTCTTGATGGCATCTGTCAGGTTTTCTACATTATTCTTCTGTTGGCCAACTGCTATGTAGCGATATTACACGTACTTCTGTAGTGAGATGCTTTTAATATTGCATTGTTCCTCTTACTCCATTTTAATTTTCTTATATTTTTCCTCTCTTACTGTAAGGCATGGGTAGGCAAACTAAGGCCCGGGGGCCGGATCCAGCCCAATTGCCTTCTAAATCCAGCCCACAGACGGTCCGGGAATCAGCATGTTTTTACATGAGTAGAATGTGTCCTTTTATTTAAAATGCATCTCTGGGTTATTTGTGGGGCCTGCCTGGTGTTTTTACATGAGTAGAATGTGTGCTTTTATTTAAAATGCATCTCTGGGTTATTTGTGGGGCATAGGAATTCATTCATCATTATTTTTCAAAATATAGTCTGGCCCCCTACAAGGTCTGAGGGACAGTGGAAACGTTTGCTGACCCCTGGTGTAAGGCATCAAAAAAAAAAAGTTAATAATATTAACAACAACAACAATGTGAGAAGGCATTCCCAAGAAGTGAAATTGTTGTCCCATTGCTAGATGATCTTGATCCATTGCAAATTCTGAAATGAATTAACCTTGCACTTAAATAAGAATTTATTCATGAAATGGTCTTTAAAATGTAGGTATGTTACATACTACGAACTGGTGCTTCTCTGTTACTTTCAAAAGGATACTGAGACTTTTTAAATCAATTTTAGATTTTGGTTAGGCTAGACTTAATATTATGTTTTAACGGGGTATTTCCCCTGTATCTGAATTTTGAGTAACAAAACAGTTATCAGCTTCTCCCATCTTCCCCCTAGTGGATGACGGGTTATTCTAAATTGAATCCATGCAGTCAAGTTAGTACTTCTAAAGAGGAAATGTCAGGTAGAAAGCTGGAATCAGCAATAAAAATATGATCTCCTTAGGAACTGACTGAACTCTGATGGCTGTTACCTGTTACCTATCAGCCTGGCTAAGATTTATATCATACTTATGAGTGTGGCATCTGAAATGGCAACTGAATATGGCAGCAATATGATCTAGAGTATATACAACTAGGGTATGTCTTTTCATTCAGTTATCCAAGAGGGAGCAGCAGTACTCTTGACACCACCTGGATATTGTACAAATATAAAGTCTGCTGAATATGGTTTTCGTCCCCGGTGTTAAGGTGTGCTTAATAAATATATCTCCATGCATCCAATTGGGCATTGAATAATATTCCAAAACTCCTTAAAAAAAAAAAAGCCCACAAATGACCTCTAAGAGTTGTTGCAGACATTGTACTTGGGGAAACTACTGAAAACGTACTTCAGCTGTCATGGATTTTAGGAGTGACTATATAAGAATAATTTGCACAGAGATCCATGGCATGTCATTTGACTATTATCAAATGCTACAGATATATTTGTTGTGGGCCCTTGTGCAAAATACGCTTCGGAAGGCCCCCTCCCAATTTAGCTTGATTATATATACCAGTTTCCAATCACATACCTTCTGAACAGAGAAGAAACATTTTTAGTAGAAGAATGTGATTAAACATGAAGAATATAAAGCAGGAGTGCCAACTTGGCCTTGTGACTGTGGGTACCTGGGGCCATGGGTGCCATGCAGTGTGCATAGCCCTGGCACCAAAATTTGTGGGTGCCCGGCCCCTTCACGGGGAATGTTGTGGTTGCTCGGGCACCCAGGGCCCCAGGGAGTTGGCACCTATAACATGAAGCACATATCTCCAAATGTATATAAAATTAGGGGTGTATCTTTATACAAATTTGATGTGTCAAAGTTATTATCAGAGAGAAAGTGGGAAAAATCCACAAAATTATTGTATGACCACTATGTACAATGAAATTGTCACATATGGTGACCTTTGGGGATGTGTGCATTTATCAAATCAAAACCTATCTGGGCTTGGATACCTAATGCCATAGAAGACAGAATCAGAATTCAAAATGATCTTAACAAGATTGGAGAACTGGGCTCAAGCTAACAAAATGAATTTCAATAGGGACAAATGTAAGGTTCTGCACTTAGGCAGGAAGAACCAGATGCACAAATATAGGATGGGGGACACCTGGCTTACTAGCAGTACATGTGAAAAGAATCTTAGGGGTCTTAGTGGAACAAAGCTTAACATGAGTCAACAGTGTGATACAGCAGCAAAAAAAAAGCTAACGCTATTCTAAGCTGCATCAACAGAAGTATAGTGTCAAGGAATGTAATAGTACCACTCTATTCTGCCTTGGTCAAACCAAACTGGAATACTTTGTCCAGTTCTGGGCAACACAATTTAAGAAGGATGTTGACAAGCTGGAATGTGTGCAGAGCAAGGCAATTAAGATGATCAAGGGTCTGGAAACTGAGCCTTATGAGGAGCACTTGAAGGAGCTGGATATGTTTAACCTGGAGAAGAGTAGATATGATAGCCATCTTCAAATATCTTAAGGGCTGTCACATGGAAGAGGGAGCATGCTTGTTCTCTCCTGCTCTGGAGGGTAGGACTTGAACCCATGGCTTCAAGTTACAAGAAAGGAGATTCCAACTAAACATTCAGAAAAACTTTCTGACAGTAAGAGCTGTTTGGCAGTGGAACAGACTCCCATGAGAGGTGATGGACTCTCCTTCCTTGGAGGTTTTTAAGCAGAGGTTGGATGGCCATCTGTCATGGATGCTTTAGCTGAGATTCCTGCATTGCAGGGAGTTGGACTAGATGACCCTTGGGATCTCTTCCAACTCTTTGATGATGGAATCTCACAGCTATCCTAGGACTGCAATATCTTCAACCAGAAATGGTCTTAGCAAAGCTGTTATCATCCGGGTTCTATGCAGTGGTGTCCATGCACAAGCAGAACAGATTTCCGCATATGCAACAGGATTTCCCCTTCCTCTTCTCCCCCTCTGCAGCTCACAGCACACACCCAAATTCTTCCATGGAGGGGTACAGGACTCTCTGGAGCAGAACTGGGAGGAGTGCAGGGGGGAGCAAAAGTGACGTCTTCTCTCACACTGTTAGATTCAACCCTATGCAAGACATAGGCATTCTTGCAGAAACAGCAGCCTTGTGTCTTATTCTCTGACTGATCCCTTATAACATGTAATGTCAACATGTTGTGTGTTTCCCTACATTACTGGCTGCCATGGGACAGAGTGGCTGGGGGAAAAAATAGTACAGTGGTGTCCACATCACACATATCTGCAATGAATCAGTCGTTTGGTGTGATTCCCATACCCTGGAACTCCCAGCCTATTAACACCATGTAAGAACACACAATGCATTGTTTTAGACTCCTGCTTAAAAACTTCAGTATACATGCAATTTTATAATGTATACTTGCTTTTAGATTTTACTGATTAAATCTGTATTGCTTGCTTTCAATTGCATGGTCTATAAATGTGGTTAAACATACATAAATGAATGTGTGTGTGTGTGTGTGTGTGTGTGTAACTACCAAGCCCTTTTATCCAGGCTGGGAGCTGAATTAATTTGATGGGAGTCTTTTCTTCCCACTGTACCCTGCGTCAACGTGCCATGATCTACACAGCTATAGTTAGCAATGTTTGGTTCTGTGTGCAGCTGCCCCATGTGGTGAGCTGGCAGACCTGCAGCTTGGAATATCTTTCTGGCAAGGAAATCTTCTTCTTCAACTTTGGACAGGGCTGGCCCCACTCAGCCAAGTTGACCATTGGGCCTTTCAGGTCAGGAAACATTTATACAAGGCATCCTGTTTGAGCCGAAACTGCAAGGAAGCCTTTCTTGGTCCCGGCTCATTTCTTCCCCTTCGTCTTAACCTCTGACATATTATGGTTTGAGGAGCAGCCTCATGTTCTTGATGGAACTTAGTTCTGCCAATAGAGCATTCATCTTTACCCTTGTCAACTATGGAATGCTTTGTGTGCCTTGCCTTTGACCATTCCCATTGGGAACTTGATGCACATATGATTCTCTGGTCCAAAGCTAGTGTAAAGCACATCTACTTCTTCGAAGGGCTATATCTAACAACTTTGATGAAAAAGTGTATCTTCTAGAATTTTATAGAAGGTACAGTAGGAAAACTAACAGAGATATGGTAACATTTTGTTTATTTAGTCTACAATTTTATACATCTCTTAATTGTAAAAAACAAACAAACCCCAAAGTGCTTATGAAAAGACTATAGCAATCAAATCACCAGTAAAAAGTAGCTCAGTTATTTAAAACATTTTAAAAATGGTTAAAATCAATGATAAGCGAAAAACTTGATTAACACACATGTCGACATTCTATAATTCTGGATAGGAAAGGCTAAACAAACAGGTTTGAGAGATGACTTCATCTCTGATCATACATTTTCTAAGCCTTTAAAAATTGGATCAACTTCTCAGAAATGTCTCCTGATCTCTTATATGTCTTGGTATCCCACATGAAAACAGAGCAATTAAATCTACTTATTTTGCTAATTGTCACACCTGTTCATGCCAAGCCCTTTCAGGGTTACATTTTAAAAAAAAAAAGCCCTGTGATGAAAGGAGAGAAACTTAGATTGGCCTAAATGCTTGAAGGAAAAAGTGACTAAAGAGACATGGGGAAGCTTTCTGAAGAAACAAGTAGAGTCTAGTTACTTTTCTATACAACAGGAGTAGACAAATATCTGTACACTGCAAAATACAACTGTGTTTGCAGGAACGAATGTAGAGCTCGCTTAAATACTGCAGCATAGACTGCAGCTGCTTGAATTCAATGATTGTAATTTTTCTGCAAGAGGAGTGCATGGTTCAAACCCCAAACATGACATTTGAACTGGAGCCTGCTGTGGAATGAAGTCCTAGGTGCAAAGTTCTGCTTTGAATCAGTGCTCTCCACAAATCAGAAACAGATTAGCAAAAGCAAATTGAATGGATCCAATAGTCCCTGAATACAGGAACTCTTCGGGCCATTAGAGTTTGCTTATGTAGAGTGGGGGGGGGGGAGATGGTTTGGTGGCAAATTGAGGAACTGTTTAATTTTCCAAACTAAGTCAACCTATTGCACTGTCAAGCTAATATTAAACTTGTAGAAAGAGCTGCAAGGGAGAATTACATCCTTATTGTAGGTACTTAAACAGGGGGCTTTGGCAGGGAAAGGACACAAAATATTAGCAGAAACATGAGGGAGAAGGCAGTAATGGTTTAATAGACTGTGGAATGGCTATTTTGGAAGAGGAAAAAAGGTGGAAAAAGAAAAAGCAGATGGCAGCCCTTCCCAGGAGCCATAAAATTTCATGGTGTATTTTCTAAGCAAGGCTTGCTGTAATTCAAGCCTGGAGGCCAACTTTCTCTGATACCGGGGGACATGGCAGGCCAAAGTGGAGTCTGAACAAAAGACGGACACTTCACAGAGAGGCAGACTCGGGAGGAAGGGAAACCTGGCATGCTTTGAGAGATAAGCCTAGCATGCAGCCACAGCAAACTCTTGGAAGCAAAATAAGGTGAAATTGTAGAAATGATTGCATTATAGCCTTTGCTGGAGTGTTTCAAGAAAACGAGAAGAAGAGTTCACCATAGAAAGATGTGGACTTAATTTATAAATATTTATAAAAGGAGAAGTATCAGGTCCACACAACCAGGCAAAAACTGCACATCGCAAACTCTTCCTCATACACAGCATTGATAGCTTTAGCATGAGGAACATCATCAATATTACATTTTTTATGGTTACTGATTGACACTTGTGCTCAGGGACATATGACATTCAGTGAGTTCTGCTTACAAAGAATTTGCTCATTCCTACATTATTACTCAACTGGAGAACTACATTGCAAAATTCAGAGAATTGCAAATTTCAATGGATGACAGTGTTTCGGTTCCTGCACTGTTTCAGGAAATGTGAATTTGGTAAGTTCGCTTTTAAATGCGAACTGAATGATATTTCTACCCTGTACGTATAAGACAGTGATTCCTCTGAAGATTGCAACATTAGATCTTGATGGTGACAACAAGGAACGACTGTAAGTATTCCTAATAGCTATCAACAAACATGCATGGATTATGAGAAATACATAGGTAAGCTTTTGCAAGGTCTGAGACTCATTTTAAGAGTGCGCATATAGAACCATCCCCTCCCCCTAAAATAGAAAGGAACGACCGAAGAAGCAACCGGAGAAGAAGAAATTAAGCAACAATAATCATTTTTGGTGTTTGAATGTAACTTCATTCAGCTGAACAGATCCCTGACCTGCAGCATTATCTGAAAGCAGCATGTATGGGACATCGTATCTTGTTGCCATGGAGGCTAGCTGGTTCTGCGGTCAAGGACTGAAAAGAATTCCTGGGAGATGAACTTCTGCTGGAGTGTTTCATCGTGCATGTATTTCTGCTTGTAGAATAGTAGGAGTCAAATAGCAGCTGCCTGAATGCTGCTGCAGCCCCATCACTATAAGTTGCTAAAAGACAGTCAGAAACAAAGGTGATGAGTAAAAGGAAACAGTTCTCTTCATTATAGGCAGTTCATTTGGTAGCGAGCCAGAAAGACAACATGGGCTGCTTTCGTTCCCGTCTCTGCCCTGCGTCTTCTGTAAAGTAGTGGAGAGAGGAAGATGTATGCTTGATCATATACATTCACTGACTTTTTGCTGTTAGGCTACCTATGGCCACCCCATCTCACCCTGGCCCAGTGAAGTGAGGCGACCCAGTCTTGAAATTCTGGTGCTGAAGTTTGCAGATCGCCAGCATCAGTAACAAATGTACAAGCTCATTCTGATTCTCTGGGAGGGGAATTACTTAGTCTTACGTGAGGCTGTTTGGAATCCCCATGTTTACAGTGCTGTCTCCAAATTTTAGGCAGCCTGCAGCGGAGTTTTTCCACTAATGAGCATTTCCCAGGAAAGGTTAAAGGAGGGTCAAGGTTTTAATTAAGAACACGGGGCCCTTTGACAGTGCTGTTTTGACAAACAAATAATATTTGCTGAAAGTTCAGGCGGATAATGGAGGGAAATAATAGTCACAGTGTCTGTCTGAGACTGAAGCAAAGCCTTGTGGGCTAGAAAGGGTTGCTTCTGGGAAGGAGGGATCGCTAACCCTGGTTGGCGGGGAAGTGGCTGCTGGCAGCTGAGAAGACTTGAATTTAAAAGCAACGCCACCAATTTTTTAAAAAAGTGGCTATATTAAATATTCAATACCCTGTGTTTGCTTATGGCTACATTGGCTGAGGCTGGGGTGTGAGAAGGCCAATCCTCAAACAGAGAAGGCCATTCCTCAGCCTAACCTACGGTACCTCACAGACTGTTGTGAGGATGAAATGGTGAGGAAGAGAACAATGTACATTACCTTGAGATCCTTGGAAGATAAAGTTGGTATATAAATACAATAAATAAAAATAAATTAAATTTATGTAGCAAAATGAGAGTTACTAGTGCCCAGCAATATTTGCCCGAATCATGTGGGCCATCTAGTTGCTGTCTGGGCTAGGTAGAGAACCAGGGGTGGCCAGCTCCTGAGAGACTGCGATCTACTTTCAAAATTAAAATCTACCCCTGTTTTTAAGGGGTTCAGGTCAAAGTTTTTGAGCTTTTTTGGGGAAGGGGAAATGCGGTTTGGCGGTCTGAGGGAGGGAGGAACATGAGGAGCCACTACCCTTACGATCGCTGGCCAGATAACAGCCTCTGTTTCTAAACTTCAGCTTCTCTTCTGCAACAATAGAGGCCAGCGCAGGGAGAGGGGGCAGGGCTGGAAAGGCCAGCAATTGATCGCGATCTACCAAAACCTTGCAGGGATCAACCAGTAGATCGCAATCGACATGTTGGACATCCCTTCTCTACATGATCAATACTGTAGGGGCAGGTATATTTTATATCATCTCCTTCCCATGGACGTAGAATTATAGAGCTGAAACTCTGCAAAGCTACAGAATCCCCAACAGCTGGTTGGCTGTCTTATTTCTGCTGAAATACCTTCAATGAAGGAGAGCCCATCACCTCCCAAGGCAGCCTGCTTTGCTGTCAAACAGTTATACCAGGATAGCTCAGTTGGTTAGAGTGTGGTGCTGATAACGCCAAGATTGCAGGTTTGATCCCCATATGAGACAGCTGCATTGCAAGTGCTGAACCTCAGGGTCCCTTCCAACTCTACAATTCTATGATTCTATGGTTGATATTAGTTAGTTAAAATATTTAAATCCGAATCAGATGTGATAAATATTCCCAGTGCAATCAAATATATTGACAATGATGTAACCAACAGTCAGTACATGGCAGGACTAACAGATGAAATCCATAAAAAAATTCCAAAGACATTAAAAATTAAGGGGCACACATTGTTCCTTGCAGCTGTGTACACAAAACCACGTCTCGGTGAGTGCATTTATGCAATGGAAAGGCCAGTGCTGGGTCAGGGAATTGGGTTACCCAGCCCCTGATTTGCCCTTTCCTCTCTTCTCTTCCCTAGCTCTGTCCACTAGGATTGCAGTGTCCAACCAAGGTGCCATATTGGAGAGATAACATGGATCACTGATGTATGTAACCCCCTCTGAACATGAAGCCCAGTGAAACATGGATGGAAAGATTTTGGCCAATGTTAGGATTTTCAGAGCTGATATACTGGCCCGTACCTATGTAGGCTTTCCGTCTTCATATTTACACCACTGGCTTTGATGAGACAAGGATAAAATCTGTATATGATTATTCCGAAATTCAAGCAGTTGATTAGATACACATCTAGTATCTTTATCCTACAGACTAGAAACAGATGAGTAATCTTCCCATGTCCTATCAGATACATGAAGTCAGGGGTTGTTTTGGTGCCTCACTTTAAATCTCATGTGTTTTCTAAGATGTTCTTTTACAGAACATCCTGGCAATCTTATAAATGTGTTCTCCAGAGAAATAAGGCTATCTTCTCCATATTTGGGAAAAAGAACTGTTCAGCAAACAGGAACTAAGCAGGAAAAGTTGGCTTCCCAATGCCATTAATAAAACCAAGATATGTAACTTTAAAAAACCAGGCTATTGGATACCCATCTAGGTTCTTTGTGTGCAGATAATAACACATTTCTCAAGATACAGGTGAGCAGCTTCTACCCATTGGTCCTATTGCAAGGCTGAGTTTGCCATGCCTTATTTTAAATTGCAGGTGTTTTCTGAATTGTTCTTTTGTAGCACACCCGCCACATGTTCAAGAGTGCAACAAACAATCAGGCTTTGTCCCTGCAGACTTCAGATGAACCCAATCCTTTCATGCTCAGGTGGGCATGCACTTCTTTTCCCCCCGAGCAGATGCCCCATCATCACCGCCCTTTGCTCTGCCACATAATTAAGCATCACCTCTTCCATGTAGTTCTGCAGCCTTACACAGTAACCCTCATGTTGTTGCAGGAGTTAAACATTAGGTTGTAATATTTAAGGACCTATTACCAACAAAACAGCGCCATTGTGACCACAAAGTTACTGAATAACTGCATGCTTCCAAAGAAGGAGCGCCGGGCAATATAAAACCATGCAATCATTTGATCTGATTTGTATTCAGGTCAGGATGCTGGGATGCTGATCTCTCTTCTCTCTGTTTTCCCATCAGCCTTACTGCTTCTCCTGTTCATCAGACAAAGCTGAGGTTCAGCGGAGGATGTCCATTTCCAATCTCTATTGTCCTCTGTACAACTCTCAGCCTGCTCTGTAATAGAACTGACTCCTCTGCTGAGCATCTCATTACAACGGGATCACCAAGTCTTAGTTCATGTCCCTTTTTGTGAGAAATGGTTTGCTGATATCTGCATGCTGTTTTAACATTCAGGGCCCAAACTAGAGATGGCCAAGCTTAACAGAGGAATGGAGGTTGTTCTCAGCTCTCTCTCAAACAAACAAGATAATTTGTTAGTTAAGAAGAAGCCCCAAAGATTACAGGTTCCACCACATGTTGCCAGTTGACTGTGTGATAAAATCCTCATCATTTGATGGGAAGATTCAGATGACCATGCTAACCTGGGATAAGAGACTTCCTCCTGAGTTTTTTTTATCATCTAGGGAAAAGAGGCAGGTGGACTGAATTTGATGTTCCCTTTCCTAATGTCCACATATGCACGCACACACAGGTAACCTGTACACCTCGTTGATGATGTGTGGCAGTGTTCACCACAGAGAAAACCCATATCCACTTCTGCATGTGTTTCACACAAGTTCCAAAATTCCAATAATGCCTCTTGCATGAGAGTTAAGGATAGATCTGTCAGTAACCACTGATTCCACCGAAGGAATCACTGGACTGATTTTAAAGATGCATCAGAAAACATCAATAACATTCACAAATCAGAGTGAATTGACTCGACATTTTGTAACGTCTAATGTTTTTTTACTGAAAGATTTACAGTAACTAAGATTTATCCAGCAACTAAAAATGTTTATTTGGATAACATCTTCTAAGCAATCATTTCTTTTAGAAAAGTTAATGAGAAATATATTCAGCAGTATAACTAATTTGCAAGCAAACAGAATTTTAATGTACATCTAAAATTCATTTATGTAGCTCTGCTAATACACCTGGGGACAAAACTATTCTTTACATTCTGAAAGGGAATTAGGTTTTGTTGATTTAGAAACTGTGCAAGATGCTTGAGCATCACAGCAAGGAGCGTCATCCCACTTTCAATCTGAGCAGCTCTCTCTGTTTACGTTTGTAAGTTAATGTATCTAAGATGGCGGAGTATTGCTTAATCTGACGTGGCCCCAGTCAGAATGGTCAGAAAATACTCTTTTGGTCAGTGGGGAGCAGGTAAAATTTTGACTTGGGAGGGCTGCAATTTTTAACCTTGCTGGTTTCGCCACAATAGGACTTGTGCAGAACTTATTTAGGAAATTGTGCCATTACACATGTGCAAAGTGCCACTGGAATTTTCAGTGGTAAGGCTCTGCCCCAGCAGCCACAGTGGGTCAGCCTCCACTGCTTATGGTAATCATTTAAAGTAAGGTAAAAAAAAAAAAAGGTATAAAAGGTAAAGGACCCCTGGACGGTTAAGTCCAGTCAAAGGCAACTATGGGGTTGTGGTGCTCATCTTGCTTTCAGGCTGAGGAAGTTTTCTGGGTCATGTGGCCAGCATGACTAAACCGCTTCTGGTGCAACAGGACACCATGATGGAAACTGCACGGAAACGCCATTTACCTTCCCACCACAGCGGTGCCTATTTATCTACTGATGTGCTTTTGAATTGCTAGATTGGCACAACCTGGGACAGAGCAATGGGAACTCACCCTGTTGTGGGGATTTGAACCACCAACCTTCTGATTGGCAAGCCCAAGAGGCTCAGGTTAGACCACAGCGCCACCCACGTCCCCACGTGTTAAAGTAGCTGTTTCCAACCTGGTACCACCCAGGTTTCGCTGGACTACAGCTCCAGTCACCCCTGAGCATTAGCCGCATTTTCCTTCACAAGAAGTTACCGTGACTTTTTGTATTGTGCTGCGCTTGGTTTAGGAGGAGAACAGCATGGAGATTCAGCCACAGATAGTCTCTAGAACAAATTAGTGAAACATTCCATTCTACAGCTCCGTAATCTCACACCTCTAAATATCAGCAAGAACTCCAAGGGCCTGGTGGGGTGGAGGGGGTAGGGTGGGGAGGGATGGTGTGAAGTCTCCTGGTGTTTAAAGAATTTCCCAATATGCATTAAATTAACTTTCCGTGTGCAGGAAAGAGTGGTAGAAAACAGCTCCATCCAAGACAGATGGAAGGCTAAGTATCCAAGCAGCTGTTTTGCACATGAAATCAGATCAAGATTAACACCTACCTTTGGAATGATTGCACTAGCACTGGGTGAGGCATTCCTCTTGAAAGGCGGAACAATAGTCAAGGCGTCTTGCCCCCCCCGTCCCCCCCCCCCATT
Organism: Podarcis pityusensis; assembly: GCF_964106645.2. NCBI lineage: Eukaryota > Metazoa > Chordata > Lepidosauria > Squamata > Lacertidae > Podarcis > Podarcis pityusensis. The sequence goes on along the minus strand of NC_138029.1, from coordinate 40,378,734 downwards.
TAAACTATATAGTTAGGGAATCAGGCAGCAAAACGGCAATGGAAACTCCCTGTTATTTTACAGAGAAGCCCAAGTTGTATTCAGATGTTTCCCTCAGCTTCCTTCAAGCAGAAAAAGATTCTCCAAAAGAGAGTTAAAGGGGAATATCCACAAAAACTAAATGTAGGGTGACTATAGTGCATCAGTAGAGCAGGCATTTTACATGCCCAGAAGTCCCCAGGTTCAATCTGTGCAGCATCCACCTACCAGCTGGAAGGGCCAGGTGATGAGAAAGACTCTTCCCTGCCGGAGACTCCAGAGAGCCGCTGCCAATTAGAGTGGATAATTCTGGGCTAGGATGTATGAATAACTCTGACCGGATGCAATACGGGTTCCCATGTTCCTATAATAGCTGTAATATAGTCAGAAAGAAAATGGAAGGAAGGGGATCTGCATGGGTGGAATCTACACACATATAAAAACCGTTCTGAATTTTTTTTAAAAGAGTTTTAAAAAATACATTGGATTTTCCATAAGGCTCACCATCACCATCTCATGCCACATTATATACTGCACTTAAACACACACTTAAAACATTTTATTTGCAGCTGTATACCAGTGTACTGGAAGAAGCAAAGATCACCAGTGTTGAAGCAATGCTTCTTCAACATCAACTTTGTTGGACTGGTCATGTTGTGTGGATGCCTGATTATCGTCTTCCAAAGCAACTACTCTATTCCGAACTTAAAAATGAACAGCGCAATGCTGGTGGTCAACAAAAGAGGTATAAAGACCGTCTCAAGGCAAATCTTTAAAAATGTAGTATAAACACTAACAATTGGGAAACACTTGCCTGTGAGTGCTCCAATTGGAGAACAGCCTTTACCAAAGGTGTCATGGGCTTTGAAGACACTCAGGATGCAAGGGAGAAACATGCTAAGAAGAAAGCACGCTTGGCAAACCCACACCGTAATCAACTCCCACCCAGAAACCAATGTCCCCACTGTGGAAGGACATGTGGGTCCAGAATTGGCCTCCACAGTCACTTACGGACTCATTGTTAAAACCGTGTTTATGGAAGACAATCTTACTCAGCTATGAGTGATTGGCAAAGAAAGAAGAGCTGAGTCCATGGTTCTCCATACAGGTGAGTTCACAGCTGGGAGGGGTGGGTGCTGATTGTTACCCTGTAGGCCTCTCTGTCTGGACCCTGAGTCACACACACACACAGCTCTGTTCTGCACCTTCCTTGAGTATTATTGCCTATGATTATTGTCACTTACTGGTCTGGAGCAATGATGGAAAGTTGTGCGTTGGGCAGTGGTGGTGTAGAAACCTCTGGCTGGAACACAACTTTCTGGAGAAAGTTTGACAGTCCTATCCTTTGCCCCACTCACTTTGCCTTCGTTCCTATCTACTTCTGGGAAAGTCTCCAGAAAGTTGCCCACAAGGGAATGTAGACCTCAGGCTGAAAAGAAAGTTCCCCTCCACTGCTTGGATTTGTCATGCAAATGTATTTGCCAGCAATGCAAACTTCATTTAGAGCAGAGATGGGGAGATCTGTGGCCCTCCCCATGTTAGTGGACTCCCAACTTCCATCAGTACAGTTTACAGCATCCTCTGACAACATGACCCCCTCCAGATATTTTGGAATGGGGCTGATGGAGGTTGTGTGGCAGCTGGTTTTGAGTCTACAGAAGGGAGCAAAAAACAGAGGAATACAGAGAGAACTTCAGCAAAGTGGATTTTTTTAAAAAAACAAACGTAATAATACTTGGCTTTTGCATAGTAACCATATTGCTTCACTGGTCATAATCCTTAAAATGACCTTGTAAGGTGCAGCTGCCATACATCTAGAATTTCCTGGACATAGCCGGAAAATGGCAGTCGGAAGCAGTGTCCGGGTGGAAATAGATTAAATGTCTGGGAAAATCCAGACGTATGTCATCCCATGTCTGAAGTCTAGTTTTTTGCAAATTTCCTTAAAAATATGGCAATGCTACTGTAAGGAAAGTCATATTGTCCCCCAAATTGCAGGTGTGAAGACTGAGGCTGAGAGACAATGGATTGCCCAAGGTCAGCTAATGAGTGCATGGTAGAAGTGAACTTCAAACCCGAGATTTCCACATTTATAGTTTAGTCTCTTGGGGTTGAATCCAACTAAGTCCTACTTAGAGTAGACCCACTGAAATTAATGATTGCAGGTTGGTCATGTCCATAAATTTCAATAGGTCTACTCTGAGTAGGGTGCAACAATAGTCCCTATGCTACAGCAGCTTTCACAATAAACCTGAGGGTCTATCAACTTTTGCCAGTGACAAAAAACCCCTTTCCTAAAAATAATAGCTAAATGCGGGTGAGCAGCAGACCTTTTGCAACCCCAGAACTGTGAGATACAGTCCTTTTGTACTTAATACAGATATACAACTGGTATGCATATCAAGCCAGTTATGACCAGTGTGCACCATCCCACCACTGCTTGCCTGCTTGTACCCCCTGCCACCATCCAACCACTGCTGCCGCATTCCCACCTACCCACTCGCTCCTTCCCCCCTCACACCTTTGCCTCCTGCCACAGCCTCTGCCACTTCCATGGCAACAGGCCCGGCCTCCCGGAGGCGCTTTAGCGCGATCCTTCTAAGATCGGCAAGGCACCTTCCAGGAACTTGCCTGGCGATCGTAAAAGGGTCTCACCAAAGCACCTCTGCACGGCCTTTTTACGATCACCAGGCACCTTCCTGGAAGGCGCTTTGCCAATCATAAAAGTGCTGCATGAATTTGTAGTGCAGGGGGACAGCAGAGGTGGCAGTACAGTGGCATACCGCCTCAACACACACACACACACACACACAAACACAAAACTAGTTATGACTCAGGCACTAATCACAGCTTTCCCCTGTAAAATACAAGCAGAAAGAAACTAGGACATGATCAGCCCCATTTTGAAGAGGGAAGTGGCCACAATCTGTGTGCCAATACAATGTGTGTGTGTTTTGTACTCAGGTAACTGTACTGGAGTCTTGTGAAAAGCAGCCCTCGGGAACGATTGGCAGTTCCCAAACCTCCAGAGCTCTCAAAGTTTCCGCTTTGCATAAGTAAGGGCTAATCAAACACTAACAATTTCAGGATTTGTTCCACTTTGCTGAATGCAAATCAAAATACAGAAGGACTAGCAGGCTGATGAATTCCTTCTCTGATGTGCTCCCTAAACAGAGTCAGCTCATTAAAGCAACTTGGAAGATAACACAAGTTTGTTTTCAGAAATGCAAGGCCATCTGTCCATAAGGATTTCTCACGCCCCGTCTGCAAGCTCTGGGCAGGGAATTGCAACATTAACTACACAGGAAGGGAATCGCTGAATGAATAAATGATAAAGGCCTTTAGGGTAACTATCTGGGGTATTATTTTACACGCCAGCATCAAGTAGGTTACAGGAACATGTTAGTCTGTCGCCTTCTTCTGTTATCTGTCCCAGAATGAATCAATGCCGGTAATACAGTAAGACTAAGATCACAAAGTGACGTCTAGACAAAGAGCCCCACTTTGTGTGTTATATATATATATATATACATACACAGTCTGTGTGTGCGCGTGTGTGCACGCGCATAGATATATATGCAGAATGACAAGCAGATGTCAGGTGAGTGGCAGGGCATTAGAAATAGGGCAGTGAGGCATGGCATAAGCAGGCAAACACTCTTGTATCCTGCATTAATAAACATGCAATCATTTTTGTTTTGTGACTCCATACTCACAGTCCAGGTCTGGCTCACCATTCTGTGCTAAAGCAAGAGTCCAAGCTCAAATCCACCCCCCCCCCCGGGATTCAGGTGATAAGTGTGTGCCTATGTATGCACAATCCTTCTCCCTAAAAAAATTTTTTTTTCTTTAAATGCAGGTACCCTTTTCCATATGTGGTGGTCTTGAAAGGTTGTTAAAGCATTCTGGGAAATGATATATAATGAGTTGAAGAAGTGTGCATGCACACGAAAGCTTATACCAAGAACAAACTTAATTGGTCTCTAAGGTGCTACTGAACAATTTTTTTATTTTTTTATTAGTTTGAAAAAAAATGTTAAAGATTACTTTGATTAAGAGACCAGAAGCTTTTCTTTTAGGAATAATAGGAACAGAGGTACTAAAAGAACAGGAAAATATATATATTTATGTATGCAACAACAGCCACTTGAATGATATACGCCCAGAGGTGGAAAGAAGAAGCAGTCCCAACCAAGGAAGATTAGCCGCAGAAACTGATGGAGTATGCAGAAATGGCGTAACTTACCCGAAGAAGAAGACATAAAGAAGAGACTTTTTAACTTTGAATGGGGAAGATTTAAGGGCTATTTGAAGAACTGTTGTAAACAACCTGAATTAAAAATGAGCAGTAAAATCATTTAAATTGAGTATAAAGGATAAATAATAAATAGATTTCAGATACGCAGTGATAAAAGATATGACATAAGCAACCACAGAAAGAGGGGGAGGGGTCGATATTAATATTCACTATCTTAAATTTGATGTGTAAATTTGTATTGTTATAAGTTTGTAAAATGAGGAAATGAAAAATATTTTTTTAATAAAAAAAACCACCTGATCAAACAAAATTGTCCACCTGCAGATATAGATATGCTCATAGCTCACCCATGTCTCATATGACCACATTTACAGGGGGTCATGCTTGTTGAGTGCATAGGGGACAGACTTCATTTTTATTTTGTGGAATTCACTCAGGTGACTTCTCTCATCTCTAGGACTTGGGAGGTCTACTTAGATTATCCATTTTGTGTGGACTCACAGAACAAACCTATTTCCTCCTCCTTGGGGAATAATCTCATGAATATTATCTTATTCTGACAACAACACACCAACACCAAGTTCTGCAGCAATTTATCCAAGATCTTACAGTGGCATTCAGGACCTTTGAGAATCAAAGTAATTGAACTGTGCGCAGATGGCAACAAAAGGATAAAAAGGTCCTTCCCCGCTCCCCCCTTTTTTATTCTTTTTAATATCATCAACAAGATGAAATAATTTTGACTCTGGGCTCTTAACAGCTGCTAGGCTCGTATCTGGAAAAAAATATGATTTCATTGCTTTAGAAGTGACAAACTGGGCTAATAAAGACAGAAACATAAAAAGCAAAAGATCTCTGAATGAGAAAAAGACAACCAATATGTTGGTTGTTCTGGAGTGTCCCTTGTTTCTCATTGGGCATTTCTCTGCTAATTATGGTACCTTTGCTCAGGTGTAAATCCACTTGCGCTACCTTGCCAGGGCTTATGCAAGCAAAGTAAATAGACATGATGCATACAGCAGGTATTCTCAGGAACTGATAACATGAAGCGCCCCCAACCCCACACTTTCTGAGAGGGCTGTGCTGGGCTGCATTTGCATTTCAATAGAGCAGAAAGCATCATTTCTCAATTGTGTTTCTCCAGACTCTCCAGAGCACCCTAAAGGCCTATTCTTGCCATTTGATTAATCACTTCATGCTTAATGCCTTTTAAAATACTACTACTTTTCACAAACAAAGATAAATGCACTGCACTTCTGAGCAAGCCGGGGTCCTAAAGGAAAATCTCCTCCCACCCTTCCTCTCCGCCTGCCCCCCCCCCCCCGTCTTCTACTAGCCTTAAACATGATTGAAGTAGTTAAATGTGAAGAGATTTTTTTTCCACTGGCGTTTTCTGGCTGTAAAATAATGTGTCAGGGAGCCAGGACTCCATGAGATGATAAAACGCTACAGGTACCCCCCCAGATTTGCTCTAACCAATGTGAAAGCATCCCTGAGAATAGCCACCATTTTCCCAAATGGGCTAAATGCCAGTGTATTCCAAATGGCTAAGCCACTAGGCAATCAATTGTATAGCTGCCCTCCAGTTTTGCAGGATTTTTCTATTTGTGCAGCTGAGATTGCAGGCCGAGAATGCAGCAAGTAAAGTCTTTAAAGGAGCTTCAGTGGCTTGCTTGCACGCACACATGTGCATATCCTTCTTCTTTGGCGATCACTCGTAGCCGAGTAAGATTGTCTTCCATAAACACGGTTTTAACAATGAGTCCGTCAGTGACTGTGGGGGCCAATTCTGGACCCACACGTTCTTCCACAGTAGGGACATTGGTTCCCGGGTGGGAGCTGATCATGGTGTGGATTTGCCAAGCGTGCCTTCCTCTTAGCACATTTCTCCCTTGCGTTCTGAGTTTGAGTGTCTTCAAAGTCCATGACACCTTTGGTAAAAGCTGTTCTCCAATTGGAGCGCTCGCAGGCCAGTGTTTCCCAGTTGTCGGTGTTTATACTACATTTTTAAAGATTTGCCTTGAACAGTCTTTAAACAGTCTTTTGTTGACCACCAGCATTACGCTTTCCATTTTTAAGTTTGGAAGACGATAATCAGGCATCCGCACAACATGACCAGTTCAACGAAGTGGATGTTGAAGAATTATTGCTTCAACACTGGTGATCCTTGCTTCATCCAGTACACATATATTAGTTTGCCTGTCATCCCAAGTGATGTGTAAGAATTTTCGGAGACACCGTTGATGGAATGGATGCACATAAGTACAGATGTTTGCATATCTACACATATAAACACACCCCAGCAGAACTCCCTGAATGCTGAATTTTCGTGGAAGGGCTGTGGCTCGGTGGTAGAACACACGCAAAAGGTCCCAGGTCCAGTCTTCCAGGTATGGTTGAGAGATACTCCCTGTCTGCATTCCTAGAAAACTGCTGGCAGTCAGTGCAGACAAGGCTGGGCTAAATGTACAATTGTCTGACTCAACATACAGCAACTTTTCTATTTTCCATGTGCAGAGGCTTTAGGCTTTCAGCCTGCCCTGAATCATTCTGCAGGGCAAGTTCAGAGTTTTGAAGGTGCAGTAGTTGCCACTGGCCCTGCCACCCTGAACCCCCTCCCAACTGATACTCATTGGATGTGTTGAGGAGGGCATTTGCTCCCAGATGGTTGCTAACAAACCTCAACAAGCGAGGGACATTCTGGATGGCCATACACTGGAAGTTGATGCTCCGCTGTTGATGGGTGGAATGTTGTGGGTATGCAAATAGGAGGTGGGGAAGCTCTATCAACTAGCAAGAGGACAGAGCAGAGGACAGCTGACAGGTTAATGAAGGCACAGCTTATGGCAACCATGAGAGGCAATAGGTCTGGAGATGGGGCTATGATCTCCTCATTCACACGTTTTCTTCTTCTTCGATCACTTGTAGCCGAGTAAGATTGTCTTCCATAAACACAGTTTTAGCAGCGAATCCATAAGTGAATGTGGAAGCCAATTCTGGATCCACACACCCTTCCACAGTGGGGACATAGATTTCCGGCCATAACAATAAGCCAAAAGAAGCACAAAAGAGCGAATGAAACAGCATAAAAGATATGTAGAAGTCTTGTTCTATCCAAATGTGAACTTCTGGCCCAAAACATGGTGGGGAACACTTCTGGTTTACAAGCCATTCTGTGAAATGTAATCATAGGTTCATATATGCTCCACAAACTGATGGAGGGTCATATGATATGTAAGGTAGACATGGGTAGTCCATAAGGAGAGCTTTGCTGCATCAGACTATCTAGTCCAGCATCCTGTTCTCAAAGTGACTGAGTATGATGCCCTGTATTTGAAGGCATGGGTTGAGCCCGAGGTCAGTTTAAAGAGAAAGAACCATAAGAAGGAAGAGCAGTAGGGACCCTGAACTTGCCCATCAACAGCCAGCATGTCTGGAAAGCAGACTGAGCAGGCTCACAAGTCACCCAGTCCACAGCCTTCCCCCTTTGTGAGATGTATTCCATTTCTATTTAAATGATAGTCATTATTTCTAAATTTGTATCTACATATAGATTAGCATATGCAAATTTTATGTAAAACGGTCTCCTCTTTTGGCAATGCGGAAGTGGCTACCCTATCAATGTGAAGTGTCATGTTGTACACAAAGTTTAAAAATAGGCTTGGTAGCATCTGTAGACCAAATTGCCTTCCAAAATAGTGGTTTTAAAAGTACTCCTCAGCTGTGACCTTCATTCGCTGTATCAAAATGGATATTTGGGTAGGTAGGTTGTCCCCCCCCCTTTTTTTTTTTTTTGGCCTTCCACCCCCCCCCCCCCCGCCAACAATGAGAATGATAGCTTTGGGACCAGAGTGGATTGACTATAGGTCAGTCCTAGCTGCTGGCAGTGTGCTAATGCATGCCATCTGAGGTTCCTATACAATTGGGGAAGGCTTACTGTTTCCATGGAAACAGGCTCCCCCCCCCCCCCGCCAAGCACCACTTTGAAGGATAGTGTCATTATCAGGGCCCTGGACCAAAAGGAATGCCTCAGTGCAAGATAAAACCTAAGCAACATGGCATGTGAAGGCAAAGCAGAGGAGCATGCAGGAAACAAATAATTTTCAGCATCACTTCAGCAGCAACTCCCCAACACACCACCAAACTGCAGTTTGAGCTTCCTGAGTTTAAAGGAGAGGCCAGAGAGTTTAATGCAGGACACCAACACTCCACAGGCAGTTTCCCCACTAGCAGCTCCCAAAGCTAAAGAGCTCTTCAAACTCAAAATGAAACATCTGGGTGAACTGCTGGAAGAATTTCAGTGGGCTGCCTGTGCATGGTTCTCATTTAAGTGGCATCGAGGAGAGCAGGGTAAGATTCATTTTTTAAGCGTTGGGTTGGAAAATAAAAAAAGGAAGAGATCCACCAAACATACACATACAGAAAATTTACTTTCCAGATCATGGTAACTAAAAACCTCCTGTACTTTTCTTCCAGCAAAACTGGTGGTTTAGTTGCAAACTAACAGGCCCTTTGTGACGCAAAGGGAAGTGTGGAAATTCAGAACAAAATTACCAATATTTCTGATGTTAGTTCATCTAGTTATCATTGGTGCTTTCAAATTAAAAATAATAATGCTGTCTTGTTTTCTTAGACAGGAAAAGAACCCATCTCCCAAGCTTGTCACACACAGAGAGACAAGACAGAAGGGATGAAATCAAGGCATGTCACCTGGAATATATATTCTGCCAAGTCCTCAAAGAGTCATCCAGTACTGTGAGAATGAGAAAAAATAACTTCAGGATTTCATACTTTCCAGAAAGAGAAAGTTTTAAAGGACTTGAATGAGACTTTTTTTAATTCACATGAGGCAGTCAGGTAGGTTCAAGTTTCTTTTCTTTTTTTTTATACCCCCCCCCAAGCTGTTCCCTAGTTCTCAGTGAAACACATACACCAACAACAGTCTTCGCTGCGGGATCACATTCATCCAGTGCTATACCAGCTGCACTGGCTCCCGGTGGAGTACAGGATCAGGTTTAAGGTGCTGGTTTTAACCTTCAAAGCCCTATACGGCCTAGGACCCTCGTATCTACGGGACCGCCTCTCCTGGTATGCCCCACAGAGGAACTTACGGTCTTCAAATAAAAACATCTTGAAGGTCCCAGGCCTCAGAGAGGTTAGGCTGGCCTCAACTAGAGCCAGGGCTTTTTCGGCTGCGGCTCCATCCTGGTGGAACGCTCTGTCACAAGAGACAAGGGCCCTCCAGGACTTGACATCTTTCCGCAGGGCCTGCAAGACAGAGCTGTTCCACCAGGCCTTTGGTCAGGGCGCAGCCTGACTCCCTCCTTTGGCAATCTTTACAATACTTTAGTTTATGGTTGCCATCAATTTTGATTTTAATTAATTCTTTGATGTTTTTATAATGTTGCACTATTTTAGTGTTGTTAGCCGCCCTGAGCCCGGCTTCGGCTGGGGAGGGCGGGATATAAATAAAATTTATTATTATTATTATTATTATTATTATTATTATGTTTGGAAGAGTGGCAGATAAAATTGATGAAGTATGCCGAGGTGGCAAAACTTACAGGAAGAAGTAGGAGCCAGGAAGGGGCTGATTTTATTAAAGAATGGGACAAGTATATAATCTATTTGAAAAACTAACATTCATTGGTAGGACTAACAGAAAACTTGTAGTAAAAATGTGAACTATGGATTGATAAAGGACTTATAAGAACAGAGTTACAGAAGAGATGCAGAGGGGAAATCATTATATGAGGATCCACAAAGGGGGGGGGGGAGAAGTCAAAGGAGATTTTATTTTTCTATCTGTTTGTGTATCTTCTTTTTTTCATTTATTCTATGTGAAATTGAAAATGTAAAATTGAAAATGCAAAAAGAATTTTAAAATATATATATATAGAGAGAGAGATTTTTGTCTAGGTATCTACCGGTATATATCTTTTAAAGGTTCAAATTACACACTCTCGTGTACTTCTATTGACTGAAGTTAGACTACATACAAAAAAATCATGTTGATTATAGTGTTTTATGGCCAAGAAATCTCAAAATGTTCATCTGTAGAATCTGAACCTTAGTCCATCTACACTAGTGCGGAACAGGTTAAGAAATTAGTAATGGGAAAAATCAGTTTTGCGCAGAGCATATAACTTATATGCAGCTCATAGCAAAACTCTTCCTTTTTTATATTTTTCATATCAGTTTGAATATTTCAGCCCTATAATCCAAATTGTGTTCATATTTTTCACAGCTATCTGCTTTCCTGATTTGCATCAACAATTGTCCTAACAATCACATCCACATTTCATAAAATTAAATGCCACAACTGTGGTCTAAAATTTGTGCTTATGTTCATGTCCTGTAAGTTTATTCTTCCCTCCAAAATTCTTTTTTTAAAAAAAAAAAAAGATTTTATATATATATAAAATCTCCCAAATCAAAAAAGAAGAAAGTAGTTTGGAGACTGGGTGCAACAGTTTTTTAGAGGGAGAATGCTGCCAGTAACATATGCATATATTTTTTTCATGGTTTCTCCTTTGAAAAGCTCTTAGGAGGATCTTCAAGAGAAAAGAGAGCCTTCTGGAAGCCATCTTCTGAAAAATAACTTCTGGGGGAAATGAAGTCCATGCATAAAATGTGCAGGCGTGTGCATTCCCTGTGGAATCTTAACCAACATCTTCCATTTGCATGCCTAATAGCCAGCTCACATGTCTACCAGACTCATGGCAATCATTCTTTTCTTCACTTTGCCTTGGCACTCTCTCCACCTGTGGAGAACGTGGGGAAGAGAAGAAAGCCAGTTACATGAAAAGGTAGGTAGCCCTCTCTCTCTTTTTGTGCAGACACAAAAATATGATCCTTCTGTACTCCTGAGGATTTCCTTGTTTACTGCTATAATTCAACAGTATGCATCTGAATGCTAGTTGCTGGGGAGAAACCATGGAAGAAGACTCTTGTGCTCAGGTCTTGCTTGTGGTCTTCCCATAGGCATCTGGTCTGGGACAAAATGCTGGACTAGATGGAGGTCTTTCTTCTGATCCAGCAAGGGCTCTTAGGTTAACTAATGTTATGTACTGAGTTGAATAGGATCCAAAATGCAGCAGTCTGATTGGTCCTAGAACAATAGGATTCAGAATGCAGCAGTCTGATTGGTCCTAGAATAATGCAGCAGTATGATTGGTCGGCAGGAGCCACCCAATCCAGCTCCAGGTGGAAGTGAATCCACAACCTGATTGGCCTACAGGAGAATCCTGGAATTAGCCAATCACGTGCAGCCCATTGTGTAAATAATGTATATAAGCAGATATTGTGAGGGAACTTCCATTCCTCCTCACCACTATGAGCTGAATAAAGAGCATGAAATCCACTCTCAACTCTGAGTATATTTCAACTAATAAATGACGTCACTTGAGAGTTAGCTAATTTTGAAAACTTAGTGCGTACCAAATCTTGGAAAAGAGTGGTTTTTTATTTTGTTCTCTCTTTTTTTGCCTCAAATGTGCACAATTCTAATGACTACAGAAGCAAGTGCTGCAAAATATTAGTAATTATGAGAAAGGGATCTGGAACTGTTCCAAACAAGAGGAATGCTAAGAGTTATATATGCAAGTTTGCTCCTAACTATAATATGCAATTGAAAGAAGATTTCTGTAATATTTTTTTACACCCACCAGCTTCAGAAAAAATGTATGCTTACTGCTGTGGGGATTGCTGGAGATGTCAGCCTGCAGATGTCAACTTTTTCACATATGGTGGAGTTGTACAGGGGTAAAGACACTGTGGCAAATCATCTTAGTAATTATTAAAGATATAATTGGATATAAATTTTCATGCAATCTGTTAGAATTTGTTTTTCTTAGGTTATTGATAAAGTAAAGTGAGAAATAAACAAATAAACTGACAACTCTATTCCAGTCACACACACAAGGAGACTAAATTTCAGGTGCAGAAAAGATACTTTAATCCAGAAGTGTCCTCTTCCTTTGCCAAGTATCAGTCTGCCAACCTTAGCAACTGTTTTCATGGGACTCCAGCAGCTATTTTGATCATGTCTGTGAACAGCGTGTCAGCAGAACAACCTGCACTTCCTAATAGCCAAGCACTGGAGAACAAACAGACTCTACTGTTTGAGGCATATCTCATTACCGAGGCACATTGTTCATAAAGCATCAAAGCAACAGAGCTGCTGGGTGAGATGGAGCCAGGAAAGAATGGCTCGTTGCTTATCTGAGTACTCTCCTTTGACTAAAGAAAGTTCCATAGTTAGCAGTGAAACTTTGAAAAAGTATAATAGTGATTCTTCAGAGTAGTACATTGTTCTGGAAGGGACTATAGCTCAGCAGAAGAGGGCATGTAGAGGACAAGGCCCCAGGTTTGCAGGTCTCAGGTCCAGTCCCTGGAATCTCCAGTTTAAAGGGTCTTGTAGTAGGTTATATATGGAAGACCCATGTCTGGAGATCCACTGCTTTCAGAGTGAGAGCAGCCTTCTCAACCCTGATGTGCCGGATTTAGGTTTGATGAGGCTCTAAGCTACTGAAGGTAATGGGGCCCTTTATATGTTCAGCTGTCCTTTGTGGTGTTGCTGCTGCTGCTGCTGGAGTGGAGGAGGGTAGCAGTGAGGGCAGAGGAGCATGAGGTTGGCAGTGGGCGCAGATGCATGTGCCACCACCAAAAACCCAGCGCTTTCCCCTATCCACCCCTGCCTTGGTTAGCAGCAGCACTGCTGTGATTGAACAGAGAGTGTGGAAGTTGACATGTGGAAGAATGTTTTCAGGTTATTTCGCTGGTACCAAGTGGGATTCCTTCCCCCTACGCTGTGGGTTAAACCACAGAGCCTAGGACTTGCCGATCAGAAGGTCGGCGGTTCAAATCCCCACGACAGGGTGAGCTCCCGTTGCTCGGTCCCTGCTCCTGCCAACCTTGCAGTTCGAAAGCACGTCAAAGTGCAAGTAGATAAATAGGTACCACTCTGGCGGGAAGGTAAACGGCGTTTCCGGCGCTGCTCTGGTTCGCCAGAAGTGGCTTAGTCATGCTGGCCACATGACCCGGAAGCTGTCTGCGGATAAACGCCGGCTCCCTTGGCCTATAGAGCGAGATGAGCGTGCAACCCCAGAGTCGGTCACGACTGGACCTAATGGTCAGAGGCCCCTTTACCTTTTTACCCCACAACAAGTCAGGACTGGAAATATGAAAAAGCACTCGGCATATGATGTGCTGAAAAGATGCAGAGTCTACAAGGCTGGGGTTGGCCCATGGAGGAGAAAAGGGCTGTGAGGCCTCACTCCTTGTTGTGTTCTGCAGAGTAACTTCTCACCAGGCCATTTGCCAATCAGAAAGAGAGAAGTGAGTATGAAGGAGATGCAATGATTAAATTTTGTTGTCCTTGTTAAGCCCTCTCAAGCTCCCATTGTGCCTCCCATTGTCCTGGCTTGCTGATGATCCACTATTCACAGAAGAGGCTAGTGATGGATGTTGCCCTGACCTAGCGGCACTGAGGCCTTCAGGCCTTGACCTATGCAGGTTGCAATTAGCCAGAATTAGTCATCTGTGTCTGTGGCTTGTCTTCCTCTAAACACCTAACAGTGTGAAAACTGCAGCCCCTTTCTCCCAGGCTCCTCTTTCCCAGTGCTTTGTGCCTGAACACACACACACACACACACACCCTCTCCCAAGAAGCCTGCTCTGGTTTTGTTTCTAGCTCTTTTAGAGCCTGTAGCAATCATTAAAAGAAATTTAGCAGCCCCATTATCACCCTGGGCAATTCTTAACTCATTAGCCTTTAAAGCTTCGGGTCTGAAAGGGGGGAAAGGTGAGAGAATCTTAAGCATCCTGTGTGTGGTTTTTTGTGCTGTATGTTTTAATTGTAAATACGGCTTTGACAGTCATAGAAGATTGTGCTCATCATTCCAAGAGCCTGTTTCAGGGTGGATAAAATGAACTAGGAATTTTCCAGGTAAGGATAAACTGGATAAAGAATGATCTATGTGAATCAGCTGATGATGACCTGATGTGCTCTGGGGATCATCGTTGTGCATATTTTCTGTTTAGCAGGAGGAATTAATCGAAAATGGAGAAGTTTAACATGGAGCCAGCTAGCTTTGGAGGTGCAGCTGACTTCCCCTGACTGTGAACTCTCAAGGAGGGGACTGTTTATACTGACAAGATGCAACATCCTGTCTTTGAGATGTACACTTTAGCATTTTTGGCAAGCAGCATGCCTGAGTTCATGCTAAACTACAGAATTAACAATTCACTATCTGATCCAATCTCTCAACATGAACTTCAAGCAAAGCTGCCCCCAATCCCTTTTTTTTTACTTTGTCTCATAAATTGGTTTCAAAACAGAGAGGGGGCTGCCCTTGGGAGGAAGGGAAACTTAACTCAGAAGGTCAAAACGTGTGTGTGTAAACTAGCTTTTTGTAGTATTAGTCATTCTTCTTTTTCCCCATTTGATTGAAACTTTATTCCTTGTTATGTCGGATGGGAGATAAAGTCTTTATCTTAAGAAAAGGTAGTTGAAGTTAGGTGGGGTTTAACTCAGACACTGAGGCATCTCTTTTCTGCAAGCTATAGCTTACTTCAAAAGCTCAGTAAAAAAATTCCTTCCTGTAGCACCTTAAAGACCAACTAAGTTAGTTCTTGGTATAAGCTTTTGTGTGCATGCACACTTCTTCAGATACACTGCTACTGAAGAAACAGAAAAACAAGAAACTCTCTAACCAGTGTATCTGAAGAAGTGTGCATGCACACAAAAGCTTATACCAAGAACTAACTTAGTTGGTCTTTAAGGTGCTACAGGAAGGAATTTTTTTACTTCGACTATGGCAGACCAACACGGCTACCCATCTTCAAAAGCTCAGACTTGGACATGTGCCTCTCACAGGGTCTGCAAACAAGTCTCTATGTGCTTAAGGAGGGAGGGAGAGAAAGATGCTCACACATCCAGCAAAGATACGTAACTACTAAGCACTATTGCTTCCACTTGGACTGTTGGCTCAGAAACCATATCCGAGAGATGTCAGAAAACAGGGTTGCCATGTGTCCTCTTTTTTTAAAGGACATGACCTCTTTTTCAGGGGTAAAAATTCTCTCCATGGATTTTTTAAATTTGCCAAAATGTCTCTGGCTATACTTTCTGGGTGACACATAGACATAACTGGTGGTTGAAGATTTGCTTTCCTTTTCTCTTCTCCTGCCCTCCTCAGCAACATATCATAGATTTTATAGTCTACACATAGTAGGGGGTATTTAAAATGAGAGTTGCCATAGCTTCCTCTTTTTTGCTCTTCAAAATAGGACAACCCTAGCAGGGACGATTTGCCCTATACCTACCAGTGGAATCAATTAGACTGGCAGGCACACTGGAGATGACTTCTCAGCAGTAGCCCCTGTGCTTGTGGAACTCTATTCTAGTTGAAGGTTGGATGGCCCCATCATTACAAGCCTTTAGATAAGTGTTCAATTTGCTTCAAGTCACTTTTCTTGAAAGTTTGTTAAACTGCTGTTGTATGATGTGGTGCTAAGCTGCTTTATTTGTTTTGGTCATATATAATAATAATAATTTATAATATAATAATTTATTATTTATACCCTGCCCATCTGGCTGAGTTTCCCCAGCCACTCTGGGTGGCTCTCAATCAAGTGTTAAAAACAATATTGGTTGTGAACACCTGCTGCCTGCCTTGCAGGCCTTTTCCCACCTGGCCTGGGAGGGCAGAGCCCTGACTGACTCCAGCTACAAAAGCTGAGGCTGCTGAACAGACTCTTGTGATGGGACTTTGTTTAGAGGGGTCTGTTGTTTAAAGGGTGCAGGTGTCGATGTTATTCATATTAAGTTTTTGTATCTTCTTATGATTTATGTGGGAAATTTTCAATTTGGTTGTGTACTTGTTAATGTTTTATTTGTTTGACTACTTTTGCTATGTTTATAATTATGTATTTTTTGTATGTTGTAAGCCACCTAGAACATGGTGTTAACTCTGGAAAGGTGACATACAAATAAAATGATTGATTGATCGTATTAACCTGGGTGGGATGGTATTTAGTGTTATTTTATTACTATTTTGTTACATGTTGGAAATTTACGATTGTTATTTTACATGCTATGTTTAGCTAAGTTCAGGGCTTGGCCATAAAAGGTGGCTTTAAAATACTTTCAGTAAGGAATTAATTAATAAAGCACACTGCAGCAATGGCTCTTCTGGATTCCCACTCCCTCCTTGGTACTTTCCTAACCACCTGTTGCACCCCACCACTCAGGAATCACCTTTACATTCCCCTTCCCACAGCTCTGCTTTCCAGTTCAGGTACACTTGATATTGCAGGTTATATACAGAGTTGGTTTGGGGGGACTTCCGGGGAGGCGCCTCCAGCGATGGCTGGATTCCTCTGATCGGGAGGAATCAGCTCCATGGAAATCTGGGTCTGGCCACCACGGCGAAGACGGAGACCCGTTAAAAATCACAGGCGGGAGAAGCCTGTGAGCATGGGATTTGGCGGGCACCCTTTGCGCCTCCCCCACTCGCGGGGAAACCCGGTTTCGGGGATCCGGAGCGGCGTGGGGTGAGCGGTGCGGTGCTTCGAATCATCTGCTTCTTCCACAGAGCGAAGCCGCATAGCTGTTGTCGGAGAGCGCTGACTTTTTCCTGTGGACAATTTGACTCTAAAGTAACTACCCGTGAGTAGAGCTTAATTGGGAAAATTGGATTTTTTTTTTTAAAAGTCTAATTTGGCATTGAAACGGGGAAGGTTCAATACAGGAAGTCCGCCTTTCCCTTTTGTAAATAGACTGAAGCAATGGAGGCTGCAAGCTGAAGTCTTGGAAAGCCTTTTGTAAAAGACTAAATTTCCATAAGTAAAGAATATAACCCCCCCCCCTTTGGAGGCAGGAGAAGAGGGGGGAGGGAAGTTGTCAACTGAGTTTGCCTGCGGAAGAGACCAAGAGAGGTAAAACACCGCAGCTCGGACCCTGGGAACGGGCTGCCAGAAGGTCCGACGTTTTGGTGAGACGTTTATTGACAGTGCTTGGATCGTGTTGACAGCTAGCATAAGAGAAGATACATTGTTTTTACTGTTTCCAGCAGTGAAAGTAACTGAAAATTGAAATTAGTTTGGGGTCGTTTGAACTGCGCTTTAAGAGGATATTACTTATCAATACAAATAGAAACTGTTTCCCTCTAGTGGAAGTTCTTGAAACTGGCGGCTACATAAGATCTGGGCTGGGAAATTTCCAGTTGTAAGATAAAAACCGTGAGACTGTGAGTTGACCTTGAATCTATTGAGTGTTATGGCAGATGCGAAAGACGGAATGTCGCCAGAAGAGGCCTTAGTGATTGTACTAGTGAAAATAAATGATTCGCTGGAACAGCTTCACAAGAAAATGGATGTGATAAATATGAAAGTGGATGCTGCAAATATTAAAAATGATTTAATGGAAGAAAGTTTAAATAACCTGGGACAAAATGTGAATATCAATACAGAAACCACTCTGAAATTGATACAGGAATCTATCCTGATACGGCAAACTGTGGATGAAGTTAAGGAGAAAACCCTCGCTGCTGAAGTTAAAGTAATTCAACTGGAGAGAGAGAGAGTCCCATCCATACAATGATGATTTGATGAATACGAGCTGACACCTGAACTTAAAGAGAAACAGATGAAATTGAGGATCAGAGCCCTACCCGAGGAAAAGGAAACCTTGATAGAGTTTCAGGAGGAGATAGGACTAACATTGGTTGAGAAAGAGAGGTATTGGGGGGTTAGTATCACCGCCAGAAATGTGAATTTATTCAAGGGCAACTGTGAAGGACGTTGGCTTGAAGACAAGGGGGATTTGGAAATAGGGCTAAATTGGAAGTTGCTATTGTTGGGCCGAGTTGCTGTGGTGGGGACGAGGGTTGCGGTGAGGTCGGGATGTTGCTTTTGTTTCAAACATTGCAAGTTTTGGATGGGAGGGATTGTTTCAGGAGGTGGCAGAGGGATGTCTTTAGATCTGTATGGCAGGGCAGGAAGCCTCGAGTAAAATTTAAGATATTAACGGATGCTAAAGAAGGAGGTGGACTTGCCCTGCCAGACCTCTAAATTTGGTTGTGGATCATCTGCTTTTTGCTGGCTGAGAGAATCGGCAGAATCCGAGACCAGGGAGAAGAGCTGGTGGAAGAAGACTGGAAGTTTAAAGACTATTTATAGAAATATTGCAAAATTAATGAATGTTAGAACAAAGTGGGAATGAAGTTATATGGCTTTAGCAGAAATGTTATAAGGAATTAAGTATAAATAGATTAATTGAGCATTAAAGGGAATAAAATAAGGTTAGAATGTGTTAAGATAATTATAGGATAGAAAACAGAGGAAGATGGAAAGGAATTGCTGAAATAATTAATTGATGTGGAATACAAAAAGGGAGGTGTGAGGAAGTCATGGAAATAAGCGAATGAAAGATATGACATTGAAATTGTTTAAAATGGTCTTTGTTTTGTTTTATTTGTCTTGCATTGTATTGTGTTGTTTTTTGTTTGTTGTTTCTTTTTGCTTCTTTGCTTTGTTTAACTTTTTTTCTCTTTTTTGTAACTTTTAAACTCTTAATAAATATTATTTTTTAAAAAATAAAGAGTTGGTTTGGGGTTGTTGTTTTGTTTTTTGCAATGCAGAGATGCAAAAATTCCTGAGAAAGGAAAATAGGTGCACATATAAAAGAACACAATTACTTTGCAGACTGGCTGTGGGAACAAAATGAGTCTATGAAAACAGTAAAGTAAATCATAGCACCAAGGAACAGATTTTTAAAGGTTAGTTCTGCTTATGCTGAATCTAACTTATTAACTGGTTCAACAATGCAGCCCTACCTCCTGCTTCTCAAGCTTGATGTGGGATTCCATCTTCCATTTCTCACCTCCATGCCTATTAGATTTTCCCATAATGAACATAGGCCGTTTCCACCAAGCCCATATTTCTTTCCTGGGGAGGGTTGAACATAGTCAGTTGTGCTCTTTCCCCTCGTGCATCCCACCAAACAGGGCTAGTAATAAACGCTTCCCTGACTGGAATGCTCACGAAGACAGTTCTCAAAATGTTATGATAACAGCCTCCAGGCGGGGAGTTGGGGTTGACTGACTAGCATCCTTCTCTCATATAATCTGCACCTGTTCCCTTTCAGAGTCAGGTTCCTCAGACCTGGGACCAAATCCCAAGGGCTGTTTTGGTTGGTTTTTGTTTTTGTTTTGCATTTTATCATCAGAGAAAAACAAGCATAACTACTCCTAGATCTGTAAAGGAGGAGCTTTTGCCAAGTCAAACATACGCTTGAATCCAGAGCAACAGGAAGTCCATGCTACACTATTCAGAGTCAGCATGCCATCTCCTTTTACACTGAGAACAGACTGAGGGGTGGAAGCAACAAACAAAACCAGAGTCTATCCAACAAAAGTCGAAAGCCAGTATCCTGCTCCTAAACACATCAGAGAGCTGGTTGCTATCAGTCTGTGCACAATCATGCATTAAATATTCCAGAAATGAGATGTAAATATTCACAAAGAGCAGACTTTTTTTGTAAAAAAAAAAAAAAGTCCCTATTTTCAGCTTGTGAAACGAACAGTAAATTCAGTATTGCAACTGCACATGTAGAAAACTCACCTCTCTGCAAATCACAGCTTTGTTTGCCATCTGATAACCTTTGCATATCACATCTTCCCAGCTTTGGCTTTGACTGTTGTAACTTGGGCACTTTGAACCTATTTGATAACAATCGTGTGACTGGTGACTTGAGATCACATTCTCAGTTTATTAACTGGCCGGATGCTTGGTTAGTTACAGGGCTCTTTTCTATATGGAAAGCTTGCAAATCTTAAGAAAAAGGTTGTAGCCCCAGAGAGCAGAGTCTTAGTTTCTACAAAGTTTCTACACACTTAGTTTCTACAAACGGTAGTCAGGAACCTTTTCAATTTATTTTTATGGCAAAGTAGGTAGTATATGGTCCACAGGGTCACATGTTTTCATTTTATTTATCCAACTTGAGTAGATAGATAGATAATTTATTACGGTCAAAGACCAGCTCACATAACATAACACAATAAAAACAGCGTTCATAAAGATAAAATATACAATCAGAGCAGATTGCAGCAATAGCTCATGAGTTAAAATTTGAGTATTTATATACTGTTTTTCATATTTTTTTTAAAAAAAAATGATTGCAATAAAATTTTGTGCAAACCCTCCCTGGACTAGATGGTAATACACTTAGTTTCATTGAGGTCTTAACAGAAGATATTTGAGCATGAGGGCTGTTAGCATTTGCACGGACTCCAAAAGATTATTTTCCTATGGCAACTGAGAGTGAGTGATATTATTCCACTCTACATTTTAGCAGCATGTTTCTGCCTATCAAACCACTTGTAAAGGTACGGGAGCAGCCAATTCTACCCACCAACCTTTCCAATGTCGCACTTTTCTGCACCGGGCTCCTCTACTGATAATTGCAGGGATGTGTTTGCTGGGCCACTGAGTAACATACTGTTGGTGTCATTTGCAGGATCTGAAATATAAGGCAATGTAAGGTGGGCAAGGTAAAACAGGGGCAGCAGTAAACTGAGCCCATTAATTGCTTAGACAAAAGAACCAGGTCTGACTTGGAAGTTGTTACAGAGACCAGGTCATGTCCCCTGTCTCATAGCCAGTCCTTCCTTAATAAGTCCCTGGGGCTTCGTCCCAAGCCACTGTAGTACAGTGGTACCTCGGTTTACGAACTTAATCTCTTCCTGAAGTCCGTTCTTAAACCAAACCCGTTCTTAAACCAAGGCGCGCTTTCCCTAATGAGGCCTCCCGCCGCCAGTGCCCTTCCACCGTTTGGTTTCCGTTTGTAGACTGAGGTAAAGTTCGCAAACCAGAACACTACTTCCGGTTTTGCGGAGTTCGTAAACTGAATCATTCGTAAACAGGACTGTTCTTAAACCGAGGTACCACTGTAATGTTAAACTGAATATCTACTTCCCATTGCATCCCACATGATCACGAATGGAGCAGCGAGATTTGTGGCCAAAAGGGAGAATATGCCCTACTTAAGAACACAATTCAAGATGGCTGCTGCATGTCTCCAGTAGTTTTCTGCTTTTTCCCTCCTTTGACCAGAACTTACACACAGCATGTATTGTGTCTGACATTTCCTTGGAATGGAGTTTTCTGCCTGCTAGATTTCTAATGGTGTCCAGCTTCTGTCAAGAGCTGGATTTTGTGCTTTAATTGTAGGGGGATGGAGAAAGGTGTAGGGCAGGGCTTCTTAATGACATGGGCAAGCCACATATCCTGACTCTCCCTAGGACTAGCCAAATCATGTTCCCTGTAGCTTTCTAAAAACAGTGACTGGAGGGGCTCCCATATCCAGCCTGTAACCTGTCCTTGAACTTTAGCTCTGTCAATAGTCAATACCAGGAAATTCAGGAACAGAGTAATCCTGCTGGGCAATGGGAATATTGTGATATTTTCAAATTTGTAGTATTTGGTTGGGCTTGATCTGCAGCGCCCTTTGTTTTCATCTAGCTCCAGTTTGCAAAACCCTAATTAAGAATCCATTATGGTGGTGTTTTCCTCCTTAGCACCTTCTACTGGCATTTCTGCCATGGCCATCACATAAATACAATTCCATTAATGATTAATTTTATGTGCGTCCATGAATGGGAAAAGCAGAGGGGTGGGGGAGAGAGAGAAAGCCCATACCATAAGTTAATCATCCCTGAAGTAGTTAAAACAAAGACCTAAATGTGAACTATAATAAATTCTCACTTAGGAAGTCTTTTCTTCCTAATTCACCAACTGAAATTTGTAATTTGCTAATGATTTAGTTCATTAACCTCGGTCATTGCTGGACCTGTACTATCTGCATTGGTGCTTATGAGGCCTGACACACAGTGCTGCAGATGAGAAAACACTTACCAATGTATTCCTAATGGGCCATCATCATATTGCCTTTTCCTCTTGTAGCTCACCTATTACTTTGATTTTCCAGGACAACTGTTTCCACAGTCATTTCACAGATTATAAATAACAACAACATATGGGGGCGGGGGGAGTTTTGTTTTTATCTATCTATATCTATCTATCATCTATCTATATACACTGCACCATGTTTTGGCCTGTATGTTCTCCTAGAAAAAAAGTCAATCTATTAATTCAAGCCATTTCAATTATGATGATGATGCATCAAAGCTGCCATCTCCCAAAAGCTTGAGGAACTATACTTTTCTATGGGTTCCAATAAGTCTGGTGGATGTGAGTGAGTTTCAGTCTGCTTCAGGACCTTGTACAAAGGGAGGCAGTGGAGCAGAGGGGGAACAAAGGTAGAAGGACTTGAATGCCCAACATTTCCCAAGAAAACATCACTAACAGAACTAGCAAAGTGCACAGGACAGACAAAGACAAGGTAATACATTACTTCAGTGCCCCTTCCCCCCAACACTGTGGTTGTAGAGCTCTGGTAAAATCATTCCTTGTGATTAAAAGCTAGACCTGACTGTCACAAAAGAGCTATCCATCCCATAATCACCACCCTAGTGTTTTCCCTATATAGCAAGCTTTTTCCAGTTTTTGCAGTCATATTATCTGCAACATATTTAAAAAAGCAAAACATCCAAAGCATTTTAAAGGATCCCATTTCAATTTGGGGTGCTTTGGAGAGATTCCACTTCAGCTTGAGAAAGCTCTGAATCTGTCTGAAGCAGCCCCACCACAAAATATGTAGGGGTTGCTTATTTTTGTTCCATTGTTGCACAGTCTTTTGTTTGATCAATAAAAATATGTGCATGATAATAAAAAATGAAATAATCTGATATGTCAGAAAGAAACAGCGATAAAATGCCTTCCAGTGAGGATATGAATCATGGCCACTAAACTTTTAAAAAAGCAATAATAAGCACCAATAACATCAGGGGAAATGTTCTACCCCAAGCTACTGAAGCCATTCATTTTGACAGCCATGTAGTTTGGATTGAAAAATGCAGGTGAACCAAGATTTCTTCATCTGTGGTTAATCTGAAAAAATACTGCAATTGCCATTAGCTGCCACTACAGCGGCATGTGGGACATGTGGAGAGCATGAGGAAATGGAAGGTTAGTGACAGGCTGAAGAGCAACTTTGAACATTAGCTCCAAATCAAGTTCATTTGAGAAAATCACAAGAAAAGTGAAAGTTGTGGAGCTCTCACCTACATGTACTGATATACTCCAGCATCCAGTGTCTGCCTGTTACTCCTAATCTAAACGAGTCTCCTTGTGCTTTTCAAATAGGCAATACATTATCTTTGGCTTGCAG
Source organism: Podarcis pityusensis (assembly GCF_964106645.2). Classification (NCBI taxonomy): domain Eukaryota; kingdom Metazoa; phylum Chordata; class Lepidosauria; order Squamata; family Lacertidae; genus Podarcis; species Podarcis pityusensis. Next base: position 40,355,164 of record NC_138029.1, on the reverse strand, counting down.
GTGCACCTAGGATGAGATGTCTTCCAAGAGGCTTCCAAATTCCACATGATACAAGAGGCCTGTTCTTTCATTCTTGTTGCAGCTCTGTGGATGATTCCTCTAGATGGATACATGCAAAGCTCACTACAATAATTCGTAGAACCCTAAAACTATCCAAAGGTTAGCATTTTCTTTTGCCTGCAATCCAACACCAGCAAAGCCAGGCCTACAGAATGTTTCGAGACAACTGCAGTCCACTTACTACATATTGTCAGATTCTGGACAATGCTTCTCATAGGCAAGCAGTTAAAGCACCTTTCACCACCCTGTAGCCACAGAACATAATAATTGGTTTTGGTCCCATCCAGGCAGTAGACATGGCTCTGTATTTCTTAGTTAACCAAAGGAAGAACCAAAGAGGAATCGATTCATTAGACAGTTGCCCTAAAGTCCAATGGGGAGCCCACTATGGTTGTGATCTTCAACCATGGGATGTTTGGGCTGCAGCCCAATGCACACTTACCTCAAAGTAAACCCCACAGGACTCAGTAGGGCTTCTCATTTCTGAGTAAACAGTGTATATAACTTCCATCTTTTGTTTGGGCTCCTTTTTTCAAATACAAGTCACGTGCTTCGTAGCAAACTTTAATCAGTCTCTTTTTTTCTTTCACACAGTCAAGGTGACTGTATGGACTTTACTCACTCCATCAAAGCATATGAGTGAAACCTGATCTCCATAATTTATGGGAAGAGCATTCTAGGTTAATTAATAAGAATAAAAGACATAGATCAGCACTGGCGTCAGATTGCAGTTATATAAGCACTCTGGCTCCGGCTCCCAAGCAACAGGAGCAGCCACTGAAAGCCACTGAAGGATAATTATTTCACCAATGATAGTTCAATGTTAAACAATATTTAGATGTCCCATGAAGATCTAGTATGGGTTGCAAGCATCCCAGAGGAGCCAGTGATAAAGGGGTTGTGTGATTCAAAGTAACTACTGCTGCCCTCCTGAACATAAATATTGGGATAGAAATGTTGTCTCCAAAAGCAATGTCACTTGCTGTAAAGAAGCATGACTTACAAGCTTCACTGCAAGGGAGCATAGATTTGCCACCACACTGAAACACACTGTGCATTATTGGTTAATCAGCAAGAAACACAGGAGCTGAAATATTATTAAGGTGAAGTAATAGTCAAATGTTACTAAAATGAAGTAATTAATTATGAAGCCATCATGAGTGCCCCAGTGTCCTTCAGACTGCTTTGAAAGAATAGGATCTACCCTTTCATTGCAGGCTAAATGGAATTAACCGTCAAGTCATCCACCTGAACTTTTCTTAACTTTTCTCCATTGATTACAAATAGTGGTTCTGAGTCTAATGATTTTTTTAAATGAAAACCGGAACCAATGGATAGTCTTTTACAGTCATAGGCGCCAACTCCTAGGGACAGAAGTCCCCCCCCAAAAAACAACAAATAAGGGGGCTGGGCTACCCCAAAGTTGATGGGCATTACCATTCAAATGGTGTGCATGTGCCATGTCTTGTGATTGATTATGTGGGGTGGAGCTTACCCGCCCACCCCCCAAATATTTTATTGAAGTTGGCACCCCTGTTTACAGTTTAAATATACTTTGGGGCCAGGAAGAGCTGGCTTGGAATAGCACTGTGGGGCCAGCCTCTTACCCGTGACGTTACTGCAGTTTACTGAGATGTGGTGAAGGCACACCAGAAAAGCCAATCCAGCATTTCAACCACCAATAACACAACTCAAGGTGTGAAGATGTCTCTTGACTGGGATGGAAACCTTGCTGAAAAGATCCCATAAGCAAAGCTGCTCTGGCTGACAGTTTGGCCTACTTCCTCACACAGCAAATAGTTAACATTGTGGAACTTGCTCACACAGGAGGCAGTGATGGCCACCAACTTGGAAGGCTTTAATAGAGGACTGGGCAAATTCACACAGGACAAGGCTATCCATAGCTACTTCCCATGAAGGCTGTTCAGCCTTCACTGTCAGAGGCCTTAAGTCCCAGTTGCTGAGACTTGCAGGTGGGCAGCGCTGTGGCGCTCCGGCCCTGCTTGCCTGCTTCCCAGACGCCAATGGCTGGCCACTGTGAGAACTGAATGCTGGGCTAGATGGGCCCTTGGCCTGATTCAGCAGTCTCTCCTCATGTTCTTATGAGAACTCTAGCCCTCCGAGCCTCTAATCTGGAGCACTGGGGTATTTGAAATCTCAATTATTTATGTGTTCATGCTGAGGGTTAATGCTGACTGACACTAAAACACAGCCTAGATTTAGCTTCATAAAATTTTTATCCCTGCTATGAACGGCGAGTCTTTCTCTAGTTTCAATGGAAGGAAATTGCCTATTGGAGAAAAAAAAAAAGGCTGCCCGAGCCCACCCTACTGCTACTAGGCCAAATCTGGGGGCTCTGTTACCATGGCAACTGGCCATAATTTTTAATTCCTTTCCTGGTTACATCTGCACAGGGAAAAATAAAATTTCCTGCTTTCATAAATGTCCCATCTACCCAAAGCTGAGGGTTAGGTTCACAGTAATTCCTTCCCTCGCGATGGTACAAGGTGAGTGGGCACGTTGATCCATTCTGTAAATGTAATGCTCTGGAAAACGCAGCTAAAAATTTGACATGCTCTATCAAGCACCCATTAAAAGTCTTCTATAGCTGTAGACAGAGCCCTACACTGGATCTGGACATGACGGGGAGCTGTGTGGATTTATTATTTTCATTATTAGTAGTAGTATATATTTATTTATACCTTGCCTTTTCCCCCGACGGAACTCAAGGCAGCTTACATATAAAATTGAGAACCACTGAAAACATAGAAAAAACCATTTTTAAAAACCATTGTAACATTGATAGAAGTAAAACTATATTCATATATAAAATCTATTAAAACCACACAAATAATTACAATAAAACAGCTGCCATCTAGTTACGGACAATACTGAGGTTGATGGATCAATGGTCCAACATGGTACAAGGCAGTTTCCTATGTTCCTAATGCAACAAAAGGGTCTAGAGAGCTTAAGCAAGCTTGGGGTCAATTGATCTCTCTCTCTGTCTGTCTCTTGTTTGCTCTGTAACCTACAGTAGTAATCCTGAAAAAGCTTCCCAGATAAGGCTTACTAATAAACTACTTTCTGTCTCTAAATCAGCATTATGTATGTATGTATGTATGTATGTATGTATGTATGTATTATTTTGGGAAGTTGACATTTCATGGGGAAGCATCACAATTCTCATGGTTTAGGAAATAAAATTGAATGACAACAAGTAAGATGTGCATGCTTGCAGACCCCTTTGCTCTACAACTGTATACTTTATTTCTTTAAAATGACATACAAATTGTTGGATTTTCAGGGTTTATGTAAGTGTTTCCTGGGAAAGGACTGTTCTGAGTAGGAGCAGCTATATTCATGATTTGGATAAGAGAGATTGGGGATGAAGAAGCATACGCCCTACCGAAGTTCTGCTACCTCTGCAATGTTGTTGTTTAGTCGTTTAGTCGTGTCCGACTCTTCGTGACCTATGGACCAGAGCACGCCAGGCACTTCTGTCTTCCACTGCCTCCCGCAGTTTGGTCAAACTCATGCTGGTAGCTTCAAGCACACTGTTCAACCATCTCGTCCTCTGTTGTCCCCTTCTCCTTGTGCCCTCCATCTTTCCCAACATCAGGGTCTTTTCCAGGGAGTCTTCTCTTCTCATGAGGTGGCCAAAGTATTGGAGTCTCAGCTTCAGGATCTGTCCTTAAAGTGAGCACTCAGGGCTGATTTCCTTAAGAATGGATAGGTTTGATCTTCTTGCAGTCCATGGGACTCTCAAGGGTCTCCTCCAGCACCATAATTCAAAAACCTCTGCAATACTTATCCATAAAATGGGATTTAAAGAAATCATGTGGTGTAAACTCATTGCTTGGTCCATGTTCAGCCTCGATGACTTTTATCTCAAGAGACTCATCTGGAGCACATTGCTATGGTAATATAACCCACCCTCCACTGATCCTTCTACATGCAAAGCAGATGCTTTACCACTGGGCAGGGGTGGAGGAAGGGAGGCAGTGGGGGTGGTCCACCCCGGGTGTCATCACTGAGGGGGGTGACATTTGGCGCGCCACCCACCCACGACTCCCAAGCCTACCCTGAGCCATTGGGGGAAGGGGTGGAGCTGTGCTGCCTTGCTGGTGACCTTCTTCCTTTATTTTGGCAGCTCAGGGGAGGCTTGGGAGTTGCAGGCAAATGGCAACACTATTGCCCCCCTGCTCCCGGGCTGCTTCCGGGGGGGGCACCCCCAAGCTGCCAAAAGGAAGAGGGAAGGGAGGAAGGCTGCTGGCAAAGCAGCGTGGCTCCCTCCCCCATGGCTCCGCCCCCAGGTGGACAGCATGTGTGCCGCTCCAGGTGCCGGAGCAGCTAGCTCCACCTCTGCCATTGGGCTGTGCCCCTGGCTCTGATTGGACAAGATGGAAAGGAGTAGCAATCACCACTGTGGCTTGTAGCCACCAGCACTTGCTGTTCCACTTGAGTGAGTGGGTAGGTGGGTTGACAGCACCAAGCAGCAGCTTTGGGGAGGATGAGCAGTCACTGTCACCAGTATAGGTATCCACCTTTCTCATGCTACACAGTGCAGCATGAGAAATGGGGTTGTACCAGAGGGGGCCCAATCCCCCCAGGCCCTATTCAAAGGCAGTGCAAGATGCAAGTGGATTCCACCAGTTCTCTCTGTCCATCAACAAGCAGTCGCTGCCACAGTCACAGGGGTAGGGGCGCCATTTGCCATATTCTTCTATGTGGAGGAGGAAGAATCACCGTTGCTGCTACAGGTGACAGAACAGTGAAGCAACAAAAACTGGGAGATATGAAGAAGTCCCAGTTCCTGAAGAAGGACCCAGTCATCCTGGCAGCAAGGTACAGCTGCCACCTGTTTGGGAAATGATCACCATCAGTCGTCCTCTTCCTGTGTGAGGGGTTGCCCTATTCACTGCCACCAGTCAGCTGCATCATGGTGGATCAGGAGTCAGCCAGGGTGGTGGGCTCCTGGGATGCTTAGGCTTAAGCAGCTGCCTGGCAATGCCAACCCCTGATGTGGCCAGAAATGCAGGTCCACAAAGGGCCAAACACAGTGGTTTATATGGCAGCTGAGCTTTCATCTACATTTGCCCTGCAACAGTTCTGTGCCATGGTCCTAAATCATGTCAAGTCCCTACCTCTAAGGTCATTTGAAGACCTAGAAGTTGGAAGACAGTCCATGCCACAGAAAATGCCTCCTACTGGCGGAGGCAGAGATTTTCAGCTAGAACCACTGCATATGCACAGAGATTTCCCCCACACCCAGGCCAACTCATTTGGACTAGCTCATTCAGACCAACAATAATCAGAATCAGGGTCCCCACCCTTTCCCTGCCTGAATATGTGATTTGTGGATGATCGGCATTGTGATTCTATCACCCACAAATTGAAACGTTTAGAAGCACCCTCAAATTCTGTTGCAGTGCCCAATGAAATGCACAGAGATTTTTATGCTAAGAACATTTCTGTAGCATGTTGGGTGTTTTTGGCAATGGAAAGGCAACATTAATTGAGCCATTCAATTCTCTGAAAGACTCTAAAGGACTTGTAATATCATACTCATATTTGAGGGAAGGAAACTCTGACTTGAACTCTGTTATTTATCGTGCATTTACGGTATAATCTCTTTATGCAGTCAACAGTGGAATGCTTTAGTAGGGTACAGTGGAAACCCTTTCATCCACTTCCACCTAGCGGCATAATCTCCTCTGAGTTGCCATATTGTGAATACTAAAGACCAAAGCATAATGGCCCTGGAAGAATATCTTTTCCAATTAGGTCATTTGGTTACCGGCGCGGGGTGTACTAAATTAGTAACATTTGGTAGTAAATTTCTTTGAAGTTCTCATTAATCTTGCCCTTGGATTTGAACTTTTCTTGGCCATGTTTCACATTGAATCTGGATTTTAGCTATGTCAAAACAACTGATTAGCTCTCGTCAGCTTGGAGGAGGAGGAGGAAGAAGCAGGGGGAGAAGAGGGTAGCAGGGGGGCAGTGTTGGATTTCATGAAAGGCCTATTTACCTAGTCGTTTAGCATGACCAAATGGGAGTGCAGCCAACAAGGGCAATGCACTGGAAAGATTCCAGGGTTCCTGTCTCATTAGGGATCACCATAGCAAATGGCAAGGCTGCCGTCATACTAATATCCAGTGTAGCAATTTGGTTGCCACTAGAGCTAGGATGATATCCCACTTGCCACTGCAACAAATAGCTTCAAATAACCACGGCTTCGTTTTATAGTATGGAAGCCTCACTTCGGATACACGTACCCGCGTACCAAAAGAAATTAAACTACAGTGGTACCTCAGGTTACATACGCTTCAGGTTACAGACTCTGCTAACCCACAAATAGTACCTCGGGTTAAGAACTTTGCTTCAGGATGAGAACAGAAATCGTACTCCGGCGGCGCAGTGGCAGCAGGAGGCCCCATTAGCTAAAGTGGTGCTTCAGGTTAAGAACAGTTTCAGGTTAAGAACGGACCTCCGGAACGAATTAAATACTTAACCCGAGGTACCACTGTACACTAAACTGAAAGAGAATCGCTTCCCACACTTCTCCAACAACTCAAAATAGCGATGAGCAATGACATTTGCAGGTCTTATAGCCAGACTTCTCACAGCCACCTTGTGAGCTCTGGCTCTGACTGCCCCAAATGTTTGACTGAGTAGAATGTCCCTGGTCTGAGTCTTTTCATGATACTCATCACGCTACTGCTGCTGGATGAAGATCAGAGCAAGTTGGACACTAAGCTATATCTGTATCTATGTCTGTCTATCACACACACACACACACACACACACACACACACTTGTGTGCCTCAGGTTTTTCCTTTTTAATCATTTGGAAAGCCTTTCAAACCAGCATGTCTTGGAATAAAGTATTTCCCCTAGTTCCAAGTGAAACAAGAAATCATTTGGAGGCTTGCGGTGTTGTGTCTGGCCCCTTGGCAAAACCTCTATTTTAGTACAATTTACAGCCATCGGGGGTGGAGGCGGTGCAGTTATTTAGTAACTTCCCAGTTCAACCATTTGCAAGGTCAGATCTCTTTGTTCACTGCCAAAGCTGGGCATGCTATAAACTATGGAAAGGAGAGGGGGTATGTAGATACAGAAATCTTCCTCTGCACCTGGAATGTTCTGCATGATTCAGAGTCCTACAGATAGAGCCTTATTTAGTCTCTGCCAAAGGGGGGGGGGGGAGAGAGCAAAAGAAAAACTGAACCACATTCTCAGCCCCAATGTGTTAGGAAAATTAGGCCAATCGGTACAGTGCCGCTGAAATTGGAACCACAATGTGGAATACACTGTCTATTCATTTGAGAAGTTGCTTGTTGCTGGCCTGGGCTGTGTGTCTGTGCTGCCTACCTACTTTCTCCCAGCATGTTCCTGAACAATGCCTGTGAGAAAGGCCTCTGACTGCGTGAGAAGGCAGAGAGGCAGCCAGGCCAGGCCACGTGCTCCAGCAGGCAGCATCTCATACGTACACATGACACATGCTGGCACCTGCATTTCCTTCAGTTGCGTTGGCAGTAAGGGAGTGCCGGGCAGAGTGCTGAGTGAGTGGCAGTGAAGTAAAGGAGGATGCAGCTGTGTGTGCCATTTGAACTGTACTATAATCCCTAAGGAGATGCAGGTGGCGCTGTGGTCTAAACCACAGAGCCTAGGACTTGCCGATCGGAAGGTTGGCAGTTCGAATCCCCGCGATGGGGTGAGCTCCCGTTGTTCAGTCCCAGCTCCTGCCCACTGAAAGCACGTCAAGTGCAAGTAGATAAATAGGTACTGCTCCAGCGGGAAGGTAAATGGTGTTTCCGTGCGCTGCTCTGGTTCGCCAGAAGCGGCTTAGTCATACTGGCCACATGACCCAGAAGATGTCTGCGGACAAACGCCAGCTCCCTCGACCTATAAAGCAAGATGAGCGCGCAACCCCAGAGTCGTCTGCTACTGGACCTAATGGTCAGGGGTACCTTTACCTTTTTTCATAATCCCTAAGTTAGCCTGCCATGCATATGTAGGTCTGGTGGAGGAGGATGCTGATATACAATGCCATTGTCATCAGCTCCTATATGTGGAATTGTGGAGGGAGAGGCATCCTAATGCCCTTTGTCTCAGACATCAAAATGTATTGCAAAATGGTGTGGTGGTTTTTTTTTGTTTTTTGTTTTTTTGCAAATCACCATCATTCCAGGCTCACTTAACATAGATCATGAAGGGGAGCTTCATATCAGTTACTGGATATTCTCGAGGAAAGAGATAAGGAAACACAAAAAAGCTATCTTAGGAGACAAGAGTAATGCTGGATAGACCTAAGGTACAGCAGCCTTCCCTGGTTTTGTGCCCACCACATCAACTCCCATCAGCCTCAGCCAGCATGACCAATGGTCAGGATTGATGGGAGTTGTAGTCTTAGAGGGCACCAGGTTGGGGAGAGCCAGAAAGTAACGCTGTATAGAATCAGCTCTGTAGAAACAGCTTAAGGTTTGTTTGGGCACTTTGCCTATTGATCCTGCATCTTTGCTGACATTACAGATCAGAGTTTTGCATTAACAGCAAATGCGCACAACACCTTGTGAGAACCCCAGTGTGCCTATTCAGAGGTTCAGACTCTGAAAAGCCAAAGAAGCCAGGCTTGCTGGCTCTGATTGAAGCTGATTGGCTACTCTTCTCCCAACCGCCTTTGTATCACTTTGCAGTCCCATCCCTTTCACTTTTCAAAAGTGCTCTTTATTTTCTTCTTATTTTAATTAGTTTTTTATTAATAGGGTACAAATGATTTATTGATTTTTTTAAAAAAAACATTCATGCAGTGCTTTAAGTTTTCTTTTATGGTGGCATCTAGCATAAGCATAGGGAGAAGGAGTAAAACTGGTGGCTAAGTCCACCTTCAATTCACTAGTATGTTTATTTGTCATTTCAGTTGCAAAGACAGGCTCATCCTGTGACCAAGAGACATCTTCCGAGTTGTTCAGTTCACACTAAATGTTCCTTGCACAAGAATTGTGGCGGGATAAGGTGGGGAAAATTGTCCAGATCATTCCTACCAAGAGCCTTTCAGACGACAGCGGATCTGTCTTCTCCATGACCTGCCTTTTGGAGAATGCACCATTGAATGTCTTCCTCTCCCTCTTGGCTAGGACTGAAGAAAGTAAGTGCATAGATATTACTATGATGTCTTGCATATGTAAACCATGATCTTCTGTTAATTTAGAAGAAATTGGATATAATCAGAACCACAGCCAGGGGAGCTTTTGACAGAGCTGCTCTTTGTTTTCTGTTACTAGAAATGGAAAGATTCTCGCCTAGAGCTGGTGAGAACAAGTCTCCTAGTATTTTCAAAGGAAAAAAATGTTGGAAGCAACCATAATCCTGTTCAGACTGATGCAGGATTCACCACTCAGCCCTGAGAGCTTTCAAACAGATGATTGTCTCTGTATTCCCAAGCAGAGATACATCTTCCCATCTGCCACTTGGCTCTTGGTCTTTTTTCAAGTTTGGAGGATAACCAGAGTGCTTACCCATCTCTCCAGCACAGCCTGGGCCATCATGAGGCATACAATTAGCTGGCATGGCCCTGATCCCAAAACTGAGTATGCTAACTATGAGGTGCTAGAATCAGAAGAGAGAGAGAGCACTGGAGGTGGGATTAAAACCCCATAAAGATGGAGGTGTTGTGTCTGGGTATTGACCTGATGGAACAGCAGCTGGATTTGGCTGCAACGTGGCGATTCTGCCCGTCTAAAGGAAACCTTCCCAGTTCCACCGCCAGTGACTATGCAGTCAAAAGGAAAAGGAACAGTCACAGCGAACAAGAAACTTTGCATCTTTCTTGCCTCTGCATGGCTCGATTAGGCTGGCAATCAAGATGTTATTATGCAGCTCCTGTGTTCTAGTACAATTGAAACAGGACCTCGGTAATGGTGTGTGAACTTCAAGGTCACCCCATGGAGAGTTGTCTTTAGCTCTGCAGCAGCTTACTATTTAGGAATAAAAATGACAATTTTCCTCAAGTAAATTACATCGTGGGAGCACAATAAAATCCTGCAAGGGCAATTGGAATGATCTGATGGTGGATTTTAACTCAGAATACATTACAGGGCTTCCTTGTGGTTACTGGCTAACATGGACCTTGGTGATCTGTAGGCATTCCAGACTGCTAATGGTGCTGCCTTTATCTCCAGGTGTAATTAGAATTGGAGGGTGAGGGGAGAACAGTATTCTCTGACCACATCGTATAAAGATGAACTGTCTGTTGTATGCTTTCCCAGATAGTCTCTAAAAAGAAAAATGAATTCAGTGCTCCTCAAGAAACCACGGCAACAAACAGAAGAAATTTTTGCACCTCATCTATGTGCATAACGAAAGGTATTTTAACAGTGTGCTTCACTTGGTCTCCTTTTATACTCCTCTTGCAAAGGAAATGACAGAGATGCAACCTTGAATTCCCTGTTTCCAACTGAAAGCTGTACTGCCATTTTTAGAGTAGAACTATACTGCAGATAAGGGATATGTCTGAGATGTCTTGCACTGCTTCACTAGCATTGGGACCTAGTCCTTGGCAGTGTTCTATCTGTGCCTAGCCTATAGTACTGAAGCCCCAAGGATATGCCTTACTCCCATAGGCAATCAATACATGTCATCACATGATGAGATATATATCCCATCAAAATCCATGCACAGTCCAAGATCCTGGGGCCTGTTAGTTCTGATCTACTTCAGAATGTATTGTGTAACTGCAATGTTATTCAGGAAGGATCATAGGCTAAGAAGATAGACCACTGGAGTATCTTCAGTGGCCTGAAGACTATAGTGCTTAAAGGACCAGTCCCATGGTCTGAAGATGAGCACATCTTCAACTTCCCTTGGCTTTCCACCTGATGGGCAAATGCAATAGTGCAGGAAGCACTTGATGCCTGGTGAGTCAGGTTTGAGGGACTTTATCTGTGATGGACCTGGCTCAGGATTTGTAATCTCAGGACCACTAGTTTCAGGTTCCATAGCCTGTGAATCATCAGCCTCCAGCACTGTAAGCCCAAACCCACCAGTTTCAATTCAACCTAGTCCAATTCAGTAGCCGGTGGTACAGCATTCTGGGTTTGGCAGGCTCAAACACCTTTGACTGTGAGCTTAAAGACAACGCCATTACACATTACAGATCACCAGGGTCCAACAAGATAAAATCATATGGTTGTCCTGCTCATACCAACTAGAATATAATCATTGTATGTATTTTCTGGATATTTTCAGGAAATTACTCTGATCAGTGATGATTGCAGTGCTCCATGTGGACAAGACTTCCAAAGACAAGATACTAAACACAGACAAAGAAAATTAACATGCTACAGTCTGCCTGATGAAAAAGCCACATGCAATCCATAAGCTAGAAAGCAATCAGAAAAGCCATGTGTTTGCAATGAGAAGGGAGAACTTGATATCCTTAGTTTCTCATCATGGTGGCCACAAAGACTGAAATTAAGTCTGCCAGTATGCCAGCATCTTTTAATCATCGTCGTCATAAATAGAGCATCATCTCTTTGCCAGGCACATTTCTGGCAGGTCCCTTTTCAAATTAGGCTTATAGAAAAATCGGTGTACATGTGCTCCCCTTCAAAACATTTTTGCCTAATTCCATTTTGTCATATAAACCTACAAGCTATGCTACATATGCAAATGCCCATGGGGAATACAGAGGAATATACACTGAGGAGGGTTAGGCAGCTGAGAAATTATAAAATAGTTTTTGTTGGCCTGGAACTAGGGTGATGGGTTTCTTACTGAGTAACCTCTACTGGAAGGTGGGATCCACATTCTCATTCCCAATGAACCATAAGATGAAACTGAGCAAATGAAGAAAGATCACAAGTCTTGATGAATAAGGGTGGATTCAAATGGGTTATTCATGCTCTGTGATGAAAACAACAATGCTACACTAAATGGATTACAGAATAATACATCTTACCATGAGGCAATTGTAGCCTTCTGAATTCTTGGTCATGGGAGTTTGGGGGAATGAAGATCTCAGGGAAATGTATATGGTGTGATTTGGGAGCAAAGATGTAAAGGCAAATTATTATTAGTCAATGTTTTATTTCTCCCACCACCACTATCCTGCCGCTGCCGCTTGCCCGCCCCCCTGCTCAGTCCCTGTCCCCACACCTTTACCTGCTCCACTTCCTCCACTGCAGCTGCCACTTCCTGTTGCAGCAGGCACAGCCTCCCAGAGGCTCTTTGGCATGACCTTTTACAACCATCAGGCACCTTCCTGGAAGGTGCTTTGGCAATCATGCAAGGGTTGTGCCAAAGTGCCTCTGGGAGGCCACGCCTGTCACCATGAAAAGCGGAGGAGGAGGAGGAAGCAGGAGAGAAAAGAGCAAGGGGTGAGGGATCAAATGGGCGGGCGGGCAAGGTTTGGGATGGTGGCAAGGGGGAAAATAGGTAGCAGTACAGTGTATTGGCATGTACTGCTTCCAAAAAGCACTGCTATTAGTACCTTACAGCAGGTCAACTAGTTTAACACTAGATAAAAAAATGAAGCCTATGCACCAAAGAATTGTATGCAGAACTGGGTTGGCTAGGGCCGATGCTACAGGGAAGAGGAATATTGCTTTTCTACATAGGATCATTAGCAACTGATGGAAAATGGGAATGACCCTATGCCTGCCCAGAGGCCCAGCAAAGATTTTAGGCTCTGATACTGTTTGAAAAATTAGCATTTAATAGGACAAGGGATGCCTGCCCAACCTACTAGACTACTTTTTCAATTCTGTAAATAATGTAAGTAAATTAGCAAGGGATAGAGACTGCGATGAATAAAACATAAGTACCTTTCCATTTACTCTGAGGCCCAGAGGAATAAAAAATCACTAGCTTTAGCTCATTGGTAAAAATGAGAGAAAATATTCAAAGTAACATTAGGGAACTAAACACCAAAGGGTTGATTTGCAGCGGACAATTTAATACACAGTCAGGGCAATGAAGGACGCTTAATCACATGGTGCTGTTCCACAAGCTCTGACCTGGAAAATCAATCAAGTATGTTGCAAGAGGCCCATCTCTGAGTAGGGTCTCGTGTGGAACACAGGTAGGAAGTGGCAGCAGCCCCACTCAATTATTACTCCACTGCAAGAAGCCATGACAGGTGCTTCTTTCTGCCTGCTGCATCTCTCAGAGGCATGAAAAACTGCAAACTTCTTGAATGATGCCGCTTTCCACCAAAGCAGAAGTGGGAAAAGGCCAGTTTTTAGAAACCAAATCAGGCAGCAGGAGGTGTGAAAAGCCTCCAAGAGCTGCTGCCTGTCAGAATAGCCAGAACTGACCTAACTGGGCAAACACCCTTAGATCAGCTTCCTAGATTTCCCTCTGTTTACCTTTGTCAACAAATTTGGTATCTTATGTGACATCAGATATCCTACAACATGGATGAGGAACCCACATGGCCCACAAACTCCCAGCATGGCCAATGGTCAAGGATGATGGAAGGTGAAGTTCAACAGCAACTGGGTGGCCATAGGTTGGCCACCACTGTCCTAAAGCATAGTCTGAAGGGACAGTGTGTGATGAGGCCACCTTGCAGGTCAGGATCTGTTCAATGCATGGATGTAAGACTACCTGAGCATCCTATGTAAAAACGGTGGAAGATAATTACAATAAATATGTCCAGTGTTACAACATAGGGTGTTGCCTTATTCCGAATCAGAGCCTTGGCCCAACTGGTAGTAGCTCTCCAGGTTTTCAGGGAGGTTTCTCTCTTAGCCCTGCTTGGAGATGCCTGAGGTTGAACAAGGGACCTTCTACATGTAAAATGGAAGCTCTGGCAATAAGCTATGACTCTTCCCCTACAGAACAGGTATCAGGGGGGCTTCCCTATTAGGAACTTGTTCATCGAGCTCAGTCTAGCTTATCACATCTAGCAGAGATGTGGCAAGGCACAGTTAGGGTTTCAGGGTCTAGGGTCCAGGATTCTGCTTTTGTTGTTGTTGTTGTTTAGTCGTTTAGTCGTGTCCGACTCTTCGTGACCCCATGGACCAGAGCATGCCAGGCACTTCTGTCTTCCACTGCCTCCCACAGTTTAGTCAAACTCATGCTGGTAGCTTCAAGAACACTATCCAACCATCTTGTCCTCTGTTGTCCCCTTCTCATTGTGCCCTCCATCTTTGCCAACATCAGGGTCTTTCCCAGGGAGTCTTCTCTTCTCATGAGGTGGCCAAAGTATTGGAGTCTCAGCTTCAGGATCTGTCCTTAAAGTGAGCACTCAGGGCTGATTTCCTTAAGAATGGATAGGTTTGATCTTCTTGCAGTCCATGGGACTCTCAAGAGTCTCCTCCAGCACCATAATTCAAAAGCATCAATTCTTTGGTGATCAGCCTTCTTTATGGTCCAGCTCTCACTTCCATACATCACTACTGGGAAAATCACTACTGGGAAAATCACTACCAGGATTCTGGTAGGTCTTCCTAAACAACTATTGAAACGTTGGCCTTTTGAAGAACAGTCTGGAGGTCATACATGAGAATAATGCTCTGGCATGCAGGTTGATGTGGTGCTTTAGATCTTTCTGCATGTGCAATGCCTGGGTGGATTGAATTTAAGATCCAGAGAATCTCAGGCTATCACATTCATCGCAAGCGCTGACATAAGAGCCACGAGGCTTCCGCAGGGATGGCAGCTCAATCTCTCACACCTACGCCAGCCTGCAGTGGACTCGCCACAAATCATGTTTCTCATTGACCACCTCTACAACCTTAGCACTTGGGGCTTTGGGAAGAGAGGCACAGCACAGTCATTAAACTACTCCCATCAGTGTCTGAAGCTAGAAAATGCAGAAGGGGGGGAGTTTTACTCCACTGCCATTACTGTCAGGGCTGCCTGGATGTGTGCAGCCTACCTCCCAGCACAAATGCTCCACATAAATCATTGTATTAAGCAGCACAGAGGGCCTGTCAGGCTTTCATTCCAATGAGAATCTTGTCAGGGACAACTGGAAATAAAACTTTGCAGATCCCTCATTCTGCGAGCAATAAGATGGGCTGCCTCTGATTCAAACACTTCCACACACACAAAACAAATGGCATGGGGTGAGTTTGCCTTGCCATCTAATGTCCACCTAATGTCCATATAATCCTGGACATCAGGCCCTTCATCACACATAAGGCCCGCTGAGCAGTGAGCAAGAAGTGCAGGCAGAGATCTGGATGGCCATGATTTATGCTGTAATCTTGCACAAAGACAATCAGGGTACATCTTAGGCCAAAGTTAGTAGTCAAGACACTGTTTGAGAAGAGAGGAATGGAGTTTGTCTGCCAAGTTATTCTCAGAGAATGAGGGTGTATTTACAGATTAAGCATCTGAGCAAGGACTGGTTCAAACTTCCAAAGAATTTGGGAACAGTGTGGGGAGGGGGGAAGAGGAGGAGGAATCACTGCCCCATTCTGAGGGGCAATCTGTGGGAGAAATGGTGGCCAACACACACACAAGAAGGGTGGTTGTCAGTAGAGGCAGGCAGGGCTTTTTCTCAGCCAGAACTCACAGGAACTCAGTTCCAGCACCTCTCTGGTGGGCACCATTGCCATTCTCAGAGAATGAGAGGAGGGGAGTTCTGGCACCTCTTTTTCTAGAAAAATAAGCACTGGAAGCAGCTATTTCTTAAACAAAGTGACTCTTGCAATGCAGCATTCTAGAAAAATAACTTGGCAGCCACCAGCCAATTGGAGCCACTGTTTTCTCAGTAATCACTGAGACTCCCCTCCCCTGAAAAAAACACATAACCTGTGAATGGGGAAGGTTGGTCCCCTTCATCACCTGTTGCCAAACCCTCCAGCAAGACCCATGACATTCAGCAGCTATTGCAACTGCCTCATCGCCCTCAGTGTAACCTAAATATATTGTGTGACTTCATTATGCTATAATGGAGGACACTTTATCAAGCATGACAACACACGACAGCTAATGCACAGCTAAACATTCTTCTATGGTACAATAGGAATGAACTGCCTGTATTCTTCTGAATTCTTCTCATGAGCTTCCAACAGCACTAGACAAACAAAACACCATACAAAGGCAGTTACGATGCTGTCCAAACATGAGGGTGTAACCTACAAGTCCTTAGACATCTTTGTGAGGCCTGCCCGATTCTGTTACGCCAATGAGAAGCTCATCTTTCATTTCTTTTGCTAGAACAATACGTTTCCAGTCTTTTGTAACTGAAAGCTCAACCTGACAACTTTGTGTCATAAAGGCTCAGGAATCAGATGGCACTGTGATACATATCATGGCTTGCAACCAATGCTGCAGGAGTGGTGTTCTGTTCATACAACAGGACTTCCCTTCTTCTCCTCAACCCATGTGCCCCTAAATCTCCTCCAAATGGTTCTCTAGCCCTCTGGAGCAAATTTTGAGGGTATGGGGGCTGCAAAAGAGAGGAGGGGGATATTGCACAAGCCTAAGTCTGTGGTGCAAGGCAGCACAACAGCTTCTCAAATCTCATATTTTGCACCAATTTTGTGGTTTTGCTTGGTGCATACAGAGCACACTGCCATTATCAAGAACTGGATGGTTGAGCTGGAAGGAAGATTTCACTAACATAAAGAGGCTTGTGTGTCCATCCACAGTTTGGAATCCACCCGGTTCACATACATTGCCATTCATTCTCTGCAAAAATGGCAAGTATCCAGACTTTCGGCTCCTAATGACTTTCCAATATTACTGAAGTGTTGCTTGCTCTAACTTAGGCATTCCTTGAGGGGAGTCTGAAGATACCTGTTTTAGGGACACTGATGGGAATCCAAAGCAACATGTTCATTTGTTTGCTTATTTAAAGTGCTTCTACATCAAGCAATGTAGCACAGCAGTGTCCCAACCACTAGAAGAAGCAGAGATTTCTGCTGTACTGGAGGGATCCAAACCCAGCGGCGGAACAAGCCAATTGGGCGTCTGGGGCAGTGCACATGCACTGCACCCAGGGGCAAGGCCAGCCGCCCGCGGGGTGGGGCAAGCCAGGGCAGGATGCTCTGCAGGGCCTACGAGGAGTCTGCCTGCCTCCTCCCACTCAGCCGCCCTACAGCTGAGGGGGAGACAGGGGGCAGACCGTTTGGGGCAGTGCAGAGCCTGTGGGTGCCCAAGCCACCATTTCACTCCCAGGAGAGACACATGGCTTGAGTGAGCTGCAGGCCCCGCAGTGGGTGCTGCGCACCATTTTGTCTCACACACACACACCCCAGTGGGGACACCCAGGGTGGGCCGCACCTACTGCACCCCCTTGCTACGCCACTGTCCAAACCAAACAGGTAAACTGTCCACACATTTGTCCTGGCCTTGCTCCTGATACAGTGCAAGGCAACCAGCCACAAGGCTTGGTCTTGGAAACCTGTTGTTATTTCCAGCCTAAATGTAACAAAGAAACTGTGGTTATCCTACTTGCCACATGACCCGGAAGCTGTACGCCAGCTCCCTTGGCCAGTAGAGCGAGATGAACGCCGCAACCCTAGAGTCGTCTGCGACTGGACCTAACAGTCAGGGGTCCCTTTACCTTTACCTTTTAACTTGCCATTAGTCTTGTCATAGGGTCCACAGTGTTGGCCTCCTGTACACAACAACACATGCTGTTCTCTTAAAAGGGTCTCTCTAGTAGCTAAATATTTGTTCATTGCTTATGCATTTTTCTTTCTTTCTTTACATATCTAAGGTGCAGAAATATTGCTAACTCATAACTACCATAAGTACCCCAAAAGCTTGCATTTCAGCAGTCTACATCTATGGATTTAAATGTATCCAATATCAAGAATTTGATTATTTGAACAAGATACAAGTATTAGGTATGATGAACTTGTTTCCAATGTTTCTGCCTATAATACTACACTAGAGGGGAGGGAAGAGGAAGAGCACCAGGCTGCCACCACGGAGCAAAGTGTTCTGTTACATGAAGCTTTAGAAATATGTGTTGGCACTGGATTACATTTTATTTTTGTTTCTCTTAAACCCACAAGCTCTCCATTTTATTTTTTATTTTCTTACTCTCCATGCTTCCCACTGAGGAGTGCAGGAATTCCCCTCACAGCCTAGGATTAGGGCATTTTATGAGACTGTCTTTCCCTGCTATTACCCCTGGAGGACTTTATTTACGCCATTTACAGCTCTAGCAATAACTAAGCCACACTGTTCTTTTCGGAAAGAGGCTGTGGAAGAGCCATTAGTCTAGCGTTCAGAGCGCAGCCTAATTTTGACTGGCTACTTGCTGGCAAAGTCCAGAGGAGCAGTGCACACCCTGCCTCCTGGCAGCAAAATCCAATTAAATTAGAGATCCCACTTCACCAAAAGGCCTCCGTCTAATTTGTGTAAAGTTTCCATTAAACAATGCTGCCTGCAGAAAACATACAGTATAGCTCCCTGCTGGCAATTTAATGGGAAGAGAATTCCAACAGGAACGTTATTAGATTCCCCATTAATGCCGTGCATTACATGCACACTGTCTTAACTGACATGAAAGATACTAGTGTGTCCGCAAACGCCGTCCTGTTAAAAGCTGTGGATTACTCATGGAAGCCTGATTCAGGTCTAGCATTTTCTGAAAAGAAGAAATTCAGAATAAAAAAAATAGGTCTGGGGGGTTATAGCACTGTAACTTTAGCAATGATGCTAAAAGATTAACAGAATGTCAAATAATTTGATTGTAAAATTTCCCAGGAAATCTTTCACAGTTCTTTTATTTGTGGGTGGGGAGGTCCCTGTGTATTTGTTTAAAACAGCAACAGCAGCCCAACTCTGCAAGAAAGGACACCTGAACACTGAGGGTTAATGTTGTGGAACAGCCATACAGTATTAGATGAAATTTAAGAGCTATAATCCAGTGGTTGTTTCAGTGCATTCACGTAGAGAAATCCAAGGACAGACCCATTATTTTCTATTGGGGAGGAATATTCTGCAGACACAGTGGAGCATTAACATTGATCCAATGAGCGCAGCACCTGATTAATAGCACAATCCCATGCATGCCTAATCAGAAGTAACTTGCTTTATTGACCTAAATGGAACTTACTTTCTGGTAAGCATGACTGTAACCTAGTGCTGAATTATTAAACTGGAAGTGGCGGTAGGAAGAAATGTCTCTTAGCCCAGGGTCTTTTCACAAAAAGACTGTCACCGCATCTGACCGCTACAACCTGTCCTGAAGGATGGTTCAGTGGGTGGTACTGTATTCCCTACTTTGAATGTTCTAAATCTAGACAAGTGATGGGAGAGGTGACACAAGGCAGTTGGGCGCCTTCTTTACATGCTTGGTTAGAAGCATGGGGAGACCTCTGGGCCAGAGATGGAAAGAAGGTAAAGTCCCAGCCAGAGAAGAATGGCAGATTCAGTTGATGGATTATGCCAAAATGGCAATGACTGCTCTCCCCTGCGACTGCGGCGAAATGGGGGGCGGGCTCTCTGCTTGGACATATGTTCTCCAGAGCCAGCCCAATCCCTGCACATTCTGGATAACCCTGAAGTCTCCCAGAGCCCCGACTGGGGACTGAGAAGGATAAACACCCAATGCCTGAGCCAAGGTCTCCCTACATCTGAAACGTAATAAAGTTGTGGCCAATTTTAATCCCAAAGCACGTTGTCTTGAGTCATTATTCCGCTCAGGGGTGGCCTGGGGTTGGGGGGGACTCCGCCTGTCCAAGCAAAAATAACCGGAAGGATCAGAAATCAGGAAGACCAAAATTTTAATAAGGAATGGGGAAAGTTTATAATTTATCTTAAAAATCATTGTAAACAGTTAAAATCATCAATAGGATTGGCATAACACTTGTGGTTTAATTGTGAATTTTTGATATAATGGAGATGTAAAAGATTTGGATTATTATAAAAGATGCAGGAGGAAATGACTAACAATAGGACCCACAAAGGGGAGGAAGGAAGTCCAGGAGATTCTTTGGAATCTTGTTTTTATGATGTATGTTGGATATGTGATTGTAAAACTTTAATTTGAAAAACCAAATAAATAAATTTATAAAAACAAAAACAAAGAAGAAGCACGGGAAGACCTGGTCCCATCTTCTCAAGTCATGCTTGTTTTGGATTTATCAGGGCTGCTTCCAGGGTGGTATGTCTGTCACGTGGAAGTAGTTTGGCAACTAGGCCAAAAATACGCAGGAGGAGGGTATCTTCATACACATTACTGGGTCCTAGAAAGATACAGATGTTGCCAATTGATTCCTAAATCCTTAGCATGTTTGTATCTCTCTGGAAAGTAATGACATGCATTAATCCTTCCCACATGGCATTGACATTGGTTCCATGTAAGGAGTGTTCCTGTGACATAAATACCATAATGTGGCCCACCAAAATAACATGTAAAATGCTTTGATGCCGCTTAATTGAGCAACACACTAAACGCATGTCATATCAGGCCTATTACATCCCTGTGTGCGCACCTGCTGATGTTTTCAGCATGCATTACAGTCCTCAAAGAGTTAATTAGCAGTACTGTACATTAAATTAAGTAGCTGTCTGGTGGCTCAGTCTTCGCCAGGCAGTAGCTTTAATCCTTTTAGCATTCTAAACTCCAAATGCAGTTTGCAGTTTAAATATATCCCTAAATCTTATCCTAATCCTTCCCCTTCGTCTAAGCCAAAGTTTATTCCACCAGATGTGATGGATTCTTAATTAAGATGTTTACAAGAAACGATTATGTACCAGTGCTCATATCTGCAAACCAAGTCAACAACAGTAGCACAGATCACAGGCATAAGTAGCTCAGATAACTGATGCCTTTATAAAAATCATGACTTCTTTTTAACAAAAAGCAGGATTCCTATTACATTGGGCTCCATTAGAGACCTCCTAGTGTCAAATAATAGTAACAGTCTTGATTAAAGTGGAGGAAAAATTCCCCCCACTTCTTTTACTATTAGCCACAATTACGCTACAGAAACTTGCTTACCTTATAAACAGATACTGTAATAATATTTACGTGTGCGGTTCTCATTCATTCTGCTGGAGTGTGCAGAGAAGAACCTCCCACTGGAGGGTGTCCATAGACTTCACTTGTGCTAGCAGAGTTTTCAGGATGTAGAAATGAAAGTGTGATCTGAACATTAAGCATTTGACCCTAATCCTAGGTAAACCAAACAACAAGATATTCTGAATGTGAATGTGAAGTATTTTTATATTGCCAATTCATATAAAATATCAAGGCTGTGTGTGTGTGTGTGTGTGTGTGTGTGTGTAAAACAATGTCATAATTCAAATGACTGACTAATCAAGAAAATATAATTAGCTGCATAAAAATTTTTGTTGGCATCAAAAGGTCAATAGGAAGGGTGTCTATCATAACTCTGATGAAAGAGTGTTGCACAGCATGGGACAGGCAACACTAAATGCTTGACTTCTAGTTGAGGCCAGTTGGGCCTCTGTAACATGGGAGACAACTAACAGTGCTCCTCCTCTGGGTTACCTTATAGTTGGAACATCTGAAGCAGGGTCTGTCCCACATAGAGCAGATTGCAATAATCCACTCTTGAGATTACCAAATGCATGGACTATAGTGGCCAGGTACCAGATATAGCTGGCATATCAGATGAAGCTGGTAAAATGCACTGATAGCTGCAGATGTCAGTAATGGCAAAGAAGTATCCAGTACCACCAGGCAAAGTACAGTACCACCAAGCTTGTTCCCTGCTTCTTTAGAAGGAGTTCTACCTCATCCAGAACAAGCAAGTGATCTATCTTTTGGACACAGGAACTCCTATCTCAGAGCCTTCAATTTCCCAATATTCAAGCTCTGTTTATTGACCCTCATCCAGTCCACCACTGCATTCAGGCTTGCACAGCCACTCCTGATTCAGATGTTATGGAGAAATAGACTTGCATGTCATCAGCATACTGATGGCACCATGCTGCAAAATGCCTGCTGAACCCTACTGACTACTCCTAATGGCTTCATATAGATGTTGAATATTGGGAACAAGATGGTGCCTTTTGGAACCCAATATCACAGTCAGGTCATGTGTCAACCGTAGTGACCAAAGGAGGAATGACCACTGGGAAGAGAGCAGAGAGAAGAAATGCCATCGTGCATCTGCAGCAGCACAACTGGATGCCTTCATCTGCCCCAGCTACAACTGGATGCCTTCATCTGCCCCAGCTACAACAAAACAAGTCTCTTCCGTATCTGCCTCTACAGCCACAGGAGGCATTGTAACTCCAACAGTTTGACTTCACCTGCAAAGGCGCACTCCTCCATTGGCTCCCAAAACAGACGGATGCCAACAGCAAAGGGTCAAAGATCACTTCCCCGATGCCACTCTCTGGACTTGACTATGAAGGTTGGAATTGAAATATTGTAAGACGGTGCTTCCACTGCCTTCCAGAAGGATATTATGCTTGAAGGAACCAAAGGTGAATGTGAGTATCAGGGTCTCCTTCTGCCTGATCTGAAACCAGTCTGAACCCAGATTGAAGTGGATCCAAATGACACTACTCCTGTGATTGCACCCTTCTCTCCAAATAAAGGTAAAGGGACCCCTAACCATTAGGTCCAGTCGCAGACGACTCTGGGGTTGCGGCACTCATCTCACTTTACTGGCCTAGGGAGCCAGCATACAGCTTCCGGGTCATGTGGCCAGCATGACTAAGCCACTTCTGGTGAACCAGAGCAGCGCACAGAAACACCATTTACCTTCCCGCCAGAGCGATACCTATCTATCGACTTGCACTGTATGCTTTTGAACTGCTAGGTTGGCAGGAGCTGGGACAGAGCGACAGGAGCTCACCCCATCATGGTGATTTGAACCGCCGACCTTCTGATCTGCAAGCCCTAGGCTCTGTGGTTTAACCCACAGTGCCATCTGCAGTTTAAACAATGCAATCTTATACTTCCAGGGGAAGTACACTCTTCTCTCTGTTGTCAGTTAGATGACAAAAGGTCACTGGTAAGTTGCATGCCCTGCCTTCTAGAAACAATATAATAGCAATGGGGAGACCAGCCTGGCTCCATCCATCAGCCACAGAAGAAGCAGCCACAGAGAGCTAGCTCCCTCTTCCCCACCAGAGAGTCCCGTTGCTGGTTGCCCTGGGGCTGCAGAGCTGAAAGGAAGCATACTCTGGACTCAGCCAACAGTCAGGGGACTAAGAACTGCTGGACTGGGGGCAGGAGTAATAAGTGTGATGGGCTGCTGCTGCAGAGGAATCACCATCCCAACACTGGTGTCGCTGATGCTTATTGGTGGGCAGTGGCAAACTGGCTGCATTGGCAGAGCCAATCCAGTGCCCCCACCTTCGCCCTGCCCCCAAACTGTGTCTCCATAAATGGCAACGATGATAGCTGTCGGGAGGTCAGCTCCACAATACTGTGCCCGTCACTCCTGGTTGAGTGAGTTTGTGTATGTGTGTGATTATAATCCCTTGAGGATCCTTGAGGATCATTTGATATAAAGGCAGGATATAAACACAGAAAATAAACAGATCCAGAAAGTGTGTATAGGATTGCAGCCACAGTTAAGGCTTTTTAAGCAGCTGCCAAGTCATCTGCTCTGACCCCGGAGGAACCAAGGAGAGAAAGAAAGATCGGTTGGAGGTTGATTTAGCGAGAGAGGCAAGGGAAACATCCTTCACTGAAGGAAAGTCATCTGTCTCCCTCACCAGTGATGGCAGGCACTTTGGGAAGAGGAAGCCCCTTGTTAACAACCTGAGTTTTGCATTCTGGCCTGCACATAGTTCAAACCTTTGGTGACCTCGAGGTCAAAGGTTCCACCCCCCATTCATCAGCCCCTTTCAGGTTAGGCGCAGTCACTGGACACAAATGGCTACTTCCCCCTCCTCACAGAGGACAGATGGTGCGAGATCCTGTTTGTGTGGAAACTAGATCTTGTCTCTGTTAACTTTCTGCCTAGGAGACAAAACCTAGAAGCGTCCATTAGTTGCCTGGCTCCTAAGTCAATATCCACACTGTCAGTTTGGGCTCAGGTACTACTTAAGACCAATGGGTCTTGCTTTCCTAACAGTTCTGCTCCTTTCCCTTAACCATTTTGCAAATCTGGGTATTTAAAATCATCCAGTTGCATGCATCAACATGCACACAGTTTTGAGCAAGCGAAAATGTCACCTCTTTAGGAGTCTGCATGCTCTTGACACATGGCCATATCTTGGTCTATAATGTGAATTATAAGGCCTGCCTTGAATAGATTGTACCTTTGGACTATCTTCCACATGATACTCCAGAGGATAGGATGAGAATGAATGAGTGGAAATTGCCAAGATTTTGGCTAAACTTCCTGATGATTCAAACTATGTAATGAAAAAGACAACAGACTCCCTTTCACTGAAGGTATTTAAGCAGAGGTTGGTGAGCCATCTGTCAAGGATAGATGCTCTGTTTCCAGAGAACTGAGACCCTCTTGCAATAGTGGCATCCCAGAGGCAGAAGAGGCTCCCTCTCCCTGTTTTTTTTCATCCCATGCCGGGTTAGGAGGAGCGACTACTCTTCTACTACCCCAGGGCTGCCCTGGGATGCAGAAATACTGATTTTCACCAGTACTGCACTAGTGAAGCAGCAGCATTTTTCTCCCTTCCCTGCAGTGCCCTGGGGAACAAAAATGCCATGGTTTCCTTCCCAGGACAGTGCAGGTGCAAAAGGAGATGGTGCTATACCAGTGCTGCCTTGGGAAGTAAAAGCACTCCTGGATGCTGCATAAGGCTGTGTTGCGTTTCCTAACACCTCCTTCATATTCCAGGGATTGAAATGGACCATCAGCACTGTGAAAAAGAGCATACTAAGAATAAAGACTCTGTTGGTTTGCTTGACAAAGCGTTCTGTGCAGTGCAGAAGATGTAATACAATCTTTATATATCAACAGGCATTGGTCCAATAAAAAGGCAATATGTTACCAGTATTGTGCCTCTTACTATTTGCACACACACACACCTGCAACAATCTACCTAAAAGGACACCTGCAAGATCATCTCATGTCTTCTTTGAAGTCTCTCAGCCCCGCTCACCTCACAGAGTGTTTGTTGTGGGGGAGGAAGGGAAAGGAGAATGTTAGCCGCTTTGAGACTCCTTAAAGGGAGTGAAAGGCGGGATATCAAATCCAAACTCTTCTTCTTCTTCTTACATGCCCCATTGGCCACTTCAAGAGGGGGCCTCCGGCAGATACCATCCCATCAGAGAGCCCATTCCATACAATGTAGGACTTAGGTCTTTAGCATAGTGGCAGCTACGCTTTGGAACACCCTCCCACTACATATCAGACAAGAGCTGTCTTTTTCAGGGCCCATTGAAGACCTTCCTTTCTCAGCAACCCTTAAAAAAAAACTCCAATCCCAGTCTGTATCTCTATTGTATTTTACATGTTATACATGAAATTATTTTATGTATGTTTTTATTGTTAAAACACACAGGAAGCAATTAGTACATAGAATCAATCAAATAAAAAATGTGGTTGATATTAGGCCCCATTTTCACCTGGCTTTTGTGAAATGGAGAAGGCAAGGCATGAGAGGTAGGAAACCTGACATGAGATGGATGCACTCTTGTGGCCCCTATACAGGGGCTGCAATGAATCTTTCGGTCACAAATCCTTTCAGCCGCCCACTGCTATCCTTGCTCCCATCTTCCTTCCAATGATCGCTGCTAACGAAGAGCAGACAGGTGATTCTAAGTAACAAGTTCACAGGTGGGTGGCCAGGATAAGGTGTGCACAGCACTCCAATGGACTGCTTATCCCAAGCTATGCTCTGACCCTACTTATTGACTGCATCCGGACATTACACTAAACTGCAGTGAGGTTTTGCATAAATGAGTCCTGGACTTGTACCCTCTCCTCTTCCCTCTTTTCTTTTCCTTCAGCAAAGGTATGGGTGGAAGGTTGGGAGATTGAAAGGATTTGCTTCTACTTTCAACTACCCACAATTTGGTGTTTCATGCAAGCCAGGACAAAGCGTGATTAGGTTTACCTATGGTTTGTCCGAACAAGACTCCAAGGATAACTCTAGTTATACCAAAGTTTCTAGTTGGTATAAAGTGATAAGTCTCTTAGGATAAACCAAAGTTAAAATCAACCACAGTACCCAGTTTGTATAAAATGGCAAACCACAGTCCCATTCAGATGCTCTTTTAACCATGTTGAAATAACACGTTGAGGGGCCACACTAGAAGAGAATCAGGGAAGATGAAGTATGATTTTGCATGCAATGCTATACTACCTTCTAAAAAACACACACCAGTATATGTAGTCCAGTTCATCCATTTCCCTGTGTGCAGCGCACATCATGTAATATTTTGGAGGAGCCAAGATTCCAAGTTTAAAGGCACAACCTGGGTGGGCTCAGGCACCATGAGTGAAGTTTTGATGTTCAATATCTGAAATGCATAAATATGTTATCAATAGTAATGTGAGTGTGTTAA
The DNA here is from genome assembly GCF_964106645.2 of Podarcis pityusensis. NCBI lineage: Eukaryota > Metazoa > Chordata > Lepidosauria > Squamata > Lacertidae > Podarcis > Podarcis pityusensis. The sequence continues at coordinate 40,328,717 of NC_138029.1, read as the reverse complement.
AACAAAATCCCAGCACTTGGAACTGCAACAAACATGCACATGTCTTTAAGGTTAAATTTCCATGTCTAGAAAGTAGAATGCATACAGTTCTATGCATAGCTACTCAGAAGCAGGTCTATTTTCCCAAGCAAGTGTGTATAGGGTTGCAGCCTAAAGTTATTTTCATCACCATGCCCAACAAACACTGACTCATGTGCAAAGTCTGTTATCTCTAGTCTCCTCTCCTCACTGCCCTTGACATTTTCTTATCAGGAGCTAAAGAATCCTCTCGGCTGTGTATATTTTTAAAGTTTGCTTGTGTTGCAGGGCGATAGAATAGGGGACATCTGTTTGTTTGAGGATCATTGGGTTTCCCTTTCTGGTTTGGTTTGCATTTCACTTTCCCAATTTCACAATGCACTCACAATGAGCTCCAATTTGTCACTTTCTAAGTACATTGCAAATATGTAATTTGTATTTGCCAGAATGTTATCTGGACAGATTTGATTGCGTGTTAAGATCCCAAGGGGACGCGGGTGATGCTGTGGGTTAAACCACAGAACGTAGGACTTGCCGATCAGAAGGTCGGCGGTTCGAATCCCCATGATGGGGTGAGCTCCCGTTCCTCGGTCCCTGCTCCTGCTAACCTTGCAGTTCAAAAGCATGTCAAAGTGCAAGTAAATAGGTACCGCTCCGGCAGGAAGGTAAACAGCGTTTCCGTGCGCTGCTCTGGTTCGCCAGAAGTGGCTTAGTCATGCTGGCCACATGACCCGGAAGCTGTACGCCAGCTCCTTCAGCCAATAAAGCGAGATGAGCGCCACAACCCCAGAGTTGTCCCGACTGGACCTAATGGTCAGGGGTCCCTTTACCCTTTACCTTTAAGATCCCAAGACCTCCCCCAATAAATAAAGACACAACTGACACAAAATTTAGTTCAAGGTTATTGGCATAATTTTGGCCACAACTTTATTGATTACAGATCGTGAGTGGTTTGTTTAGGCATTGGTTCCCAACTAGCTGCACCTGACTTTGGCAGGGCAGCACTGACGACTGGACTCCGGCAGAGGTCAGTAAGGGTAAACATCCTGGGGGAGGATTGGACCGGTCTCCGACTCAAGCTCACCCCAAATGCTCCCAGGGGTTCTGGTGTGGCCCTACCCCTAGAAGGGGATTGGACAAAAGCAAGGTGAGCCCCTGGATTCTTTTAACGGAATACCCTTTGCGCATTGGAGGGTCAGGTGTGACAACCTCCCCTCCCCTCCACATTGAACCAATGCCTAACCGCCAAACCTTAAAAAGTTGTGATGATTTGCTACGCGGCAGGCGAAACCCAAGTGGCACCAGCCAATTAGCCAAATGGGAAAATTCCTACCGGGCCCCTGTCCCAACAGCAGATGACCCATGATGGCATAGCAAGGTCATAATGAACCCTAAATATAGGGAGGGTGGGCAGGTGATCCAGTGCACGAGGCGAAAAAAGGAAGCTCTATGCAATGTGCAGCAGTATATATAGATCCCTCGGTTAATGCATGGAATGATCCCATTGGCCAGAATTATCCCAGCCACCGAGGGACCACCAATTGGGTTGCTGTGGCTATCCAATCGCTCCCACCCACAACAGCAGTGAGGTCAGTCTTGATTATCTCACCGCAACACTAGCTCTCTGGGAGGAGGCCACGATTTCCCAGTTATTTATATGTTTATCTGCAGCTTCTAGTACAGGGGGTCGCCAGCCTTTGGGGGCCCCATGCACACATTTGCAAACTGAAAAAAACTGTTGTGGGCACCACACACACGTGCCACAACCAAGCACATGCTGCAACCTGTGCTGTTGGCATCAACAGAATGCTTCTCTCAAACCTAATTTCAGTAGGGTGTGGAGACCAGTGAAGGTGTCTGCAAGCAGGTGTGCATTCACAAACTCAGTTTTGGAGACCCCCGTCCAGTATTTCAAACCTTTCTGCTTGGTGAAGTTCACAAGCTGCGTATCATTCTTGCTGACTTTGGCCTGAGCAGGTACACTGTAAGCTACCATGAACAGCTCCCAGTTGCCAAGAATCTGCATCTTTCTCTCCAACCAAGCACTGACCCAGCCTGACCTTGCTTAGCGTACAAGATCACAGCCTGGAGCAGCATAGCTGCAGGCCGGTCGGAAAACAGATGTCAGCTACAGACACCGCTCATTGATACTTTGCTATTCCCATTTATTATTTATCCAATACTTGATCTCTGGGTCAATTGATGTTATGTTATGGTGAACTCTTCAGCCATGCTTTTTATAACAAAGGCTTCACTAAGAATAACTGTGCTGGGAAGTGGAAAGCAGGCCTGTCAAAGGAATTTATTCTTCCTCACATGATAGACCTGGGGCCTGGCATCTTGCATTAAGCGGCAGTGAGCATTTTGAGGATATTTTCAATGAACTCTTGGTGGGAACATATCAGGAGCAAGGGTATGCCTCCTGGGAAGACAGACTCACCCCCAGAATTTCCTTTTCTCAAGATTTGTTTCCCTTTCCTGCTACTCCCCTGATCAAGGGCAGTATTTCATAATATCACAAAATATATGCCGGTGTTTCCTCTGGTCCTAGTGGTCCTGTGTCATCAACCTTATAGTGTAAGCCAGGGGTGGTCAACATACTGCTTACAGGCAACGTGGTGAAATCCTGAAAGTTAGGTTAGGTTTCTAGTCCTCGTGTTTAAGAGATGTCTAAGCAGCATATATAGGGCTCGGAAGGCAAGCAAGATAATCTGCCTGTGTGTGCTTTAAAAAATCTTGTTTCTCAGCTCATCTTGCCTGCTATTGAATATTTGGGGTAGTAAATACTACAGTGGTACCTCAGGTTAAGTACTTAATTCGTTCCGGAGGTCCGTACTTAACCTGAAACTGTTCTTAACCTGAAGCACCACTTTAGCTAATGGGGCCTCCAGCTGCTGCTGCACCGCTGGAGCACAATTTCTGTTCTCATCCTGAAGCAAAGTTCTTAACCTGAAGCACTATTTCTGGGTTAGCGGAGTCTGTAACCTGAAGCGTCTGTAACCTGAAGCGTATGTAACCTGAGGTACCACTGTACCTCATATTGGTCTCCTCTGGTGGTTGAAAGACATAGTTGCCGGGAACTATATTATGAAGATGAAGGCTCAGAGTAAAAAGATTCATGGCTCGAGTGGCATCAGCAGAGAAATGCTTCATGTTCATTAGCTATGGTTTAATACCTACCACATTCATCCAAATTATATGCGCATAAAAATGCAAATTACGTACAGCCCTCTGGTTCATTATGCACTTGGAAATGGCCCACATTACTAAAGAAGCTGCTCACCTGGGATATAATGACACAAGACATGGCAAAGCAGGGGCCTGATCCACTGAATAAAGGTTCAATTCCAGGTGTTTCCAATAAAAAGGGTCAGGGAGCCGGTAATAGAAAAGGCTGCTAACCGATTGATACTTGGGTTTAAAAACAAAGAAAAATAATTGATTTGTATATAGCAGAGTTAAAAGCTCGGAAGCTGGAGCTACCCTGTCCCAGCCCCCTACTCACTCCTTCACACATCACCAGCATTGCTTAAAAAGGTAAACAGAACACACAGAAGTCCCATTGGTGAAGGAAAAAAAGGGTTCTTTACTTAGTGGGGGTTTTTCATATTTACAAGGTTGGTTTTGGATTCTAGGCCTACATGGTGGGAGCCAGTGACATGACTGCTCACAACTGCCTCCTATTTTATGCTCAGAACAACCATGTCATGTAGGCCAGACTGAGAGAGCAACTGGCTCAAGATCACCCAGAAAGTTTCTTGCTGAAGTGGGAATTTAAACCCGAGACCTTCCCAGCTCTGCTCTGACTGCTTTTGTGTCTTGGCTCCGAACGGAACTTGAAGATGCTGAACTTCCACGTTTGAGATGCAGAACGGAAAACTGCAAATATATCATTCTAAGTGGACATCTGTAGTTTCCCTGCACTAGCATCCTGTGCGTTCATGCAGATTAAACATCCATCGCAGCACTCAGCAGTAAAAATGCTACTTAAACGTGATATATGCAAGGATACCTCAATACCTTAATAACCATGCTGTGCAACAGGTTTGCAGGCCAACGCTCTCTGCCAGGAATGTCACCAACTAACAAACTACCTGCAATTAAGCTCTTAGAAAGATCTGCCCTTAGGTGAGCTGCAGAGAAATATGGTTCACATGGAGATAATAGAGGTCTGTGACATGGAAATGGTACCAGCAGCAGCTCTGGCTGGAAATGATCTCTCCATGGAGGTTTTGTCTAAGGGTCTGCAGCTACTTCCTCGGGGGGGGGGGGGGGGGAATCCAGGTTTGACCCTTGTGCATTGTTAGAAGTGCCAGCTAACTGTTTTTGCATTAATGAAATACTCCTTCTCAGCTTTCCCAGTCTTAAAAAAGTGTATTATGTTCTATCTTTTTTAATTATCTCATTCACAGGCATTGTGTTCTTTGACAAATGCTGGGCTTTCTCATTTACCCTCTTTTCTGGAGGAATGGGGTTGCCAGGGGCACAGGAGATACCTGTTAAGAAAAGGGAAATCCAGAAATACAGCTGAGTAAGAGGACCTGCTTCCAGGTCCTGGAAGCAGCTAAAGTGGGATGGAGTTCTGAATCAGCAGCTCTCAGTGAGGCTGTGGAGCAAACTCTTCCCCTTTGGCTGAGAAGGGCTTGTGTCAAACCACAGGAACAGAACTAAGCTCTGACGTCCATCATTCAGCTGTAGTGCAGAATTACCTTTGGCTATTTTTCTTTAATGATTTGATTTGCTTTCATGCCAGAAAGATATATTAAAAATAATTCACAACCAGATTAATGAGGAGAGGGAAAATCATTAGAAATCAAAAAATGAGATAATTCTGCTGTAGACATGACTGATGGCAGTAAATAAATCATATTTGGCTGACATGACTTAATTAGTTGGAAATATAGTGCTTTTTTAAAGTTGCTTAGGTTAAGCTTTTAAGCTTTTGACACATAAATTCTGAGCTAAGTATCTCAGATGTCAAAGCAGGCAGCTATAGCTCTTCACTCACGTCATTTGAAAAACACACATATAATTCTGAAATTTGATTTAATTTTTTTTTATAGACAGCAGGGTGCTTTTCATATTTTTAAGGAGGGTTTTCAAAGGGTACTGCAGCTGAGACATCCTAGGGATTGGTCTTTCATCCCCATAATAAGCTTGTTTACCACTCCAGCCAGTGGCACATGTCCTAATAATGGACCCACACATTACATACTGATTTTCTAAGTGTTACATTTTACAAGCACAAGTGAGTCTGTCTGTCATACTCTAACACCACCAAGATATGGAACTAAAGTAGGCTATTTCAAGGAGAGTGGGAGAACGTGCGCACTGAATTCTCGCTTGGTCCTTTTGTGTTCTCCGGGGCTAAGTAAACTGATGGCAATTGGCAAGACTTGTAGAGTAGGGGAAAAGGTGTTCTGCTCCAAGAAATCAGAGTAATCAGTGTCAGATACAGATGGTGTCAGAAATTGTATGTTTTTATTTTCCCTAATAGATGAGTGACTGCAATTCAACCCAGCAGTGGGGGGGGGGGGAGAGATTCAGTGCTGCATTTGGGGACGTTGTAGCAATTGCTTTGCATTTCCCTTACACTGGGTAATCTGATGTCTACAGAGAGAGAGTCCATTGGATGTGAAAGGTCTATGTATATACACAAGCGCTTGTGCGCTCTGATGGTCCCAGTGATGTATGGTGCCCATCAACTCCATGACAACCCCAACAGATGGGCATTTTTCTGGTAAGTAAATGATGTTTCTAGTAGGCTTGTGCATATTTATTCTTGTTATTTACACTGTGAATCAATTGATTGACACACCCTGATGTTAAACTCCCAATCAGGCAGCAGATTTTGGGGTGGGTGGAGGTAAGGCAGCAGCTCTATTCCACTTGAGTCCCTTAAGCTAAACTGCCCTGTGCTTGCCTATTGCCTTCAGATACAGTGGGAGATGCCATTCCGTTGCCAATTTTGACATAAGAATCAACCACCAGGCCAATGGGATTCTATTAGGGGAATGGGAGGGGACCATCTTGTTCTCTGATTCAGGAAGCAAAATGCCTTGGGGTGGCCCTGATTCCCATGCCAGTTGAATGCCTTCTATGTTGGGAGTAAAGCAACAATGCTAGCAATAAGCTATCTGAACCAGGGTGGGGGCAATAGGCAGAAAGGCAAGCTGCTCTTCCTCCTTAGGGATTCATTCTGTTTTAGTAACTACTTGTTGGTAAAATAGATCACTTCCTCATTTGCTGCTTTCCTGCTTCTTCTCCAAGTCAGTCAGTGTCAGTATGAGCTAGCAAGATGCAGAGTTAACTTATTAGTTCCATCTTTACCACATTTAAAAGTCAGGGCTTTATGTGTGTACAGTAGCACTTCAGGTTAAGAAATTAATTCGTTCTGGAGGTCCGTTCTTAACCTGAAATTGTTCTTAAACTGAGGTACCACTTTAGCTAATGGGGCCTCCCGCTGGCGCCGCGCTATTTCTGTTCTCATCCTGAAGCAAAGTTCTTAACCCAAGGTACTATTTCTGGGTTAGCGGAGTCTGTAACCTGAAGCGTCTGTACCCCGAAGCGTCTGTAACCCGAGGTACCACTGTATACTCACCAGTAAAAAGTACCAGTAGCTCTTTCTTGCTGTCATAGCAGCCATTTTGTGCTGACACCCACGGCACTTTTATCAATATATGCATACCTACACCTCATTTCGGTGAAACCTAAACTTAGGGCTTTCTTTGCCGTGACAAAAAACGTTTTCTTTTGCCTTTCAGCCAGCAGTCATACTACACTATTTCTGCACAAGGCTGCAGTGCATTTGCCAAACTCCAACATTATTCACAATCACTGGATGAACATTTGAAAACCATGTGCATGCCAATTCCCAGGCTGCAATGAGCTGCTGTGTAACTCCTAGAAGCACCATTTGCAAGATTTAACTCACAGCTCACATTGGCCAGTGCCAGTTAAAAGGCATTTCTTGTGGCCACCCAGTGGCTGTGTGAATGAACCCAGAATACCCTGGCAATGCAAGTAGAAGTGTCAGGTGGCATGGTTTTACTCTTACTTGTTCCCCTGATCACCAGCACTTATTTGATGATAAGGCAACTTTTGCTGTTGTTTGTGAGTGTGTAATCTCTTCCTAAGTCTCGAAGGATGCCAGTGGGCATATCCTCTCCTGGTACCCACAGTTGTCCACACTGCAGAGGAATTGTCTGCTACATGCCACTGATGCACCAAATGTCATTCTTCTTGCTTATCATGCTGTATGGAGCTCAAAAGCGTGCAATCATATTTTATTGTTAATTTAATTAATTTTATTGCAAACTGCTTCAGGGCTCTTATTGGGAATTGGTTTAGGAATGCAAGAAATAAATTCATTGCCCTGTTAAAAATAAATGTCACTCCCCTTAGAAGCAGTGACATTTGAGGGCATTTACTTCTTCCAACAACATTTGTATTAATTTATGTAACAGGATTTGTATCCTGCTTCATCATCAAAGCCTCTCGGTGTTTTACATAGAATATAAAATATATGTTAAAATTACTGATAAAAATCAGGTATATCTATATAAGGTAGGTAAAGGTAAATGGTAAAGGACCCCTAGATGATTAAGTCCAGTCAAATTCGACTATGGGGTTGTGGCATTCATCTTGCTTTCAGGCCAAGGGAGCCAGCATTTGTCCACAGACAGCTTTCCAGGTCATGTGGCCAGCATGGCTAAGCCACTTCTGGCGAACCAGAGCAGCGCACGAAAACACTGTTTACCTTCCCGCCGGAGCAGTACCTATTTATCTACTCGCACTTTGACATGCTTTTGAACTGCTAGGTTGGCAGGAGCAGGGACCGAGGAACGGGAGCTCACCCTGTCATAGGGATTTGAACTGCCGACCTACTGATTGGCAAACTCAAGAGGCTCCGTGGTTTAGCTATATATGCAATTACAGTGGATGCTCAGGTTGCAAACGTGATCCGTGCGGGATGCACATTCGCAACCCGCAGCGTCCGCAATCCACAGTGGCACAACTGCGCACGTGCAGGTTGCGATTTGGCACGTCTGCGCATGCGCAAAGAGCAATTTAGCGCTTCTGCGCATGCACAACCGCCGAAACCCAGAAGTAACCCATTCCGGTACTTCCAGGTTTCGGCGGTCCGCAACCCAAAAAAACGCAACCTGAAACATCTGTAACCTGAGGTATGACTGTACAGATATATAATAAAATACAGTTACCGTATTTTTCGCCCTATAGGACGCACTTTTTCCCCTCCGAAAATGAAGGGGAAATCTGGGTGCATCCTATGGGGTGAATGCAGGCTTTCGCTGAAGCTTGGAGAGCGAGAGGGGTCGGTGTGCACCGACCCCTCTCGCTCTCCAGGCTTCAGGAAGACATCCGCAGCCTGCTTCCCGGACCGCCGGGCGCGCTGAAAGCAGAGCGCCCTTCGCGCCGGGCAGACATCCGCAGTGTGGGGAGCCCTGCAGGAGTTCCCCGCAGGGCTCCCCACGCTGCGGATAGCAGCCTGCCGCCCGGCGTGAGATACGCCCTGAAGCAGAGCGCCCCTCGCGCCGGGCAGACATCAGCCAGCCCCACAAGCTCGGGGGACAGCAGGGAGGCACAGCGCCGCCATCCCGCTGTTCCTCGACCTGGTTCGGTTTCTCCGACCTGGTTTTGGGGGGGGGAAATAAAGGGGGAAATTTTTCCTTTCTTTCCCCCCCAAAAAACTAGGTGTGTCCTATGGGACGGAGTGCCCTATGGGACAAAAAATACGGTATGTAGTAAAATACATGTCAAATTTACATGTTTGGGGAGGCTTGCTTTTGCAAAAAAAAGTTTTTAGCAGGCACTGAGAACTATGCAGTGAAGGTGACTGCTTAATATGAATGGGCTGGAAGTTCTCGAGTGGAGGCGGCCGCCACAATGAAGGATCAGCTACCGCTATCACCTCACATCCGTATTAATGTGCTACCAATCCCCAACCACCGTTTATATCTGTCTTCAGTGGGTGTGATCACGTAGGGGTGGCCTAGATTGTGGCATGCAATGGGAATCAGCTGCAATAACAAGGCTTTGTGAATGCTGCTTCACTGTTTTCTTCTCCCTGAATGGAAGGCTCAGGTCTCCCAATTAGCTAAGGGTTTATGGCGACAAATCATTTTCTGGTACAACCCATGCTGGACCATTTCTCCTCTACTTCACCATCTCAGGGTGAATGACTAGTTCTTCCAACACAATTGAAGACTTAGGGCTGAACTACGCCTGGTCTCAGTTTGTAAGCCTGAATATACAGTGGAGAAGGAGAGGAAGGCTGTTACACTTACGCACTCTCTCTCAACCACATGTAGAAGTCTAGATGCAGCTGCGACTTCTTACCTAGAGGAACCTGGTAGGCTACAGCAGGACACAGGCTGTCAGACTAGACGGATCCGAAGCAAATCTCTTCAGTGAGGAAAATAGACTATTAACCTGCTTGTGACTTCCTGCATGAATTTGCAAACCTAATAGTTCTTCTTTTTTTATTGCTGGGGGTGGGGGGAGAGATAAATGTACCCATGCCAAAAGTACATGTGGGCAGACTATTTTGGATTTGTTTGGAGTGCTCCATTCCCTCCCCACACGCACACACCCAGATGTGCAGAAGCTTCTTTTCTCTCCCTCCTTCCTTAAAAAAGTGTAGCATAAAAGCATCTTTCACTATCCTCCTCCAGAACAAATATGAAAACAAGGCTGCTTTTTCAAGAAATGGTGTCTGCATTACAAACATCTGTATTTTCCTAATCATTAAGCAACTGGTCTAATTTATTATGGCAAGAGGGGGACTGATCTCTTAATATGTGGTAAAATATGAAGCATTTGTTTTGGTCCTAGCAAAATCACCAATCAGGGATGAGAGTAGCCTTGAAGCAGAGGCTATATTTCAAGGTGGGTTTGGGAAACTTGCAGGCCATGAAAAATAAACATCCATTCATGGCTTTAAAACAGTAGAGTTTGCTTTGAGATTTCTATCTGGAAAGCAGTCCAGGTCTGTCTCAACCCTTCTTCTCTCTCTTCACTAATACTTTGAGGATGCCAGATCTCTGGCCAGGGGTGCTTCCACATGGGTACTTATTGTACAGTTGTTCCTCCTTGTACATGCATTGTGATTTTGTTTTTTGCAAAGTTCACAACAGCATCAACATCAAAATGCCAGTTTACACTTTCTAGAGAAAATCTGGTTGATGTTTTTTAATTCAAAAACCTGTTGCTAACAACCTGTTTGCAATACCTCAAGGAACTGTTTGCAAATGAAGTCTCGACCTTAAAATGGAGCTATCCTGTTATTTTTCAGAGACACAAAATGTTTGGGAAGCTGTTGAGACCTTGCATCACCAAAATAGAGGACATGCACCACAACACGCTCTGGGTGCAGTGCTACTGAGATCAGGGGGTTCAGAATGAATGAATAAATGTGGGGTTCATTCCCTCTGGGATGATCCATCTGTGCCAGCAGTTAGTGGAACCATTCCCCTTCTCTTTCCTGGATACTCCTTTTTCTCTTTTCCTCTTTCTCTCTGCCCAGTACAGCCACAAAGGAAGGATAGTGTACTCCTGCAAGAGATCCGATTGCTTATATAGGGCTTCTGAAATTGGGCCGAGGGGCAGAATTTGTTTACCACCAACTCACATCATCCAGAGGACTTCTTCCAAACATCCCTGTGTAGAATATTGCTTTCTGTGGAATAATCATCCCAAAAGTAGACCTGAGAGCAATCCCTTGATCTCCCATAAATGAGGGGGTTAGGATATGGCAGAGGTGTCCAGCCAGGGGGCTCCACCACCATGAAGGCTCCTACTGAAGAATGTGCAACAAAGAGAACACAAATGCTACTGGTGTTCCTGTTGCCAGTTGCCAGTGTAAGTTCCCAAAGCAAGGCATCGTGGGGATGGAGCAGAGCTGACCATTGATCTGCTCAATCCAAAGCTGCTCCATTCCCCTCAGAGAGGCCGGATGAGAGCCCTTCAGTAAATAATGGGGGACACTTTCCATGAAAAATGGTATGGCTTTATTTCATCTATACCTCAGAGAGAATCCATCTTCAACACAGAACGTTATGGAAAGCTCTCCTGAGGACATCTGCATCTTTATATTTCCTATACTGTGAATTTAAATTGTTTTATTTTACATGTGGCACTTTACTTCTTTATGCAAGGAGCAAGGCAATGTGTAACGATACTGATAAGAGTATGTATAACTGCTTTTTATTTCACTGCTGAGATTTGTACCAGGAGGGGGTTATTATATAAAAAGTGAAATAATACATAACATTTATTTTTTAAAAACAAAACAGCAGTGGAGGATACGCCCTTTGCCCTCAGCATTCACTGCACTAGTCTATCTACCACTCCACTTCCCTGGCCCCAATTTGGAGTCCTCTGATAGCCAAACCTTTTGTTTTGATTTCTGTTTACCCACACGTTGAAAAGGAAAATGAGGTGGTCTCCATGGTTTGGTAAAATATATTTTATTTCTTCATACAAAGAAATAGTATGAATCAAAATTTCATTTTCCTAGAAACCTCTGTGTAAAATTAATTTGTGTTGTACATACCACAAAATACTCAATTTACAGTTTTTGCTTGCCATTTTGCTTTCCTTTACAAGTAGACTAGTCTAAGATGTATCATGTTACAGCAAACACACACAAAAATATTGCTAATATCTGGACGTACTGCTGAATGGAACTCAGCCATAAATTAATGTTACCATGTGGGGGGAAACAAGTCCAACCACACCTCTGAGTTTCAACTGGGTACCCTCTCGTGAACATTAAAAAGTTAATGTATGGAAGCTAGCTTGAACAGTTTCAAATGCCATATGGTACAAGGTCCACCATGGTTACCATGATATGTAGGTAAGGTCTTTTAAATTAACTGGTTTCATAATATTTCTGCTATATAGTCTGCACAGGCAATTTTGTTCAAGATACTGAAGGGTGAAGTAGTGGCAGAGTTATCGCTCAACTTATTTCGCAAAATCATTCGGAACAGGTTCTGTGGATACAATACCTACTTTGCCAATTTGATTTGTGCAATGGAGAGGAAGGCATCTGGCTACAAACCTACTCAGAGAAGAAGGAAAAGTCCAAGCACTGAGTTCTGCAAAAAGATTTTGAAATGGAAAACAAAGGAGAGCTATAAAAGAAAATCCCACTACAATTTCCTGGAGCAAGAGAAGCTGCGTGGCTTGACAACATGGTTATCACATAAGCATGTCACAGATTCTGTTGAGAGGGGGTCCAGAAAGAGGAGGCTAAGGGTGCATGTGTTGCATCTCACTTTAGTAGGAAGAAGGTGGGTTCAAGCAACTTTTTCTATAGTAGCATTCCTCCAGGTGTTTTTGAAATCCCACTCCCATCAGCCTCAGCTGGCATGGGATTGTGGGAGTTGTGGTTCAGCAACATCTGGAGGACACCATGCTGACCAACCCTGGTGCAAAGGATGGAGTGAGGTCTACAGCAAAGGGTCTATTTAATGTATTCTGTAGTGCTCAACATGTAAATCAGGAAGGGGAACCTCTGGTACTCCAGATGTTTTTGGAATCCCAGTCATCCCCCCAGCCAAGGTGCCCAATGGTGAGGGGTGATGGGAATTGCCATCCAACAAAATTTGGAGGGTGCAAGATTGGGGAAGCCTGTCCTAGAGTGCTGCCTCACCAGCAGGTGATAGCAAACATCATATGTCCAAAGATGGCTAACACAGAGGCTGAATGTTCATATGAATGTCTACATCCTTAGAATAATGTGCATGTGCTCATGCACACACAAATTGTATACAGCCCTCTGAGGAATCCCACATTCCATATGCAGTTACTTCTCAAAATAAATCTGACAGTTATGCCCACATTGTTCAAGATGTGTCCAATGTGGGACACTTCAAGAATGTGTTGAGAACTGAAACACACACAGAAAGAGAAAGAGAGAAAGAGTACAGCTGAACAGAGGTTTTAATACAAGATGGTAGCTCACTCACTGCAACATTAGTCAGACATGCCCAACCTTCTCAAGTACCTACATTGGGAGCAATTCTCCTGGAGGTCCAATTATAATGTGCCAAGATGTTACATTCAATTCACCTTAGCGTAATGTGATTGAGGGCAGGGGCAGGAATAGGCTGTTTGCTAGTCTTGGGGGGCGGGTGTGAAATTCTTTGGCAAGGTTCAGACTGTCTATGGTCCCTGCGTGTTCATTTCCAACCCCTCTCTCAAGGGTTTAATGAAGTGCATACTTCCCCCCACATCCCACTTGACCCCATATGAAAGTCCAAAACTTTCAGCTCAGCACCAGCGGAGGGGGGGGGTTAATTAACTCTCTTAGAAAAAGGCTGATGAGGCATGTAACTCTGCATGTTCTAATCTGAGAGCACCCTGACTGCAGGGCTATCAGCAATCAGGCCTATCATTCAGTTATACATAGCAGGGAGTGGTTCACTATACAAGTTCAGACTGCATGGTCTTCTTCTGCAAGACCAGCTTTTTAAAAAAAGAAGCAGCACCCCATATGAATTGTGCCCGAAGGAAGCATTTCACATTTTCAGCAGGAACAAGTTAAAGCTGGACCAAATATGCATAGTTGTCAGTCCAGGAAATCTGCTTAAAGGTCAAGAAAGCAGAAGGAAAAACTGTAAAACATTCAGTAACTACTGTAGCAAAGCTTTCTACAAGGAGAGAGAGTTGTACACATCAAGGAAAACATATCTGAGAAACAGGCAGCAGCAGCTATATGGCTGGAGAGAATCTCCTTCTGCACTCGTGCCATGCCCACCTGTAAAGGCTTAAGCTAGGCCTAAATGCTTTGAGTTCCACGAAATTTCATAGCCAACCAAAAACTCAATTGCAAGTGGGTTGATCTGGAAGAGGGAAGGCAAAATATGCTAGCTGGAGGGCCTTTCACAAAAGTGTTTCAAAATGCCTAGTACCCGTATTGGAAAATAAAATTGTGCTTTTAAAAATTCTTTCTCCCTTACCCACCAACCTTTCTTTTATATTAATTTTTCTCATAGAAGATACTTGGAAGCACTTTCCAGCACAAACTGAACCAGGCTACAAAAAAGAGAAAGAGCAGAGTTAGGATTCAGCACTGTGGAATGTTAAAAACACAGCTATGGGCTGCTACAGTGTGGTTAGGCAGCTTAGTGAATTAATTGCTTAAGAATTAAAAATAAATTATTATAAAATAGATTTCTGTACATTTTACATATAGACCTATCTACATATATAAGGGGGATAGCAAGCTGAAATGAGGGGATTAACTCTGGCAAGAACGTCGGCATTAAACCATCAATCCCAGCCAAAGTCATGTCCAGTCATCTGGTAGAACTTCATGTTGAAGGGCCTGTAGAATTCCCGCAGCCTCTGGACCACTTCCTGGTCTATGTTGGGGTGGGTCCGCCCCTTGGTTTTGCCCAAGCAGTGGGGCTTGCTGCTGCCTTCAGCCTTTTTCAGGCATGGGAAACCCTTGGTTTTGTTGAAGTAGAAGTGTTTGTCCGTGATGATCCTCTTGAGGCCCAGAAAGTCCTGGACTCGGCCTAACTCACCAGCTGGATCACTGATTAGCCTCTCCCCACTGACAAAGAGGATCTGCCCAATGGGGAAGTACAGGAGCCAGTTTTCCAGGTGCTTGGCGTAAATGCCAATCTGGATGGCACTCCAGGAGGTATCAATGAGGCCCGTAGTCCTGTTTTTGAAGGTCAGGCTCTCAAAGGTGGGGATGTCAGGCTTCTTGGACAGAGTTTGCGTGTAGTCAGAAATGGCTCTGGTGACCGGGTCTCTCACCACCACAATGAGCTTGGTGCCCTTCGACATGGCAGAGATGCGAGCAGGGGCTTCCTTGGTGACAAAGTAGCTGGGAGTTTTCTCCATGGTGATCTGCCCATCGAGAGTTCTTGGCATCAAATCCCTGCCAAAGAAGAGAGAGAGGGAGGGAGAAGAAAAGCACAGAGTGGTTAGAAACACTAATGGGCAATAATTACAGCACTCTTTTACAGTTCTTGGTACTGACAATACCCAGCAAGATTACTTACTCAGCCAAGGAACAACAGAGCATCATTTCAGACTTAAGTACATCATGAATCAAAAGGCCAAGATGTACCCAAAGGTCTCTTCCGTAATGACATTGTTTATTTCATTTATGAATCACTTCACATGAGGTATCTTAAGCACTCCTACTTCAGGAGGTTTCTCAGGAAGTTTTATTATGAACTGTGCCACATATAACATGCTTAAATTTTGGTGCCCACCACATTTCAACTCTAGCTGAGTTAAGCTTACCTTGGTTAGAATGAACCAAGAGTTCCACCTTTCTGAATAACAAGACAGTTTGCTCTAAAATGTCCACCCATCCATGGACATAGCAATGACTGATTTTAGGGGAGGCAGGCTTTATGTTGGGGAGGCAGAACCAAGGTACCCTATTTTTTGCACCATAACGCTCACTTTTTTCCTCCTAGAAAGTAAGGGGAAATGTCTGTGCGTGTTATGGAGGGAATGCCTATGGGTGGCATGCCTACGGATTTTCCTCCTAAAAACTATGTGCGTGTTATGGTCGGGTGCGTGTTATAGAGCGAAAAATACGGTATCTGCCATGCAATTGGTCAGTTAAGTATTTTTATTTATTTACTTGACCTGAAGGGGGGAAGCTGCCCCCATGCACCCCCCCCCCAGCTACGCCCATGCACCCATCTCCTTGTATGCACAAGAGGAGATAAGGAGGAGAACAGAGTTTATGCCTGAGGCTCACCACAGGTTATTTCACTATATGACTTTAAATGTGATTCAGGTGATCAACGAAATGATGCTGCTCATTCAAAGGATGCAGGTTCTGTCAAAAAACAAACCTTTGACAATCACCAATATTTTCTAAATTGGGGGCATGGTCACAGAAGTGCAAGAAAGAAGGAGTCTCTTCAGGAAATGCAAGCACCCCACACACCCCTTTCCATGCATACTGCTTCAGGTAGCAATAGAGCCCTACCTCCTAGAACCATCCCAGACAAAGGAACTCTTAGGAGCTAGAGAACTCCTTTCATAAAGATTTCCCCCACAAGGCACCTGGCGCTAGGTGAAGCAATGTATTTACCGTGCAGACAGACTGGCCCGCTTTGCCTGTTAACCACTTAAGATTTTATTACATTAGTGTTCTTGCACAAGACAGCTTTAATCTCCTCAACTCCTCCCTCACCCCCCAAAAAGGCTTAAACGCAGGATGCTGAAATAGTCATTTAGCAACACACATTCCTGGAGGAAAAAAACACCTCAGCCCTCTAATGCGAAAAACAGTTTGGAGACAGATACATTTACAAAGTCAGTTGACAGGTGGCCACGTGGTAATCCAATAGCTGAAAGCCTAATGCCTTTTGTGGCAGGTTTTTGTCCGCACAGAGGGATTCTCCACTAATCTGTTGACACTTCCCAATAAAGAAAATTGAGGGAGGGGGCTCTTGTTAGTGATGTGGCAGAAGGGGGGGGAGGAGAAGTATTTTACATGCTGTTGCTGTCTTGGGCTTACAACAACAAGCTGACAGGTACAAACAACCAGGCTCTTGAGCTTTTATTGCAAGGCCAGAAGCTACAAAAACAGAAGAGCCAGTCATTGCACATTCAATGGCCTCTCTAATTTTTATCAAAGGAAAGGTGGTAGGATCTCCACAGCCAAAAAGCAAGCAACTGGGGGGGGGGGTTTCAAATAAAATGGTTTTCAGCTGGAGACACTGGAAATAATGTTCTTTTCCAGCACTGGTTGCTAGCAGTTTTGCAGATGCTTCACAACTGCATCAATTGGGATGAAAATGGGGAAATTCCAGCTATTCTAATGATGGGGAAAGGATGTGCTTAAGTGGCAAATTGCACAGGAGTAGCAGCAGAGATGGAAGGGCTCTTGAGAGCCTGGTAAGAGTAAGTGGATAGTTCTGGAAACCAACTGTGCGATCCCCTGTTGATGTAGGGAATCTACTGCTATGGCACCTCTGACATGGCTTACAAGGTGGGGAATAATACAGAAGTGGCTTTTGACTAGATTCAATCACCTCATGCTTTAGCCTGGTGCCTTCAGAGACAAGCATCGTATACTGGAATTTAGATTGCCAGGTCATCCTCTCACTTGTAGACCACCGTAAGCTTTGAGAGCCTCTTGCTTTTTTAGAAATGGCAGGAGATTCCTGACTCAATTTAATAAGCAGAAAGCAGATTTATAGAACTTCATAGTCATCAGCTCGTTGCTGGCCTTCAATCTTCTTGCCAGAAAGCAGCAGGTTCATATGTACCTTCAAGACTCAAATAAGGCTGCTGCTAGAAGCCAGGTCATCTGTAGGTAGCCTTCACATGTGAAAAGCTTTCAGACAGGTGCAAGTTGATTTACAGAGAGAGGTAACAGCTCCTAACCAACACAGAATTGGAGCTATTTCCCACCACAGGTATATCAGAACTATAGGTGCACCAGGGATTGCCATAGTAAATACAAATTAGACGATGGCAGCCACATGGCTGTGAACCTTTCACACATTACAGTTGTATATCCCTCCTTCCTTCTGAGCTAAGTACAAGGAGTTCCCTGGTAGCCTCCCACCCAAACACTGACCATACACAGCTCTGCCATACTAGCTATCCTATTCCTCGATTCATGGCATGTAGGATTTCACTTCCAACCATGTTCCTGGAGAGAAGGCTGTCTTATTAATATAACTGTTTGGGGCAATAGGTAGAATTAAGCGGTAAATATTCTGAATGATTGAATGACATGCTGGAAATGATTAATGAAAAGCAATATTAGACTCTTTATGAAGGGTATTTGTATTTGTTTGTTTCAGAAAAACTAGCAGGACACTCCTAATTGTCAGCATCATCCAAGACACACCAGTTCCGCTGCCGTTTACAAGAACTCCCCTCGCTTCTCCACTTGCCCAAGAGACAAGAGTGCGTCTTTTGTCCCACTCGGCACCCCTTCCATTGTCTGAAGGATCCCCTCAGGACCACTTTAATGGCTACAAGGTTTTATGCCTGCTGGGAAAAGGAGGTGGTGGGAAGGAGCGGAAAATAAGTGCAGATGACTGGATAGTGGTTAGATTAAAAGCTCACTGCTGTTTACGGAGCCGTTCCTTTAGACACTCTCTCATCATTATCAGGGATTCATTTCACATGGCTTGGCCAGAGGGGTAGTCGAGTAATCTGCAGCCATTTCCTGCATAGGCTTTTTTCAGGTCATGTTAAGGGAAGGAGGAGGAGAAAGAGAAAGGTTTCTTGGAAATGAAATGACTCAAAACAGACAGAGCCAATTTCGGGGGTGGGGGAGGGAGAGATAAAAAAAAGTGGTCAAGGACTTTCCACACAAGAGGCGCTTTTCAATGTGCTAATTCCCACCCCTCTTTTCTTCATTACTTACTTAGTCCTGCGGCTACAGTCGCTATTCCACCAACATCCAGGACTTATGTTTCCATCTGCACAACACAACCAGGCCTGTGCTCTAGGAAGAGAAATGCAAGTGCATCTCAACCACCATTCCTTGCTTGCTCCATTTTCTTGTGCAAAGTCCACAGGACGAGGCACCAATAATTATACGCATAGTTTACAGGAGTTTCAAATGGCCTCTTTAATGTTTTCAGTTGGCAGAGGCATCCAATGAGGACTCTGGCTCCACCGGACCAAATGGGTTGTGCTTTCATTAATCCCTTTGCTCACTGAAGTTGCATTATTCATAAGCTTCTCTCTCTCTTGGTTCAAGAGCTCAGAACCCCCCACAAAAAAACCAGGCTTCAGCAGCTTTTTTACAGGCGGCTAAGGAAGCAAGCCACAAGTCATTAAAAAAGAAAAGGAGGAGGAGGAATCGCTTCTAAATATTTTGGTAGCCTATACCGCACTCGCACATTTTGGATCCAACATTTGATGCTTTGGATCTGCAGGACTCCTTGGAATAATGCTCACTTATCTGCAGTGGCGTAGCGTGGGGGGTGCAGGGGGGGCCAGCCGCACCGGGCGCAACATCTGGGGGGGGCGCGCTCGCACTCGCAGCTCTCTGCCCCCTGTAAAATCCACGGGTTAGGGGGCGCAAATTACTTGCCTTGCCCCGGGTGCTGACAACCCACGCTACGCCACTGCTTATCTGTGTAGGCAAGAGTTTCTCGCTGCATTGCGATATCCCATGTTTGTTCACCCACCTATGGTTGCCCACCTATCCAGGCCAGGGAGTAATCGTTCAACTCCTCACCCTGCCTGCTGCATGTTGGGGGGGGCAGGCAGGGGGGAGAGAGAGGTAGGAAAGGAGGAGGAGACGAAAGACTATTCCTCCTACATGGACTGCCAGCACAGACAAGGGCTTTTCGGCAGCAATCATGGTTGAGTGAATACATTTAAATTCAATAAGATCTGCTTCAAAGAAGTTAAGACTAACATAGAAGCTTTTCAAGTGGCAAGAAAGGAATGTAAAATAAGAAGCGGCTCCATAAAGCAAGAGGAGTTTGGACAGCGTGATTAATTAGACCCTGTTTCCATGTAGCCAAATTGGTTTAATCGCTCCGGTTATGGATTTAGCTCTCCTACAAGAACAGATTTAACAGGCGTTCGATTGAGAAGTGCAGAAGATTCAGACCTGGGGGAAAAGATATTTCTCCTGCCCTTGAAGAGAAGACATGTCTTCTAGAGATTTCAAAAGGCCATATAAAGTTTAGCCACTAAGCAGGAAGAGGGCATGTGGATTGTACAAAACTTTACAGTGGTACCGTGGGTTAAGTACTTAATTTGTTCCGGAGGTTCGTTCTTAACCTGAAACTGTTCTTAACCTGAAGCACCACTTTAGCTAATGGGGCCTCCCGCTGCTGCCGCGCCGCTGGAGCATGATTTCTTTTCTCATCCTGAAGCAAAGTTCTTAACTTGAGGTAATATTTCTGGGTTAGCGGAGTCTGTAATCTGAAGCATATGTAACCTGAGGTACCACTGTATTATTTTTGAATGCATATGTGTAGGACTGATATATTTTAACAAAGATGCTTTGGGGGTTGTGGAGGAAAAAAATATTTTCCAACTTCTTTGCCAGGGCACATGAAGCTACTCTCTCAATTTCGCTTACTCACTGCCAGGATGTAAGTCCCACCGTCACTATTAGAGATTTGTGGTGATAAATATTTTAGTCTGTTTAATATCCCAGCTACAGACTACAACACCCAGGACTATGCAGCAGGGGAGAAGAGAAACATTTAAAACGGCCAATAAAAAGAAGGCACTCATCTTTGTAAGAACATTAAGAAAAGAGAAAGGCCACAACTATTCTTTGGAGCTCTCATTTCTTTCTGGAATGCTTGACTAGGACCTGGGCAACCAGCGTTCAAATCTCCACTCTGCCATGAAACCCATCGGGTGACTTTGAGAGACACTGTCTCTCAGCCTAACCTACCTCACAGGGCGGCAATGGTATAATGGAGAGGGGGAGATGTGTGTGTGCTGTCTTGAGCTCTTTGGAGAAAAAGCAACATTAACAATAAATAAAAGAAAAGATTGGGGCTCACAATGCTATCAGGTCAGTTATATGCAATACCTGTTAAAATACCATTTGTACCTGAAGAAGTTTCGAGGTGGTTTATTTCCAACCACAGTCCATCCCAGAATTTCCTGCTGAAATCCCAGAACTGTTTATAACACACATGCTCTTGTTTATCATTGTCCTGCCGTTGTCACACTACAAGTCCCCCCAGACAGCAATAATGTGGTAGCATTGGGACAGCATCCCAAAACTGTTTCCAAATCGCTCTTCACTAAAATCTGTAGAAAATGGAAGACATCACTACCAGGTTTCAGGTAAGAAAAGCTCAGTACCGTCTACACTTAACCAAATTAGCCAGTTTTGGGAATAGACCAAAGGGGCATATCTGAGGCACACAATAACTGCATTTTTATTTCTTTATAAGGTTCCAAGCATTCACATTAACTGGGACAACTAACTTAACTGTCAGGGTAACAATTGATAAGACATGTTGGATGCTACTTTCAAGAGCCGCATATCAATAACTGGGCATGAGAAGATGCTCTGCAGGCAGTCTGCAGTTGTGCTTTGACCCACCTGTCTATTCCTGCTGCCACCAAGCTTCTTTTGCCAGCAGCCTTCCTTCCATCTTGCAAGCAAGGCTCAACTCGGCCAAGTAAACTTCAATGAGAATTGTAAAAGCCACAGCTCTACTATCTTAAATTAAACCAAGCAAAGGTTGGGCTTACATGCAGCAGGTTTAAATGGAGGGGGGGAGGAGAGAGAGAGAATATAGGCTGGCATTTTTATGCCAATGACATGTGAACACTGCAAAAATCAAAAACAAAAATGCAGCACTAACCTTACAACAGACATCTGTCTGATATAGCCCAAGGTGATTATGAGACGAAACTTTAAACACAGTAAAGCTAAAATGGTCTTATTGAAGAACTACCTGAGTTTAGGGGAACAGACACTTTTTTAAAAAAAATGAAGAAAAAATGTGTTCACTTTGCCCAACAGCCACCTTCCAATAGCAGGTGAGCATCAAAGGATATGGCATGGTACAGAAGAAAACACTCCTAAGCCAAACCCTAAATGGCCTGAACACTTTTGTTAACCTTTGTTTATTTGCCTACTTTAGCAAATAAACTGAAAAGGAAAGATGTCCATTGTTATTATTACTACGTCGTTTCCTTTGACAGTCGCAATGCAAGGACAGGATTTGTGGTATTCAGTATTCTTATCTACAGCTTTTGAGAAATGGGCCCTTTAATTCTACCCCAAACCAGTTTTCACTGGGGGGGGGGGGAGCCAGGCAGAAGCACAAGCTTCTGTGAGACGCCCAAAGAATAATGGCTGGCCACAGGAGTTCTTGTTGGAAAGATTTGCTTTTTTTGTTTCCCTTCAGCAGGATATTCTTCCTTCCAGGGAGCCATGTTCAACGCCTGTGGGCTGTTTTCAAGAATGGGTTGACAAGAGCCAGCCCATATATATATATATATATATATATATATATATATATATATATCCACCCTAGCATCACCCATCCACCTTCACAATTGGGTCTCTGTGTCCTCCCTCAACAAAAGCCACCCTCCCACCTTCTCAGTCAGCCTCTGTATAAAAAGAGATGTAGCTTTTTGAAGAGCACAAAAAGTCACACTGCTGTGGAGAGGCCAATTATAACTTTGCACAAGGCTGAAACTCCTGAACGGGATTGGCTGCATGGTGGCAGCAGCCATGTGACCGGCCTGCTATCAAGCTCTTTGTTTAGGGCCCCGTCTGCACGGGAGGTACCAACACCACTCTGGTGGCAAAGCACACAAAAGGAAAGCAAGCTTTCAATGTGCCAGAAGCTGTTCTATTTATCCAACAGTGCCGTGGTGCACTGGACCAAGGTGCTCAAGGAGCAGCTGCTTAAAAGCCTTTTCACTGACTTCTCCCTATGGCACAGGCTTCCCACCTTGGAGAAGCCGCGAGAGGTCAAGAAGGGGACTTCTCTATGTGAAGCTTTAAAAAAACCACCACCACAGTTATGACCTTCTTTAAGATTGCATTCAGATCACCAGAAGCAGAACTGAGATTCTCCTTTCTCACTTCCTTCAGAAGATTGAGTACACAGCTTCCTGAATGTTCTTAAAACAGGAACTCACCAGAGCCAGGACAGCTCACTCATTAACAGCAGTCATTTCAAGTGCATGTTTTGCAGTTTGCATTAGTTGCACAGTACCTACGATTTCCTTATTGTTTGCCCGTGGCTTCTAATGAGGAAGGGCCATAGCTTAGTGGCAGAGTATCTGCTTTGTGTACAGAAGGTGCTAAATTCAATCCCCAGCATCTCTAGGTACAGCTGGGAGAGAATCTTGAATGACAACTTGGACAGCCACTGCCAGTTGCTGCAGGCAACACCAGGCTAGATGGATTGATGGTCTGATTCAGTATAAGGCAGCCTCCTGTATCCCTGTGCAAATAAGGCAGTAGAGACATGTTTGGAGATATTGGGCTAATCAATCTTTAATGTTTACAATTGTAGCTGGAGTTATTACAAGTTCTCAAGAGCTTCTGAGAGGGTTTATATTTCCTAACCACATCAGAGGGGTCAGTGCATGGACAAGATGTGAGACCTGTAGCCTTAACCACATCACCTGCTTCACAAGGGGGTACAAAATGGTCAGAAGTTGAAAAGGTCACTCCTTAAAACTACTTTGCAGCCAGAAGGTGACCCAGACAATGTGTGCTGCACTATAATTTCCTCACGCCAGAATAAGAGGTCTAGCAAATTAATACACTGTTGATCCTCTCTGCACACTGAGCCTTAAATGCATTTTAATACAAATGGGATTGCCTTCTCCAATCTCCCATTATTGGATTGGTGATTAGTCAAAGAGATAGACAGACACTGCATCTGAAATTGAATTAGCCTGGTCATGAACAGAGAACATCAGCTCCCAGGCATGCCTGGAGAGAAAATCAACATGGCTCAGGGGTGTAGAACAAAGCTGGTGCCCTCAGAACTGCCACCTCGACAGAAGCAAGAGCTGCAGCAGAGTGTCCAAAACCTCTGGCAAGATCAGCTGTTCCAACTCGCCTCCCTTTCCTAAGATAAACAAGCATAACAGCAGCAAGGTTATTAAGTCTGAGTGGGTGGGGTGAACTGAGGTTCTCTAGAGAAGCACGGTCCCCTGTGAATAACCCAAGATAGCCAAACAAGGCACAATGGCAGGGAGGGAAGTAGACTTATCAAAATCCTTCCTGTAGACAAGGATTCACAGGAGAGCTGCGAGGGGATAAACAATCCGCTAAGAGCACAAGGGGAGGCCCAGCAGACAAACCATTTCCACCCCAGCGCTAAAGCGTTGAGATAAACAGTATAGCAGACAAGCAAGTTAGGCACCTGTGTGATTTCAGTGACAGGGTGGAAAAGGCAAAAGCCCTCAAACTCACCCTCCCGCCAACCAATCGAAACAGTTATGAAAATAGCTATACATGTGACACTACCTGTCTGCTGGACGAAAACCATGCTTGGTGCAATGAGCTCAAGAGAAATGAGGCCAAGGTGAGAGACACAGCTGAGAGACACAGAGACTGGTAGAAGAGTCCTTTTGGGGATGAGATAGTAGCATCCAGGGTAATCACCTGTACTGTTAGGATGGTCTCAGGGGCAGAGGATGGTGTCCCAAGAAAGCGGAATCTCTTAGAAGGAACCTATTCCATGTGGTGGGGTGAACCAATATCTTCCTGTGACAAGGATGTGCCTCCAGTGGGAGAGGGTTCCTCATAGTGAATAATTCAGTCAACAGAAAGAGGTTTGTGATGGGCATGTAGACTGCATGTCCACTTGCCTGCCTGATGTGAAAGTTGTAGAGGTCAACCTTTGCCTAGATAAGCTGGTAGACAGCATATTGGCACCAATGACATGAGTAAATTAGAAGTCTGGAGTTCTTTGAAGCAAAGTGTTTCCTCCCTATCTCATATACCATCAATGAAGTTACACTGTGAGCAGACAAAAGCAAATATTTTTACACCCAAGGCAGCTCAGCTATGAAATTGTGACCTTAATATGCAGTTGTGGCCAGCAACTTAGATGTGTTAAAAAGGGACAAGAAAGTGCTGTGGAGGGTAAGGCTATCTCAGCTTTATATTACCTCCCGTACCATATACAGTTTGCCTCTGGCAAACAACAGGAGAGGGCTATTACTGTCATATCCTGCTTCTGGGTTTCCGAGAGGCATCTAGCCAGAACCTGTAGGAAACAGCGTGCTTGTTAGATAGGACTTTGGTTTGATCCAGTAGGGCTCTTGTTATGCTCTTGGTTGTGTAAGCGAGGTTGTGTTCAGGAGGTGAATGCATAATAGAACAGCTGCCTCCCAAACAATGATGCACTGGATGCATTTGGGAGTGGCTGGGAGGGGAAGAGTTCAGAAACTTAGAGGCTGAAAAGCTGGAACTAAAATGTGAGCACCACACTACATTCCCTCCTGGGGAGACAGAAAGGCTCCGATATCTGAAGAAAGGGGATTCTGATCACACCCCCGGCTTTAGTCAGATAGCATCAAGGTATCTTTAAAGAGAGCGACTGAGGCATGAAGGTGCTCTCTGCTGTAGGTATATATAATTTCTAATTACATAGATAAAGTTTTAATGAAAGACTCTGCATTTCCAACTCAGTAATTTGACAGGGACAGAGCAAGGTTGTAATTAAGAAAGGCTCCCTTTTCCTCCACCATTAAGAAACTGGCTGTTCATCAGGATGCAGGCACCGCTTCCTCTTGGCTTACCGGAAGCTGCCACTTCCAGAGAAGCAATTGCGTTCAGAAGAGGTATGTAGGAGGAGCATTTGAATCCAGTCAATGCCCTCTCATCTGAATCATCCAAGCACATGCCTGTGTAGCAACATATCCCTGGAAGTACACAGAGAGTGTGTCTGTGGTGTTCATCCCTTCCAGAGTTGACCAATCTTCCTTTTGCCTGAGGATCATGTTCACCCTTGGCCAACCTTCCACAGTAGCAATGGGTGTGACCCTCACATGTACACTTCAGCTGATTACAGGTGATTATTAACATTCCCATTAGGGTGCTGAACATATTGGTTCCGTGCTGTGGAACCCCATCCCAGCTTGTTTTATTTTTATTCTTTTATTCTTTTCTTTTTGCTACTGCTGCCAAAATCAGTAGAGTCTTGGGAGGGCTCTGGGCCCAGGGGAAGCCCCCACTGCCTGAACTTCATTCAGATATTTTGGGTGCTCTCAGGCCACTTCATATCCACTCACATTTAAGCTAGACATTTGTCACCAACCACGAGGCTGAGATCAAATAGCACCCAGCACCTCTCTTTCAGGGAAGGACTCAAGGGAATTATGCACAGCTTTGCAACTTCCTCAAAGTTGTACAAGCATGAGCCTAATGTGCTATTATTTGCACAATACAGACCAGGTGAAAAAAAAGAGGCTTTGCATATTTAGTAGTTGTATAGAAGGGAAAACTTCAGCATAACTCACTATATCTACTGAGATTCCATCTTGCAGACAATTCATTACATATGGAAGGAGCCTATCCTCTCTTTTCACTCTCCCTTGACACAAGAATTCCTACCAGTTGCTACAACTGGGGTAAATCTTCCCTGCCCACCTTTCCCCCATAAGAGTAAAGGTAAAGGGACCCCTGACCATTAGGTCTAGTTGTGGCCGACTCTGGGGTTGCAGCGCTCATCTTGCTTTATTGGCTGAGGGAGCCGGTGTACAGCTTCCAGGTCATGTGGCCAGCAGGAATAAGCTGCTTCTGGCAAACCAGAGCAGCACACGGAAACACCGTTTACCTTCCCACTGGAGTGGTACCTATTTATCTACTTGCACTTTGACGTGCTTTCGAACTGCTAGGTTGGCAGGAGCTGAGACCGAGCAACGGGACCTCACCCCTGTCGCGGGGATTCAAACCCCTGACCTTCTGATTGGCAAGTCGTAGGCTCTGTGGTTTAACCCACAGTGCCACCCGTGTCCCTCCCATAAGAGTACCCATGGTCATTTTACATCCTTTCCCCCTTTAAACTCACTTTCAGATACAGTCCAGATGCTACAGCAGGGCAATGGTTCTGAAGAGGCCGCATGATGGAGCAGCAACCAGGTAATGGGGAGAGGAAGAAAGGCTACACACCAGCCCCATCGCCAAGCACATTGCAAGCCACACCTTCAAACCAAGTAAGGAAATAGCATTACAATCGTGCAAGAAACTCCAAAAGCAATCTGAACCTGCCACTTTTTATTTTTTTTTAATAGAGTGACATGTTGGGAAAGTGTGAGTGCAACAGTTTGAGACAGGAACGTCATTGGGATTCTCTGGAATAAACCAGTTAAGTGAATGGTGCCAATAGCTAGATTCACAGGTTGAAGGTGCAGGATGGGCTCTATATGCAGAGGGGCGAGGGAGAGAAGGCTATGTGGAAGCATCCTGAGGTGCTCTTAAGTGTGTGCCAACAGACTCTAAACAAGGAATGGCCTTCAATACTTGGGATGTGCCAGTACACACAAGCACTCTTTGTATCCTGAATCCAGTGGCTAACAGCTTAGCATTAGACAAGCTGGCAGGTGGATGAGAGATGTTTGTGTCTCCTTCCCAATCATACAGTGTGCTCCACGGTCTGTGGGGGGGGAGTGAAATATTTGCTGATGGAAGGAACAGCACTAAGGGAATATTCCATATACTCCCCCATCCAAAAAATAAAAATACAACCCTGCTATGCTAGCCTTGGTAAAACCCCTGGAGAAGATGCAAGACCACTTGAGGAAAGGATGGAGAACTGTGGCCAGATGTTGTTGGACAATAATCCTCATAATCCCCAGCCACTTGTCATGTTCACTGCAGACAGCATTCATTCTCTGGATGGCTACAGGTTCCCAACTCTTGGCATAAACCATATGAACAAGCCATTTCCAAATTCCTTGAAATTTACAAAGCCAGCAAACAGCCACAATACAAATAGTCAAAAATCATGCAGCTACAAAAAGCATCAATGGAAAGGTCCGCACCTCACTTACAAACCAGGAGTAGCCAACACAGTGTGCTCCATATGTTTGGACTAAAATTCCCATCATCCCCAACCACACCACAGCCAATAGTGAGGAAGGGTGGAAGTTGTAGTCCACAAAAGCTGGAGGGCTTCACATTGGCTACACCCTGCTGCAAACCCAGGGAATACAGGAGACAGTCCTGAGCAACCATGGAAGAACACAAAGAGTTCCCTGCCCCATCAGTTGGCATGACATGACATGACATGACATGACATGACATGACAAAACAAAATAAAATAATAATAATAATTTATTTATACCCTGCCCATCTGGCTGGGTTTCCCCAGCCACTCTGGGTGGCTTCCAACACAAGATTAAAATACAATAATTCATCCAATATTAAAAACTTCCCTAAACAGGGCTGTCTTCAGATGTCTTCTAAAAGTCCGATAGTTGCTTATTTCTTTCACATCTGATGGGAGGGCATTCCACAGGGTGGGTGCCACTACCAAGAAGGCCCTTGCCTAGTTCTTTGTAACTTCACTTCTCACAGTGAGGGAACTGCCAGAAGGCCCTTGGCGCTGGACCTCAGTGTCCGGGCAGAACGATGGGGGTGGAGACACTCCTTCAGGTATACTGGGCCGAGGCCATTTAGGGTTTTAAAGGTCAGCACCAACACTTTGAATTGTGCAAGGAAACGTACTGGGAGCCAATGCAGGTCTTTCAGGACCAGTGTTATGTGGTCTCGGAGGTCACTCACAGTCACCAGTCTAGCTGCCGCATTCTGGATTAGCCACATCAAGGCATGGAGTGAAATACTAGCCTGCTTTCCCACTTTTATCAATGCCTGGTCCTCTTTCTGACTAGTCATCGCCCTCTGGCTCCACACCCCACCCTCCCCAACAAAGATCAGCCAAACACCATCTAGATGATGGTTAAGACGTATAAATGGAAAGAGATCAGAATTTCCTCCACCACATCTGTGCCTAACACTTAAGCAGATTATTATATTAAGAGAAAAGACAAGTGATATGCCAGCTATTCTCCCCATGCCAGCTCCACCAGCACCAGCACCCAACTTTCCTCCTTCAAGCAGATGCCAGAGATTCAGTCTTCCTGCCTGAAGGATGCACTAACAAGTTCAGCCATTAGCTCACATCTCCTAACATCTTCACTATAGGGTTGCATCCCAAGCTGTCCATGTGAATGCAGAACAGAACTTTTACTGTCCTCTTCTACCCCTGGAGTCCCCCAAATGGCCCCAAAAGTCCCCTCTACACAGGGGGCAGAACAAGAGGGTGAATCTCACTGTGCAAGTGGAAGTCCATTCATATGATACTGGGTTCCACCCAGAAACTACAACTTCTAATGAGGGGACTTCAATATTCCAGGTAACTGTTCTTTCTCCCCCCCCCCAAACCCCAAACCCACATTTCCTGTTTTCGTTCGTCAGACTGTGCTGAGACATTCCCAGTCAGATCTACAGAATGTTTAGATGGTGGAAATGGAAGGATTGCAGGTAAAATGGTAAAAGGATTACAACACAAGTCATGAATCAGGGGTGCAACATCCTAAGATACGGAAGTTCCTATAAAGCAAAGTTGGAGCACTGTTTTCTGGGAAATTTTCTGGGAAACGAGAAGTGATGGGAAGAGAATTTGTTTGGGCTTATGACAGTTTGCAAAATGATGCTTTGTTATGGATGTTTAAATAAGAAATAAACCTTCTTTGGTCCCAGCACTTGTGGTCAGCTGCCCAACGTTGCTTGCATATGCATAAATCAATATAAACAATACATTGCAAGGAACCACAGCTGCAGGGCTTGCTTTTTCTACTGTTCTAATTTGGTGTGTTCACTTCACAAATAATCCAATGAGAGATTTCCTCTTCTCTCGAGATAATTGGAGCCAAAAAGCCTGACTTGAGAAAACACATTTCAGCAGAAGACAGAATGTCATCGCCAAGAATGAGAAATTAGTAACAAATCCATCTTTTACTAACCAGGCTTTTATTGTTTTTTTGCTTACACTCCCAACTGCATTTCCATCCTTCATGCCTCCCCACCACTTTCTCTCACCTCCAAACACCACACTAGATATGTATTTCAAATTTGGGTACTGCAAGGTCCTCCAGATGTTTTTGGACTCAAATCCTATGTTGGCGAACAGTCAGTGATGATGGGAGATGTAGTCCAGCAATATCTGGAAGGGCACAGACTTCCTGACCTTGGAGAAGGGTTTTTCCCATGTTGTGATTTTTGCATAGCACACACATACACCATGATTCACAATATATTGCCAGGTCAAGAACTATGAAACAGATCTCACGATATGGATTTCAAACCAGTTTTGGATGGTATATCAATGTATCACCCAGCCGTATTTGGGGGTAAAGCCAGTGATTAATTGTCAGGAATCAAGTCAAACCTTTTGAACAGCTTCCCCACCTCCAAGGCAGCAGTTAAGATGCTAAGTTTGATTTGCTGCTTAAAACAAAAAGCAGCAAGTAATCTCATTCATCTCTGACAGCCATTTATGCAACTAATTTTTTGCTGGTGATTGATATTAATGCATTTATATATTCCACTGGATCTTGTTTGAAAGAGCTGCTCTCAGCTGCTCTTTTTGTCCTCAAGCAAATGGGAGAGGTTTCACCCTCCTACGCATTGCCCCAAAACATAAGTACCTTTTTTCTTTTTTCTTTTCTTTTAGCATTACACACAAGGGTGGCCAAGTGGATGTCAGTGACTGATGCAGCCAAAGCAAGCCTGATCTCTCCAGTCATGGGGCTGCTGGCCTGTTATTGGCTTTCAAATCTGTTTGACAATCCGGAGAACTGGCAAGCAATTTCATGTACATATACATTGCAGTCATCACTTCAGTTGACAAAATGATTTCCCCATTTCTTAATGAGGCAGCATGCAGCACACATTATATATAACGAGCGCTAGTCAAAGAAGCTCATGTTTCTTGGCACAAGGATTTTAAAATATTTTTTAAGGCCAGATACAACACATTAAACCCGGGAAACTGAGCCCAGCATTAAATTGTTTCGAGGGCAGCAGAACTCGGTGCTGAGAGTGCAAACATCACACAACAGAGCAACAGAGCTCCTCAATCATTTCAGACACCACACAGTGACAACAGGTAGCAGCCTTGGTTGCTTTCCAACCCTGTAATTAGGCTACAGGAATATATGGGACCTGGAATTTGTTGTGCTTTGAGGCCATATGGTTTGCTACCCAGCAGAGCTCTGGCCTATTTATTATCCCTTTGACTCACTGATCACCAGTCCTCGACAACAACAAAAGAGCAAGGATGTTGGTTATCTTTCAGCACTAACTATCGGAAGCTGCAAAGCAGAATGTCCAGGCGCTAAATCCAGTACAGGAGATTTAAGTTTCTCATTTTAGCCTTCCATCTAAAAGGGCAAGCTGGACATTTCACACAGTTGCTGGACTGAAAGATGTGCAGGCCTTGATGGCATTCTTGGATACAGCCAGCATTTTCAGCACAGGTGGCCTCTCATGCTCACAGAAATGTACGTGTGTATGAACGCAGTAATCCCCAAGATGTAGATGAATGCAGCCATTTTGACGGAGGAGAGGGCTTTGTTAGCAGCATACATACCCAGTCACTTCTTGTAAGTGTACAATCTCTCAAAATAAAGAGCATCTAGGAACAGCCTGAGACCTTTTGGCACCTGAAGAGAACAACAAAATGGTGCCTCCCTCCCCACCAAGGAAGAAGGGATGAGTTAAGATCTACATCAGATGCAAGAGGGGGTGGGAATAAGGCTCTACATTGTGTTCTGCTGCCCCTGTGGATCCTGCCACCTGAGGTGGTCACCTCACCTTGCCTCATGGGTGGACTGGCCCAGAGTACGATAGACTACACAAACACATAGGCTTGCTTCACAAGCCATCAGAACTGGCCTGTTAAGGTCTTGAAAGTGCCACACAACTGGTTCTAAAATCTGAACTATAGCTGCAAGGTGAAGGGAATTAGGATGGCAGTTGTACACATGAATACACACCTTCATTATTTGAGCATGTTATTCAGAAATGGCACATAATACAGACATCCAGATTTGACAAATGCAGCAGCTGAGACGGACCCAAAGAAAAAGTTATTTAGCTTCTGCTCATGCCTGAATAGGCCAAATAAGAATGCCCATTTTCCGCTCTTAATAACAGGTCTGCTAAAGAGCAAGAGTTGGGAAACATGGGTCTCTAATAAAGAGCTACTATCCCTGAACCACCAAGAGAAAAGCCTACACAGAAAGTTTTCATCATCACTTTTTTACGCTACTCAGCAACGTTCCATTTCACTGACGGCCCCAGAGTCTCACCACAAGTCAGAGCCATGGGTGGACTCACCAGCCAAATATGTCCGCTCCGGCGCATGCTCAACTTCGGGGGTGGGGGGTTGGGGTGGGAAGAATCAACTCCTCAACAGGTGAGGCTGTGAAACATGATCAGGGAAGACAAAGCAGTTCCCGTCAGCGCCATGCTGGGAAGAACGCATCATTTGCGCCGCACTGGGAGACATGCTTGAAACAGTAGTGCACTGAAATCTCAGCAACACGAAATAATCTTTGCCATCTGTCTGAACAACTCAACGCTCCTGTTGCAATCTGAAGGAAGGCTCCCAGAGAAACACAAGGGCCTTGCTGATGGATCACAAGAGCCCGTCCCTCCTTTGGGGGCCATTTTCCTCATAACTTCATGCTGCGACTAAGACCTTGTGATTTGGGGCCTGCTGGAATCAAACTGGAAGGCATTATGTGCCTTGGAGAGTGGATGAAAAAGAGTAGGGAGACCCCCATCTTGAATTGTGCTAGGCTCTTGTCTCCAAAGAGCTTCATTCATTCAAGAGGCTGTAAGTATATTCTGAAGTAGAAGTGAAGAGCCCCTGAAGCTGATGCAGCATGAAATCAGATACAAAACTTTGCTCTACGGTTTGTTTCAGGGAACAGAGTTGGACAAAGTTCGGAATGTTAAAACAGTGTCTACAATTCCACTCAATCATTTTTCAAAAATGAAGAAGGCCAGCTTTTCAGTTCAAGTATTATTATTATTTTTTGGATGGGGGAGCTGTTATAAGAAATCTATTATTATTATTATTATTATTATTATTATTATTATTATACTGCCTTTCCTCCCAAAGGAGCCCAGGGTGGCAAACAAACCCTCAATTCTTTTACAAAGCATTCTTATACCAAGTTCCTTCTGTGGTTTTATTCCCAGACCAAGGGCTTAACAAACATGTACATCAATTAATTATAGGTCCCAATGTTATCTAAGCACCAATCCCAGAAGCAGCCCCAGAGTTCATGTTGCCAGATTTCAAGGGAGTAATTGATAGGTTTTTCCCCGATGTGATATGTCAGCATCCTACCAGTCTGACACCATATTAATCTCCAGCCCAATACACTGAGAACAGGGGTGCTTCATGGCTACCACTACCAGTCTTCCCAAATCGAGGAACAGACAGTGTGTACAAATACAACTCTGCAAGCATGTATCCGTCCACAGACTTAGCTTACTAGACCAAGGTTTAAAGTAGGAAAGGGTAGTACGTTCAGAATTCTCAAAGGGGGGGGGGGTGGAAAGTTACCATTGCCACCAGAAATGTGACAACAGAAGGTTCCCTATGGAATTAATTGCGGTGGAGAAAAAAATACAGGTCTACAACTAATGTTGTGAAGACACTATAACTTGAAAACACATTAGCAGCACATTTCTCTTTAAAAAAATATAACTGGGAATTGTAGTTTGTTAAGGGTTGCTGTGAATTGTAACTCTGTGGTAGATAAACTACAGCACCCATAATTCTTTGAGGGAAAGAATGTGCTTTAAAGGTATAGTGTGTATAAAACCCAAGTCTCTGGGCCCTTCTTCTATTTGTCTAAGATGCACAAGCAACCTTCATTTGGACGCAGGGGAGGAGGGGCAGTTCTCTCCACCCCCAAAGAATGCTTGCCTCCTACTAAAGAATCTCAGTATTGGAGGGTGGGACTAGCTTAGGACACCAGGAGTTTTATAAGTCATAAGGGTCACAACTTCAGCAAAGCATCCAACACGGAGAACAATGAGCTCTTTTCCATTCTCTCCCACATATTTGCTAATCAACCTGGGAGCCATATGGAAAATCTAACAAGCACGATAGGAAGGCAGACAGGATCAATTCCCGTTACTGAAAAATGGCATCCAACATTTGACCAAAGACTACTGGGATACTTTATCTTATCATATGTTCTTGCTTTAGCATTTGACTAAAATTTGGCAGTTCTCAGAAGTCAATGTCTAGGTGTTGTTGTTTTTACTCATTAGGAATCAAGCATCGGCATTCTAGGCCCTGCTTCCACAGCCAGACATTTCTATCTACAGTAAGTAGAAAGAATTTCCAATTTCTAAACAGATAAGGAGAGGCACAAGGCCCAAAAACCAGAAACCACGCAGCCGCACATAAGGACACACACAGACAACCTTCCCTCAAAGTTTACACCATTTGGTACAAAAATTCTCAAGATGTACAGATTGTGTAGTTTGCTATACTCTTAAAAGGCCAAACAGCATTGCACATTAGCCATTTTCACAGTGCAAAAACTTGCACTCACAAGTTTGGTAAGAGGTTGGTAGACTGTGTGTGTGCATATTTCAGAAAGTTACCCACATCTCCAATTTTCACAACTGCTGCCACCCCCCAAAAAAATTATCTTATCATCTTATCTTATCTTATCTTATCTTATCTTATCTTATCTTATCTTAGGGTAACATAGCGATGGGGAAGTTAGGTTGAAAGCATTGTTCAAATACCAGGAAAGTTATTCTGAAGGTTTTAAGAAGCCTTTGATTGCATAAAGAAAGTGATTGCATCCTTCAAGCTTGGCTGCAAAAAGGGCCATTTTCTCCCACTCAGCTTTTGTCCACAAGGATTCCAGAGTCAGTGCCGAAGAGAGAGAGAAAACCCAGGAACTCTAGTGCTTGTAACTATTTAGCATTAATAGCTGGATCCAGTTTCCTTTCCTTTCCTGCCGAAACATTTCTGTTTGAAGCCACTAAACAGAAATAGTATGTTCCAAAGACCTTCAGCTATCAGGCGGCTGGTTGTTGTTTTTTGTTGGGTTTGTTTTTGTTTTTTTTGTTGTTGTTTTTTTTTTTTTGGAGTTGTGCAACAAAAGCAGACATATTTTCAAAAAGAAACTTGCACTAGAATCATTGCCTGAAGTGTAAAGTTCAGCAATCTCTTCCCATTACAAACAACTGAGCAGAGAGAGATCGGGGTGGCATAAGATTTTAAGATCAAAAACAAAATTATTCTAGTTTAGCAATTGCGTACATATTACAAATGCAAAATAAAGGTAGGGGTGTGTGTTTTACCATTTAACCGATTCAGACTAAAGTTGTGCACAAGTCAGAATACAAAAATGCATTCGGGTCTGAAATTTCTTGCTTGGAAACACATGTTCACTTATCTGGGATAGGTACAAATGAGCACAGCAGGGATCACCTTTGAACATCCATGCAATCCTAAACACACTTAGTAGAGTAGCACCACAATCCACACAGGTCAAGATCAGTAGGGCTTAATCCTAGGTAAGCACATTTAGGACTGCAACTTCAGTTTAATTAACTCCGTAAATGTGCTTAGGCTTGCACAACTTCATAACAACATTTGTCAGAATACCACAGGATGTTCTTCAGAGGTCCCACTATGCTCCATGTTCTGAAATAAGCCAAATCCAAAATAGATACCTCATAGTCTTAAGATTATTATAATCACCATGATCTTTGCTTGGAGCCCCATATCTGTAACTGCATAATTACTAGCTTCACAGAAGTAGTTTTTTCCAGGAGGAAAACTGCTTGCATGTCTGCTGAATTGGCCTTAGACTAATAGATACATTAATTAAAACAAGAGGCATTTTATTCTGGTGAATCATTTAAGCGTAAGTAGTGTGGTTCTGCTAGTGCAGGCAATCCCATCCCTAAAGCAAAGTGTTCTCTTAAATATTGACTTATTCCACTTACTGGATCTGGGAATCTCATTTGCAATTAGCTGCGTACCCATTCTTTACATGGGAAGGATTAATCAACCATTTTACAGTCTAATTTAGGTCGCTAATTTAATACAGAACTCAAGATGCTTTAACATAATTTTGCTAATAAAACCATGACAGCCAGTTCTTTAGCCAGCCACACATAGTTCTTTTTAAAATGCTATGGATGCTATTAAGGATCAAACTTTTCCAAAAATAGCTAAAGAGATGCTGCAGATATTGAACACTTTCTCTTCGCAGTTTTACCCTGTTTAGCTGTTGCTAACTCAAGAGCCATATATAGAGTTGCTTGCTGCCTTTGCCTAAGCAAAGTTAGAGATAATGCTGCTGTTTAGATCTCAGGAGCATTTCCATTTGAGATTACTGTTAACATTTTAACTCAGAAATTAAGGTGTAATTCAGTACACACTTATTGAGGAATAAATACCACTGAATGCAACAAGGCTTACTTCTGAGCAGATATGTATGTCTGCACTGTCTGAGGCTGAAAATGTTTTAGGGGTGTTATAGTGTCCCCCCCCCCAAGTCAGTTTTGATACTGCACATATGGAAGCTTGCTTGCTTTAAAACACACAACCTTTTCTCAATAGTTCAAGGTGGCTAACCTTGAAGTTAATCATAGATAACATTGAAAGCCTTGCAGTCAATATGAACAGAAAATCCCAAGGAGTCATTTCCTCCACTTCCCTTTAAGAGCCAACTGTTGACTAATTTGGGGGTGCTTAACTGTTCAGACACACACAACCCCTACAATGCCTTGTTAATTTTCACCAGACGCAGGGTCTTCCATAAGAATTTTTAAAAATAGTTTTTTAAAAAAATAAATCTCCAAAATCCACAGCAATACCTTTAAGTAGGACCAACCAAAGTATCACAAAATTTTCACTTGGAAATTAGTTTGAATGATGACAGAAAATGTGATAAAATGAATAAAAAAAAATTAAAAGCCTGTCATGGCAGTAACCAACTATCCTCATCAAAAATTGTAGATTTCAAATAGTCCAAGTGGCAGATCTCCTGCTGAAACATATCGCAAAAGAGGTGAATTTGCTGACGATGAACACATGCATCTCCCTTCAGAGGCGAGCCTTTTGATAAAAAATAATATCCTAAACTAGTCCCTAATCCTGGTCACACTTGCGCATAAATGGCTTCCTCGTGATGAGTTAGCTGCAAAAAACTCATAGCCTTTGCAGAATTTGAAAAAAAGACTTCTCATTTACTTCAATGGCTATATTACTGCAGTTTTCTCTTCCCCATAAAATCAAGTAAGTTGAATTAAGATTTGTGGCCATTGTCTCAGTAATAATGTAATTGTGCCATAACGCAAAACTTGAGCAAATTCAGCTATCAGAGCAGAGATAGGGTGGAGGGGTCCCATAAAAATGTAACCTATAGACTTACAATGGTCTGGTGTCAATCCAATAAAGTGGGGAAATAGAAGCCATTCAAATCCAAAATAAAATTCAGTAGTAAACAAAGATCTTTAGGAAAAGTCAGTATGGTTCTACTAACATGCTGTCACATTACGTATCACCAACTCTGAAGTTGCTTTGGAAACGTGGAGAAAGATAGCGTTCAAAATCATACATCAGTTCAAGCACTTGGCAGTGGAGTTTTTACGAAGTTGAAGTCCTATATACTTTACTTTTAGGAAAGATTTCCAGTTAATTGAAATGGGGCTTTCTTTTCTTTTCTTTTTTGAAAGGGAGGTGCCTACTTTTGAAAAGGCACACATAGTAGTTTAGTTTCTGTTAATATTTGGTTGCTGAAGGGAAGGGACATGGTTCTGTTTAAGAAAGCATTGTTTACAACAGTAAGTTATACTCTAAACGCCCTTTCTTGGAGGGGGGGTGCTGCTGAGTGAAATTAAAACCTACATTTAATTGATTGCAACTGTTAAAGTATTTTAAAGCAGAAATCATTAATCTGCCACTCAGGCTCTTGCCTCCGTTATAGATCCCTCCCAAATCTATTCTTGTTTACATATCATGGCTTCCACTCATAAGTCACAGTCCCCAGCTGAACTACCATAAGACAATTTAGTCTTATTAAAACAGGACTAACACCCCAATCCAAGAGCTCGTTAAAATCATATAGGAGACTAAGATGGTTTAGTTTCAATAATAATCAAATTGAAGTAACTCAGCTGAAAAATGGTTTGCCGTTGCTGCACGGGCAGTTTGTGTCACGTGACAACTTCACAGCAGCTTGAATTGTTTGTGAGAGAACCAAGCTATTTCTCAGAGTTTTCGAGGACAGTGATTTAACAAAACAAAGCCCACCTCAATTCAAAAGAACAAGTTTGTGTATATTGGTTTAGCTTAAGAAACTATAATTTGCCTAACTACACATTGATTTTTCTCTTGCACAGAAATCCTTCCTTTAAATAGCAGCAGATTGACTATTTGGCGGGGGGGGGGGTGTAGAAGGGCTCAGTTGGGCCTTAATTAGGAAAACTGTTACATCCCTGTTAAATAAAAGCCACCAGCCAGATCAGCACCTGTAACTATTGCCATTTCGACATGTCATCTCCTTTAAGGCAACATTGTCCCAGCTGACATAAAAGTGGCTTCAACTAAGCTTGGATACTATATGCAAGGCTGCCAGTCTTAAAAAGACATGCTGCTACATACAGTGCTATTTTTATGCCCGTCTACTCTGGAGGAATCCCCAACAAATCCAAAGTGACTTACTCCCAAGTAACTGTGCATACACTGAGCCAGTCTCAAAGAGAAAAAGTTGACCAAAGAGAGAGAGAGAGAGGAAATAAAAGGAGTAAAATAGCAGGATTGTCCTGAATATGCCAAGCAAGTAGAATCTCATGCTCCATGGCTTGTGTGGCTGGAGGGAGGAAGAGAGGAAAGCTCATAAACCCATTGCTAAACCTATTTCAGTTTCCTCAAGGATGCTGGAATATTATTCTAGGCAATTAAGGTGGTCATATGTTTGGTTCCCATTCTTTCAACTAGCATCTTTCCAAGGCCTGCAACAATTGGACATCCAGCTAATCTGCATAATTCATATTTGCATAACCTGCAAACTTTTCCGATCAAGTCACTGGCACTCCAGACTGTCTGCGCTTATCTAGCAAGGCCCAGCTTTTTAAAAACCATCCTGAAAATAAGACTGGCACCGACAAAAGTGCGGACATGCACATTTGATCAAAAGGTGGTTGCATCAGCCAAAATCATGCCAAATGCCAAATAAAACTCCTGTGAAGTTGGGGTTCAATGGGAGGTAATCGTTACTTTAAATTAGTTACATTAATAAGGCTGTGAATGACAAACAGCACAGACCTTCTTCCCAGCCACCTTACGTGTTAATGCTTTTGAGTTTCATCGTTTAACAAAACTGCACATCAAATGCACACCTTTAAGCATGTGGCTTTCCAGTGATTAAGTTTCCCCAAAAAAAATACTTAAACCACTTAGGCAAAGTTGAGGAAGAGTTTTAAATGCAGGCTCCCATTCCATCCACCCAACCCGCAACTTCTAAGCAAGTTGAAAATTCCCCCCTAGTTTGGCCTTTAGTAACACTTAATGGTTTTCGTCTTCCTGACAGCTCTGCTCATTAGCTAGCAGTAGTTTGGGGAGGATCTTTTAGAAAACCTTGAAGGCCGTCACCCTGGATAACAGAGATCCGGCTCTTCACAGCCTCGGCTAACAAAATTAGCACTAGCCTCCCTAATCAAAGGCTGTGGCGCTGGGCTGTGGGAGTGACAAAGGAGAGCCGGGGAGGAAGGAGCCGCGAAGACGGGGACAAGCACAGCCTGCCTACCAAACAAGCGACTTGATCCTCCTGCCAGAGCAGAAGGCAGGAAGCCCTTGGTTTGCTTTCGCACTCTTGCTTACTTGGCCCACAATTCCTCCAAGAAGCATTTGTGTGACCCTAAATGAGCGACAAAGCTTGGCGTCTCCAAATACGTTTATATTGTGTCTTTCCATTTTACTTTAAAAACAAATACATCTCAAATTTCCTTTACTGAAAGCAACAACTACATCTATTGATTGGTACACGTTAAATTGTTGCCACTGTTCTGGCTCTTCCTTAATCAAACCCTTCTTCCCTGTGAGATGTTTTAAATTGTGTCCTATTTAAAACAGAATATTCAAAAAAAAAAAAAAAAACATAAACAGCAACTCGGCCATGTGCTTAGCATAGCAGAGGTTTGGATTTTGTATTTGTAATTTTCCCATCTCCCTGCACAGATTCACTCAAAGTTCTGCAAGCTGGTTTTTTTTTGGGGGGGGGGTGGAAGTGGAAGTCACCTGACTGAGTGCAGGGCTTGGAATGTAAAATCAAAACCATTTTTATTTATAACAGACAAGGCTCTCCCTCCAAGTTATCACCACCCTATAAATCAATGGACACCTCGACTGTACAAGGATTCATTTTCATGCCCTGACACATGTTGCACAGACGACGACCGCATCCCATTACAGATGCATCTGAGGCTTCTCTTCGCAGGTCTGCAGTCAGTCCCCGTGAAGTGCAGAAGGTCAGCGGACAGATCCGTTTAAAAACTGCAGGGTGCTGTTTTTTTAATCGCACGATCTCCCCCTCTCCCATGCATCTGAAGGAAATGAAAGAATCACCTGCCGCTGGCTTGATAACTGGTGTCTACAGCACTTTCCCCAAAAAGGTAACGGAGGATTTCTGCCCCCCCCCTGCAAATAAAATTCTCCCCTTTAGCAGGAGGACGGAGAGATCAAGCTCGCAAGTCAAACCACACAGGCTGATCTTAGACCCGCTTAAGAAAATCCGTTGCCTAAGATCTTTCGTTCCACTCTCTGCTCTCGTTTTGAACTCTGGATTATTATTTTTTCCTGCATGCCCTCAATAGGACATTTTGATTTAAAACTTTCCCCCTTTTTTCCTCTCTAAAGAGTTATTTCAAAGAGAAGTCCATCGGCCAAGGACCGAGAAATGTGAAGCGCAAAAGAAGCTGCAGTTGAAAATGACAAGGAAGAGGGCGCGCAGGAGACGGAGTGGAGCCGCCGCTGTCTAGAGTGGGAAGGCAACTCTCTTTCTCCCAGTCCTGCAGAACTTAAACTCGGCGGGAGCGGGTGGGTATGACCGCTACTACGAGGCCTTAAAACCATCCTCGCACCCCCAGAGGACGCGTGAAACTGCCCAGAGGACTCCACAACCATGCCAGATCTATTTGTCGTTTTAAATCCCAGGAGCCTTAAAAAGCACCCCATGGAGACGCGTTTGCTCCACAAATCAGGTCTAGGAAAGTTATGGAAGCTTAACTTTCATTAGTGTTTGCCGAGATTCAGTCGGCACAGCAGATCGCCGGGTTCCCGTGTCAAAATATTAAGAATCCCGAGCGGGCTGGCGGAGCAGGAGCTGCAGTGCTCCCTTTCGCCCAACAGAGCTCACTACCTCTCCGCGCACGGCCGGCGCCTCCTTGCACTGCCTTCAAACTCGCTCGCCGGCGCGCTGCTCAGATACACACGGACCTCACTGCCGTGTGAATGGGGCTGCGGGCTTTTTAGAGAGAGAGGGAATGGGGTAGATCTAGAGCGAGTTCGGCTACGGCGCTTGAAACCGATTTGGAAGCGGGGGAAAGTTTCCCTTCCTGGCCCTCGGCTCCCACCCGCTACCCTCCCAATACGCGCGCACACAAACAGCCCGCAATACAAACGCCTAGCGGAATTAATCCACGCCGGGGCTCCTGGGAACAATAACTGCAGGGCAGCCGAGTCTCACCCCGTCCATCATGAGGGTCACGGACACTTGATGCCTACACTGGAGGCCGCGCGGGGAGACCTTGGAGAGGCCACCGGAGCCTCGAAACAACACGGCTTGGAGAGGACCCTCGAGGCGGCGTGTGGGCAGGCCCATTTATAGGCTCCAAAGGCGGCTCGGCCAGTGGCCTCCCTTGCTTACTTCCCACCTTGACCCACGCCAGTTAATTCCCGCTTCCATCCACATCCACAGTCCCGGACACAT
Source organism: Podarcis pityusensis (assembly GCF_964106645.2). Taxonomy (NCBI): domain Eukaryota; kingdom Metazoa; phylum Chordata; class Lepidosauria; order Squamata; family Lacertidae; genus Podarcis; species Podarcis pityusensis. Next base: position 40,287,200 of record NC_138029.1, on the reverse strand, counting down.
TTTAAACGCATCCCTCTTTCCGGGAAGGGAAAGCGGGGAGAAGGGGGACCCCTCGAACAAGTCGCGTCTAAACCCGTTACTTGGGAGTCAAGGCTACTCAAACTCCTAAGAGCTTCAGAGGTGGCTTTAATCGCGCGTAATGTTGGTGCAATGGAAAAGCAGGGCGATTCGGCCCGGGTCTCTCTCTTACCTTACCCGCTTAACTCCTACCCATCAACACCCAGTAAAAGCCCTGTGTGGTTTGGGGGTGAAGTAACCAGTAAACTGCTAGAGAGTTAAGCGAGTCGCATTATCCCTAGGAGTGGGGCAGAGAGAAATATCCCACTTTGGGTCGATGGAGACACGTGGACGGGTTGCCGTCCATTCACACCCTGGTGGGGTCGTGGGGTCTCCGGTGGAGGCGGGCTACGCCTTCTGACCGGCTTCTAACGGCTCGCCCCCGAAGGGGGCGCCAGGCTATGCTAAAGGTCCGGGACGCTCTCCCCAAGGCTGGGCGTACCTGTACCAGGTGAGTCCCCGCTCGTAGTTGCGGTCGAAGAAGTGGGGCTCGGCGCCCACGGCCCTCACGTCGGGGTGCACCCGCAGGAACTCAAGCAGCGCCCTAGTGCCGCCCTTCTTCACGCCGATGATCACCGCCTGGGGCAGCCGCTTGGTGCCGGAGCCGTTGAGGAAGCTGGAGATGGGGCTGAGAGGAGAATCCGCGGCAGCGCCGCCGTTGCTGTTGTTATCCCCCCCGTCGTCGTCCTCGTCGTCGTCCTCGTCGTTGTTCTCCTGCTCGGGGCTCAGCTGGCCCTTGGAGCCCGGCGCCCGCAGCAGCAGCAGCTTGGAGAGCGCGGCGGGGTTGTGCGCCCGCCGGGCAGGAGGCGCCGAGCCGCGCAGCAGCAGCAGACCCGGCGCGGCGGAGGCGCACGCCCCGGCGGCGCACGAATAGAGCACGCAGAGCCACAAGGCGAGCATGGCGAAGAGCAGCAGCGCGAGCAGCCTCCTCCGCCCCGGCGGGGGAAGCAGCGACGGCGAGGCAGGGGCGCCGGGGGCATCGGGGGGCAGGCGGGCGCCGCCGTTCAGGCGCAGCTGGCCCATAGGCTGCAGCCCGCGGGAGGCAACCCCGGCACCATGGCTCGCGGGGCCCGGACGGCGAGGCGAGCGCTGGAGGCGACGGGGGGGGGGCGAGGCGGCAGCAGCAGCGCTCGCTCGCTTCCCGTCTAGTCCCGCTCGCGGTTGCAGCGAGTGGCGAGCGCAGCAGCGCTTCTTGGCCGGCCAGGCTGGAGCGCGGGAGGGCGGAGAGCAGGCGCGCCTGACTGGCACCCCTCGGAGCCTATAAGAGCCGCTCGCCGCATGGTAATTAGCCCCCTTTGGTGGAGCAAAGGCAGCCAATGGCTAACCGCGCCGCCCCCGTGGGCGGGGAGCGGGGAACTGCGGGAGGCGATTAGCCATTCTTATTGGCTAATGAGCCGTTAAAGAGCCCGCGGCAGAGGGAAGCGGAGAGGGGGCCGCCAAGGCTGGCGAGCTGCTTCCGAGGCGGCTTCGCGGCAGACCAGACCAGACCAGACCGCCCCGTCGGGCAGGCCGTGGTTTCCACGCGCCCGCCCCGTCCCTGCTGCAGAGATGCGCTTACGGTGAAGAAGCAGCCAACGTGGCCTGGAGGCGTCGGAGACTGCGGAGTAAAGAGGGTTCTTCGAGTAACGCATAGAATTTAGAGTTGGAAGGGACCACGCAGGTCATCTACTTCAACCCCCTGCAATGCAGGAATCTTTTCTCCCACGTGAAGCTCGAACCCACGACCCTGAGATCTCCTGACTGAGCTAACTCGAGGGAACCTCGTGAACAAGTGCAATTGACCAATGGATGGGGAGAAATCTCTTAGACTGGGGCGGGATGGCTTTTCAGGCAGCTGCCCAGTGAACGCTGCTTCCCCTCTCATCTTCCTTGCGGGAAGTAAGAGCTCTAGCAAAATAGCACGCTGGTTTCTTTTCCCGCACGCACCAGCACCATCCAGACCTCCACATACACACACGCACACACACACACACACCAGCATATTATGTGGCTTAAAGGCTGCTGCAACCCAAAGCATACCAGTGGCATATAATTTGAGTAACCTTCTAACCGGGTTTGGGAGGGAGGTGCGGTCAAGATCGCTTAAGGCCGCTCGTTACCGCTCAGTGACTCAGGGGCACGTCGAATAAACCAGCACGAAATCGTGGGGCTTAGTTAGCTTCATCTCACGTCGGTCAAAGAGCCGGAAACGGAGAGATTTGGGGCCTGCGGGTGGGGTGAGGTGGAGATTCGGATTAGTAAAGGGAATCGAAGCAACCTGCTCCGGATTCACGGAGTAGGAGCGCAAATGCGCGGCCTTCTAGTACACGAGGTACCACTGACAGCAGCGTGTAAGGTGATGCTGTCACACTTAGGCCCTTGTCTCAGTGGGGCCGCGCGCTCCTGCTCCGCCTGTCCAGCCGCTTCAGCGCTCCGCTCCCATCTCAAACTGCGACACTTTCTGTCCTCCTACAGCCGTCCTGTGTAGCCCTGTCCCGGCACACAAAGACCCCCTTTGCCGACTGTCTCCACCTCCATCCTTCTCTCTGCCTCGGTCCTCGAATCACTTCGAAACTGGGCCCCGTTTGTTTACACTCAGGGTAGCCGTCCCATGATGCTAAGAAAGGGGGTTGTGCTCTTGTTAATACGGAGGTGACGATCGTCTCGAAAATGGAAATAAGAACTTAGTTTCGAACCTGTTCTGAGGAGGAGGAGGAGAAGAAGAGGAGGAGGAGGAGGAGGAGGAGGAAGAAAATGCTATAAATTTTCTAAAAAAGCGGGTTAAGCGCATCAAAGTCTGACCGACTGGTCTGCTGGAGGGTCTTGCTTCGTTCTTTGGGAGGATATTCGAGGGATGCCACCCTTTCTGGGTCCTGTCCCTTGGCTTTCCCATCCAAACTTCTTGAAGTCCTCCCCCCCCCCCACAGGAGCACTGGGAAGAAGGCCTCGCCGCTGCCCCCCATCCTCCCTCCCTCCTTGGGGCAATGAATGGCCCTCTTCCCCATCCTCATCCCTCTTCCGACTCCCCGCAAGGACTCCCTCTCCAGTCCACAGACAATGGCTTGTGCCAGACCTGAGAATGAAAACTTCGTGAAATGATTGTGGGGCGGGGGGGACTTGATTCTCCAGGGCGCGCCTGCCTCCCGATCGGTCTTCCCCTGGCAAACGATCCCTCAGATCCTCCCGTGTCCCCGAGCTATTTCCTCTCGAGTAGCACGACTCCCAATGAATGACGTCTCTTGAAGAAGTCGGATGCAGACATTGGCTGCCCGCAGCATCGTTGCCTGTCTGCCAGGCTTCCAGCGTCTTCCTGGGACATCCAGGGAAGGCGGGGAGCGGGGGGGGGTGTCGGTGGGAATCGTCCGGTTTCTCTTCCATTTCCTGTAACTCCCACTCTCCCACACCCCCAAGGAACTCGGCCCTTTTCTGTCATCCTCGGATCGCGGGGACTGCGCGGGGGTGGCTCTTTCGCACATCCTGGGAGGAGGGAGGCAAGCCCCCAAGGCCACGAGGAAGGAGATTTGGAAGGTGGCAGATGCTGGGTTCAAACGAACAGCAGGAAGAGCCCCGAAGACGTGACGGGCTTTAGGTTGGCCCGGAACTGAAAAGTAGCAAAAAATCACCGCAAACACCCACAGCGCTCGCCTTAGCTCTAAGTGCGTCACGATCCCATTGTCATTCTTACCGAACAAATCACTGCAGGACGCCAACTGATTCACAAAGTCAAGTTACTTTTAAAGTTTCACTGCAATCCTAGGCAAAGTTAGAAGCAGAACCGTAGTGAAATGAAGGCATGCATAGCTGTGTGAGACTAGTTTCCACACCCAACGCTTCTGGAGCTGCTTCGCCCTTGTTTTTTTGCCACGTGCGGACCTTATTCAAAACCCCTTTCTGGTGGGACTTTAGCTTTACGAAGATGCCCCAAATTTATGCGTGTGTGTGTGCCCCCTTCTTAAGTAAAATTAAAAAAACCACAACAACACCCTTACTATTTAGTGTGCCTATTTCCAGATAAAAAGGCGCGAGCAAATCGAACGTACAGAACATGGAAACGTCGGTGACACGGGACGGACATGCGGTATAGCTGGTTTCGTGTGAAGCCGCGCCTTTGCCGCGGGAGTTTCCAAGCACTTTCAGCAGAGTGCCTCGGGGGTAAAACCGCGAGGCTTCCTCCCAAGCAGCTCGTTTTGCTCAAATCATACTTTGAGTAAAGTACTTCGGCTTGACTGAGGGGGACAGTAGGATTTTCCAGCCATGACGGTTTACTTCTGAACTCGGAGGTGGAGATCTTCCACTGAAAAGTCAACTAGGAACTAGTGAGCCGAAGAATTCGAACTGTCAATACTTAGGAGCAATATCGGCCCAATTTAAATCTCATTTGCTCATGTGCTTATTTAGAACTGGCGTCCAAAATAACAAGGAAGGGGTGCGGGGAATTGTCAAGGTGTGTTAATTGATCCTTGTTTTTATTATTTGTATTACTGTAGCATTATTTGGTTTATTCGAAATGGAGGGAGGAATATCAGAAAGTGGAAAACTTTTACAAGGAAGAAAAAACAACTCTTATTTTTATTTTTATTTTTATTTCTGCCCCTGTGGCGTCTTCCAGCGTTGGGACTTAAATCACTCCAGAACATTTTCTATGCTGCCGAAGGGATAAGGAGAGACAGCTAGAAAAAAAGAAAGGAGTCTTTCTGTTCTAGAGGGGCAGAAAGTTTTCTGTTCTTTGAGCCCAACTCCTGGAAATAATTTGGATTTTATTTTATTTATATTTACTGCCCTCTTTCTTGGTCAGGTCCTAGAAGTCCCAATTTCCCTCATATTCAACTGTCATGTACAATCTAGCTTCTGTTCTAAGCGGCATATGTGTTACACAAGCACACACACCCAAGTTTACTGCAAAAAGATATTCGATAGTCCCCAACGAAGTCACCGGGACTTGCTTCCGAGTAAACATGGTTAGGATCCTGTAGCTAGCCGAACTTGGGCCGGATCCTAAGGACACCGGCCTCCCCATCCTTGCCACGTTTTCCCCGAAACAAATTCCCGTGAGCTCAACAGGGCTTTCTTTACTTCAGAGGGGAGAAAAATTAACGTCCGCTTTGCAGCCACGTCCACTGGAGTCGGAAGGATTTTCTCAGTAAAGGCGCTTAAAATGTGAAGAAGGGGCTGTGTAAGCCGTCCAAATTCTCTCGCGCGGGAGGACACGCAGTTGTCTAATAGATTTCAGCGTCCGGGCTGAAAGTGTGTGGGGGGGGGGGGGGAGAGCTCACGTCGAAGTGTGAAGGTTCCCGCTCCCCATGTCTTCCTTGTTTCGCGGGGCGGGAAGGGACAGGCTTAAAAGCTAGGGGCAGTACAACCGATATAATTCGGATCCGCTTCAAACCAGTGTCAATGGAATTCTTATCAAGGGGGAAAGACTGCATCGCGTCGATAGTGGCGCAACTTGCCTTCGGGGGTGGGGGACGTCTTCGCTTCCGATTTGGGGACATGATTCCAGAGCCGCCCACGCAGTAGGATGAGCAGAAAGCCCCCCAACTACATTTTGAGGTATAGAGAGGTGGGATAGGAATAAGAGACCATTAAGACGAAAGTCACCTCATTGCCTCACAGGGCCTTCGCGGAGGACAAAAATGCAAAAAAATTAAAAATTAGTGAAATCGATGTAAAGAAATAATAGCCTTCTCTTCGCTTATTTTTATTCTTCTCAAAAAGTCAATTGACTGCTAGATGAGACTCGGGGAAAAATCCCCGAAAACGATCCCGTGGTTACCGCTGGTGTGGAAGCGAAACGAAGCCGAATTGGATTCTATTTAAATAGCAGTCTGCTGCAAGCTCCCAGAGAACATTAAAATGAAGACAATAAATGCGCCGAAGGGAGCGAGCGGGAAGGGGTGTGTGGACATGTAGAGGGGATTTGAATCACATTGGAAGGGAAATTCAGTTCCCTGTGATCCGAATCTTCTGTGGTGGCAACATGAAAAATGACAGAAGGCTCCCCGCAAGTTTTCAGAGGAAGAGAAAAGTTTCTTTCCCCCCTCCGTCAACCCTCTTTTTGGAGTGAAAGAAATTTTATGGGTCGCCAAAGCTTGGAGAGAGGGGGGCAAGCGTGAACTTTCCAACTGAGTCGACAAAAGCTGGTAATCACGAACAGACTCTCTCAAATGAAAACCCCAGCGAAGTGAAGTTCTTTCAGGATATTCTAACGATTTCAGTCTTGGAAAGAAATTGCAAGAGTGCGCTCTGGAATGAAGAAACCAATCCTTGTTTCCCCGCACCTCCAAATACCACACACCAATCTTTCGCTCAATTTAACTCCATTCTCAAGATGCCCCAAAGGTGTTCCTAATTTTCACATTAGCTGCAATCCTCAGCGTATTAGCCCAGCCCTAAATCCCACTATCTCAATGGGATTTGACTCCCCAGCCGTGGCGATCGGAATTGCAGCTCTGGTTCACTCCCCTCCCCAGCCTGCTTAGTAGAAAAAACACTTCGCTTTCTTTCGAGGAATGGGAAGAGATTTGTATTTCATTGTCCAGCAGTCCTCAGTTTCTCAGGAACGTAACAATAATCCTTTAAAAGTGGGGGGATGGCGAAAGAGGCATCTCCACTCAAAGAACACAAGGGGATGAGGAGCCCCAGAAGATCACTATTCATTAAGATCCTTTCAAATGAGGAGATCAAAGAGAAATGGAATCCGTTGATCCAAATCTGCACAGCTCCCTCACTCATAAGGACACCGAGAGTCTCCTTGCCTAATCTTGCTTCTTCCCTTCCGGGGCAACTGACTTTTAATTTCTTGGGGTTTTTCGAAGGAAACGACTGAGAAATTCGTCTCCCCCCCCCCTCTCTCTGACTTTATTTTTATAATACTGAGCCTGTGGGAAAAGCTGTGTGTGTGTGTCTGACAGAGAGAGCATGTTTGAGTGCGGGGTGAATGTATGAAAGACTTGCAGGTATTCAGAATCGACATTTGGGGGTCAGGGATGCGTCTGGATACGCAAAAGGGTTTGCGCACAAGTTTGTGCAAAACTTCGTGGGCATTGGAGGGACTCTGTGCAAAATAAAGGGCCATTCTACACACGCACTTTATGGGGTTGTTGCTGTTTTCGATGTTTTGGCGTGTTGCCACACGACGTCGTCATTATTCCGCTACTATTCCGGAATATCTTCCTCAAAAGGACGCTTTTTCTTCCCTCCTCGCCATCTGACATCTGTCAAAGATCTGGAACGGATCCTCAATATTTTCTTTAGCGTGGCATGTGCACAAGCACCAGCTCACTTTCTGTGGGGAAAATGGATGGGTGGGTGTGGTTTCCAGTCGTCTGTTTTGCGCTACTTTCCTCTGCCAGACCTTCAGTTGGGAGGAGAGACATGGCAGGTAGGGAAGGGCGTTCGGGGATTAGCTCAAGAGGACATTTCTTCTAACCTCCCATGCGGTTAGAATTCCAGTAATACTAGGCATTATATATAAGCAAAGCATAAAACGCCCAACAATGCTAAAAAGTTATTCCCACGAAATGCTCATAGCTCCTGCTGGCTGGAGGAACACGAGGTGGTGGGACTACAGACCCAGAACTTTCCCCAACTTGAGCACAGCCGACCATTAGTGTGGAAGAGAAAACCTCCCCTCATTCTCCCATAACAGCCACATGGGACCAAAGGTGCGGACAGACAGCTCCGAATTCACTCTTTGAAAAGTTGGCTCAAAGAGCAATGTTGCCAATGTGACTAGTAAGTGCGGAAAGGCCCGAACAATTTGCGGGTTAAATGTCTTGGAATGTGGGTTTACGGATAAGTGACAGAAGAGGCGTTCCTGGCGAAACAAGAAGGGCTGATAGCTACTCACTGATGTGGATACCGCTTGGCACTTGAGGGTGGCGCTTACAGATTTCAGTGCAAGTCAGTTCCCTGGAAGATCGCGGTCCTAAAACCACGTCCCAGGCAGCAGCGGTGGTGGTGCCTACCCAGCCTGATCCTAGGCACCCTTACTCAGAAGTAAGGGCCACTGAGTTGTGGACAAATGTGCACACGATCGCAGCTGTTCAGAAAACGTGCCTAAATCTTAGATATAGCTGAGATTCCTGCATTGCTATGTTATGTGGGAAGGGGAGTTATTGTTTTGCTGTTTTTATTTAAATTATTTACCTGGGTTTTTATCTTGTATTTTACTCTGTGAAGCGCCCTGAGATCTTGTGAGGAAGGGCGGCATATAAATTTAATAAATATATAAGATAATAATAATTGCAGGGAGTTGGGCTAGATGATCCTCGGGGTCCCATATGTCCACTTTTCCCAGGGTATGTCGTCTCTTCCGTGGGTAGAATCGTCATAGCGATCCATAGTTAAAAGTAGAAGTCGGCAACTCATGTGTCCTCTTTTTTTCCTCTTCAAAATATGGCAATCCCGGCTGCTGCTCATCACTTCCGTTTTTAGCTCTGCGAGCGCTTCCTTGCAAGGAAATCCCAGTGGTCGCAACGGGGCTTATTCCCAAGTAACTGTGCACAGAATCGTAAGAACGAAAGCGCCTTTTCTTCCGAAATGTGTTCCCGGGAATAGTTGGGGAGCGCTTTCGCTCCCAGTACTTCGGTGTCAAAGGGGAGGGCCTCGCTTCCGCGCCAGAATTTGCGCGCCTCACCGTTTGATCGCACCGGTCCTGCCAGGAGTATTCCCAATGCATGACGATGCTGGAAGCGTCATCAGTCCGTAGAGACCCACACAAGGAAGCTTCCAGAGGAGGAAGGGACCTCTTCAGTTTGGTTCAGCTCATCTCATCTCCTGGCCGTCAACACAAAACGAACAGGCGTTCCTGAGCCAGTTTCAACACTCTCTGCGGGTGGGAAAAACGAAGCAGAGATTCTTTCGCATTTTCCTCCAGAGTGGTGGGGAGATACTGGGAAAGGGTGTGTGTGCGCGCGGAACGGCACTCCGGAGAGGCCTCCCGGGGTAGATCAGTTACAGCCTTGCAGATCAGCAGCTGGGCTTTCTTTTCCGGCAGGAAAGTCAAGCCCAGCCCAGTCCCGGCCAAGCAGTGCTTTGTAGCCTGGGATGAATGTGGCAGTGGAGGGTGTGTGTTCTGAAGTCAACTTGCAGGTGCCGTTCCTTAGCAGCAAACTCACCCTGCTTGGGCGTTTTTTGGGGGTGACCTTTCTTTTGCTACAGCAAGTGGACGTGAGTACCGTGTTCTTTACAATACAGTGGTACCTCGGGTTACATACGCTTCAGGTTACAGACTCCACTAACCCAGAAATAGTACCTTGGGTTAAGAACTTTGCTTCAGGATGAGAACAGAAATTGCGCGGCGACGGTGCGGCGGCAGCAGGAGGCCCCATTAGCTAAAGTGGTGCTTCAGGTTAAGAACTGTTTCAGGTTAAGAACGGACCTCCGGAACGAATTAAGTATGTAACCAGAGGTACCACTGTATTGCCTTTATAGAAAATAATATTGGCCTTGTGGACAGTTTGTGAAATTCACTGGGGATCTGGTTACGGGCTGTGCAAGTTGGCTCCTTTCCCCCCAGGAATGATTCATGGCTAACAGACTCCCAATGCAATGCAAAGGCTTCCTCCGCCCTGGCTCTGTTGCACAGGCTGCAGGCACAGAGACTTTTCAGAGACTCCAGGCCAGTTCTTCAGAGCTCCAACTGGCCCTGATGACATACACCTTTTGGCTTTTGGGAGGATAACCCTCCCATCACCATTTAACAGATTTCCCTGCCAGCATCTGGATCCTTTCCTGTAACTTCTCTCTGTAGAAAAGGGCCAGGGCTCTTATTTAGATGGGCCACTTGGAGGGCAGCTTTATTCCAGGAGTTTATTGAGGCATGTGGAATCCCCTTCTGCCTTCTTTCTTTGCCTAGAAGCATCAGGAGCCAATCACATCATCTCCAAGAGGCAGGAAGTGACAGAAGAGGTCCATTTCATTTTTTCTAGAAAAGCCCAGGAAGGCTTGCCCAATATATTCAACCCTTCTGGACAGCAGTCCTACAAGAGATATGCAAAAGAACTAAACAGGTATTAGAACTTACCCCAGAACTGGCCCTACTGAACATCTTCCAAGATCATAATGACCACTCACATTATACAGAGCTTATAACACACCTTCTCTCAGCAGCCAGAAGCCTCATTAGGCCTGTCAGGACTAAACAAGGACCAATGGTATCGAATTGTATGGGAAATGGCCTTACCAGAAAAGCTAACCAATAAACTGAAACTGTCATGGGGACAAATAGAAGTGGACACCTTCACCCCAGTATGGGTCCCCTTTATCACATATACAGCCCAACAAAACAACAAGAAGAATCCACTGACAGCATATAAAGCAATCTGGTTTACCTGACCCAACAAGCCCCCTCACAAATGCAAACAAACCCCACTTCAGCCAACCACAGACAACCAACCACACCCTGCCCCCCAAAACCTCTCACTACCAAGGAAGTGTAATAAACAAATAGAAAGGGAACCAACCCAGTTGATGCTGACACAAAACCCCACATGTACACTGTATAAAAGAATATAAGCCTCACCATCCCTCCTCTCCCCACACTTCTTCCCCAACCTTATACTGTACTCAACACTAATGTCTCACAACAAATGTAACTGATTTGTAAGAAAGACTGTACAGCCTGAAAAAGGCATGTACTTTTGTAAACCAAAAAAAGCTTTAATATTTTTTTAAAAAAAACAATAAAAATTAAATAAAATGCCTCTGATTGAATCAAGGCTTTTCAAATTGGGCATCATCAAATCTCAAATTGTGCAACAAGAAAAATATGTGGTTAGAAAACTTTCACGCTGCAGATGGATTGAGTTGCAACTGATCTGTGTATTTGATCCCAGTTGAGGTCTGGTGCAAAAAGACATGTTAAAACAATTTAAGGCTACAGTTGTGAGTGCATTTACGAGGGAGTAGGTCTCCTTGAACTCATGGAGGTTTACTTCTGAGTAATGATGCCTGGGGATCATGCAGCAAACCGGTTCCAACTTCCATGTGGTGTATGTAAGAACAGTCCCATTCTTCGTGCGGCCATTCTTTTGGGTTGTGTGTGGTACACAGATGGACCTGGGCTCTCCGGTCACTTGAGGAATGATGCAGCTTGTCTTTCACAATTTATGAGTCTTTTGTAGGCATGGAAGTTCAGAGCCTAATTGCCATCTTTTTAGATTATTAGTTGCTCCCCCTCCCCTTATCTCCAGTTCTTTCCTCAGTCTCCAAGTGGCTAACATAAAATCCCAATCTGGACCAATAAAGAGAAAGAGGTCGACATGACTTTGTATTTGTTTGCTTAGATAGGGTTGATTAGCAAGACTGCGCTTTATTTAGTCTTTTCTGTAGGATTTGACCTAGTCTGATTGTTACTTGTGGTGGCTGTTTGATCCAACATGTTAAAGAGTGAATTGGCAGCTAATTATTTGCATCTTTTGTCTCATTATTTTGTTATTAGAATGTGAATGTGGTTTTTCCCCTTTCACACTAATGGCGGGTTGTGTCTTAACTGAGAAAAGTCCTGTGCCTATAGTCACACCCCTCACATACCCTCATGTTCCTCCAGCCAGTGGAAGAGACAAAAAGGGAGTCTTAGGTCAGGAATCACTTACTCAGCAGCCCCAACCAAGGACTGAGTAAGTTCTATAGAACTGAGCTGGAGTTTATTACCACCCACATGTTGTAGCCCTCTGCATCTCCTGGCTTCCCCAATCCATCCCTGGAGTGAGCTGTACTGTTGTTCTTTTGATATGCATTTGGACCGACTCTCAATGCTCTTAAGAATGAGTATGAGACAAAGTGCCTCTGACATTATTTCCTTTCATATGTTGATCTAAGCAGCCTATTGCGCCTGGAATGAGCTAATTCATACTAATTTACTGAATTAATTCAAAAAATCTCTAAATTACATCTGAAAGGAGTTCTGCTAATTTCTGGGTGAACTGAATGTGAATTAAGTTCCTATTGTGGTGGAACTTTGGGTAATTTTAAATTCAGTTCAACACACACACACACACACACACACACACACACACACACACACGTTTCATCACACTTAACTCTTGTGTTTGACTGCAGCCACTGTGCCTACTATTTGTACCTACAGTATCTGAGACCTGATGCTGCTGTTTAAGCTTAAAGAGTACAATCACTGGGAAAATAAATGACAACATTGTTCACATTACACTCCATGTGCGTTCAGATGCTTTCTTAGTTTGCTTAACTATATTTTAAACTTTATAGCCCAGAAATGGAAGCAAGAATAATTGCCAACGATTGAAGAATGGAGGATGAAGTTGATGGACTATGCAGAATTAGACAAATTAACAGGGAGGATTCGAAACCGGTGGGACCAGAAATTTACCGAAGACTGGAGTAAATTTATGAACTATATGAAAAGTATTTGTGATGATCAGACGACGTTTGTAGGTTTGCAAGAAGTTCTGTGAGGAGTATTGTTGGAAATATTGTAAAAATGGAAAAGGGGAGATGATAAGTTAAGAGAGGTAAAGACAATATAAAATTAAGTAATGCGTAAAAAGAGGTTAAGACGGAAGATCATCGGAGGTGCTGATGGAAGTCCCAAAAAAGTGTATTTGTAATAATTGGTGTGGTACATTTTATAATTTGTATGTTAAAATTAATAAAAATGTATTAAAAAAACAAACTATATATTAAACTTTAGCTGGAGAAAATGCCGAGTACCGCATTAATGAATTGCGAATTGAACTCAAATCGAATTAGTTCTTTTTTGAAGGAGGCAAACTTGAACTGGACTGAATTTCCTTTTGGAGGGCATGAAATGGAAATGAAACTAATTCCCTTTCAAAATGAGCTGTCCTAGCCCTGTGTTTGCTTAAAAACAGAGTAACATTTGCTCTGATTCTGGTAGAACAAGGGCTGATATCTATGTTTCGGCTTCTATGTGGCTGTTGTCCTGGATTGAATCAGTGGGCTGTAATACTCCATTTTCATCATAGCATTAGAACTCCTTTTGGACATTTGAACTGATGTATGGAAATTGAATACAAAAAGCTTTCTCCTTTGTGACCAACAGGTCCCAGTTCCAATGCACATTGCAATGTGGTCCTTTTGAGTGGGGAGCAGAAATAAGTGGGCATCATAGAGATGCATGGATAGAGTGGATTTGTTTCTCCATTTTTGTGGCCATTCCACACCACTTGCGGCTTTTAGTTTCATATCAGAAGTTCAGGGTGTTTGTCAGTTTAATCTTTCCTTCAACTCTGTGGTTGTATCAGCCAAGTAGTGGAGCAATTTCAAGCAGTCTCCATAGTCTTATGTCTGTAATGTGTAAATCAGGCCTAACTTCATTTTGAAATGTTGCCATCTTCAGCCAAAGGGAATCATTTTCATGCTGTAACACAACTCCCTCCTTTGGGTTTCATTGGCTGAGTGGGTTCGGGGTGTACTCTTATTCTCCGTCATAAACACCCAGTCAGCTCCATTTCTTCTCCCAAGAAACCGGAAGCCATTATACTTTTTTTTTTGCCCTGACCTGCCCCTAAAGTTTTAATCCCTCTTTCTGCAAACACCGTTCTTTGCTGGCTCAAGGCCATTTGGCTTGAATGGGGAGGAGTGTTTTCCAGTGCTCCAAGGAGAGATGAGTAGGAGTGACATGATAGAGTTGAGTCAAGAAAAAATGTGGGCTGGATGTCAAATAACTTTTTATTTTTTTTATTTTTTAGTGAGATGGATGGAGTGTGGACATTGCTCGAGGGAAGAGGTAGAAATCAAATGGCTGGAATATCTGAAACAGTGCTGGGGAATGGAAAGACACAGAGAACAATTGTGGTTGCGTCAAACAAGGAAGAAAAGTAAATAAATAAATAAATAAAGTCCTTCACTTCCATTTCTCTTTTTAGAGCACAAATACACAGTGTGTTCACTCTAGCCAGACAGACAGAGAGAACAATGCCCTTTTATGAACTTTTAAAGTTTGGGCCAATCAAACTGATGGATCTTTTCCGCATTCATTAACTATTTACACTGGAACCAATGCATCACAAGTTATGGGGACTTAGCTCAGTTGGTAGAGCACGAGATTCTTCATTTCAGAGTCGTGGGTTCGAGCCCCATGTTGGGCAAAAGAGTCCTGCGTTGCAGAGGGTTGGACTAGCTGACCCTTGTGGTCCCTTCTATGATTTTTCTAGAATTGAGGAAGGAAGCTCATTGATTACGAGAAGATATAAAATGGTGAGAGTCGCTTCCAAGTCAACAAGTGGAGGATCAAACTGCCATTGTTATATTTACTTAAATTTGTGGGACTTCTGATTTGCATAGGATCATAATGAAAAGCAACTGTGCTGGTCCCGAGGGTTAACCGTGCGGCGTGGTCCGAGTCCAGTCCGAGGTTGAGGGTGCGGTATGGAGGCTGTCTGTCAAAGCTGAAGCTGGGTCCAAGGAAGGGAGTCGGGTGAGGTCAGGAACTCTGGCAGAAGAGCAGGACAGGGTGCAGGCAGGAACAGGCTACCAACAACGTTGCTCCCGCAACCTGGAACTGGGGCTGGCTGGCTTTTATCTGCCCCGAGGCATAGGGCGGCCCTGGTCCACAGGTGACTCACCTCTCCTGGCCTGGAGGTGAGCACTCCTCCTGCGGGAACTTAGTTCCCTCCGCCTCTCTGCCCTGAGCCTCTGCAGCACAGGAGAGGCTGGAGGGTTACCGGACCCCGAGGCAACCTCAGCTTCCCCTGACGGGGCTGAGAGTGGAGCACCTGCAGGCAATGGGTCCTCCATCACTTCAGGAGCCAGAGTAGACTCAGCTGGTGCCTGTACCTGAGGATCCAGTCTAAGATCCAATGTTCTTGGACTATAACTCCCATCAGTATCAGCTAGCCCAAATGTGCTAAATATATATATGGTGCCAATGGAATTTTGAAGGCACCAGATTTAGGAAGGCTGCTGTAAAGCCTAAGATTGAGAAGATTCTACAGGCATAATTGAGAAGTACTTTAACATCTGAAGCCTGTTGTTGCTGTTGCTTAAAATCACGTGGAATGCAAACCCGGCTCATGGAGTACAACTGATTAAAAAATGACTCTCTTCTGATTTCTATCTCACATCAACACCACACAAAACTCAAGAGAGGGACTTAGAGCTGGCTATTTTTGCATGTCTGTGTAGGAATAATAAACACTGGACAATCTCAGGTAAATGGGCATAAGATTCCGGCCTGATTATGTTATATATGCAAATATCCTAAGAGCACATTTGATTTCCTATTTATTAAACCAGCCCCATTTATATTTTGCTCAAAAATACTAGTAGTGACAGACATCTAACTACCCCAAACTATATGCACTGTGCTTAGCAACATTTGCCAGTTTCAGTGTTTCCTGGGATTTGGTAACTGAATGGAAGCCGTTTCATCCCTTTGGTTTTACCAAGTTGAAACACTCCTGCAGCCAGCAACCTCCTGCCTTGCACATTTCCCAGATAATTACAGATTAGAACAGGCTAATTTTTATTTTCACAAAGCCGCCGAAGATCTATGTTTGTTATTATTGTCTCCTAGGTTGCCACTTGCATAAATACATATGTAAAGCCCTTTGATCTGCAGGCATAATGACATAGATTTATCAAATGTTTGCTTTTTTCCATCATTCTTTTTTTTTTTTAAAAAAAGCTTGATTTATTGAGTGCAATCCCTGCCGCCCTCCCTCTCTTGAAATATGAAGTGTTCATGAATAGCTAAGGTAATATTTAATATCCTCCCAAGAAGCCTTTGCACTTTCTAACAAATGAACTACAACCTAACCAAATGGCTCACATCTGTTTAGCCTCCTCTCTTTTTAACTAAACAAATTAGCATTAGAATACCTGGGAGACAACATACAAAGTCCCCTTTCTAGATGACAGAACACAGACAATTATTAGCAAGGGGAAAACAGTCCTGAAAGACGCCGGCCTGACTTGAGCAGATGTTTTCACATCTCCTGTAGTGCCCCTGAATGAGTTGTACCCCAGCGGACACACTGCCCCGGTCTTTTGAAGTGGGCCAGGGAAACCATTCACAGCCCTCTGATGAATGGAAACTTGCTCACTTAAATGTTTCATTTAAAATCCCTCCCTGCAAGACCAGCATGTTACCTTCAAAACATCAACATCAACAAATCTATTGTTTTTAACTAGTTTGTTTTTAGTCCTGTGCATTTAATTATTTTAAATGTCGTAAGTCCAATTTGGGAGAAAGGCTATCTATCTATCTATCTATCTATCATCTATCTATCTATCTATTTATTTATCTATCTATCTATCATCTATCATCTATACCTATGTTATATAAATTGGTGTGCTTTGGGCAAAAGTTTTTTTCTAGCCATAACTAGGTGGCAAGAAAGAAACAGGGCATTGGAACGAGCTCTTAATTTGAAAGCCTAGCAATGTGTCATTTTCCCTGGGGGATATATAAGAATGCCAATGCATAGAACCACAAGATCTGACCTCATGAAGCCTCCCTTTAAAAGTCTCCAGAAACAGATTGCCCAACTTCCACAGTCAACTTATTCTGTGGCCCGCTTCTTACAGTTAGGAAGGTATTCACCTGATTTCAGCTCTGCTGAAAGTTTAATTTGATGCCTCTTGTCCTTTCAGTGCTTCCCTCATGTCCTTGTTTCCCTGAGGTTTTAAACCTGTGTCTTGACAGTGCCACTTGAGTTGGAAGAAAGAAAGAAAGAAAGAAAGAAAGAAAGAAAGAAAGAAAGAAAGAAAGAAAGAAAGAAAAGTTTTCTACTCATAGAAAACTAGTATGTTGGGCAGAAGGATATTCTAGAAGATTTCTCTTTGACATCTAGTTTTCTGGAGAAGTATGCAATTGGAGAAGTATGCAGTTATGAAACACAGCTGCCTTATAACAGGTCAATTCATTGGTCTATCTAGCCCAGTGGTGTCCAAACCTTTTCCAAAGAGGGCCAGATATGATGAAGTGAAGGGCTGTGAGGGCCGACCAAAGTTGTTAACCTTTTTTTAGGAGTGAAGTTGTTGAGGGTTTTTTTTAGGATTTTACCCCAGGAAATTAACTGCCACAGGGGCTGGATTAAACTGACCAGCAGGCTGAATTAGGCCCCCAAAATGGACTTTGGACATGCCTGATCTAGCCCATTATTGTCTACTCTACACCAACTAGCAGTGTCTCTTCAGTCCGAAGTTTTCCCCAGCTCTAAATGGAGCTGCCAATAACATTTTTTTCATGCAGAGCAGGTGCTCTACAACAGAGTGACACTCCTTCTCCAAAGAGACAGAAAGGCATGCACCTGCCAGAACATGGATCTGGGTTACACTGTGCGTGATGCCACTATACCACTGGCAAACTGTCAGTCCTCACCTGCAATTCGAAGCAGGGCAACGCAGATGTTGGCTTACCACTTCAGTGAGAAGTGGGCCTTTGGGGAGGAGCTGCTCCAGGTTTTCCTTCCCTGCATGTCTAGATACCCGAGAGCTGCTATCATTTCTTTCCATCCACCCTTCTTTCCTCTAGGCTAACTAACTGCGACAAGTTTCTACAGTTCCCCCCCTCCTGTGTCATGCATTCCAAAGTGTCAGTTTTGTTGCTTCCCTCAGAATCGTTTTCAGTTTAGTCTAATCCATCTTTAAAAGTGGTGACCACAACTGGACACAATACTGCACTGGAGACCTACTTAGTGCCAAATAAAACAAGACTATTACCCCCTCCCGTCTGGCAGGCTGAAGATGCTGTTAATACAGCTTCAAGTAGTGTCTGTTGTCTTGTAAGAAATGCTACGTTGCTGGCTCAGCTTCAGATAGACTCTCATTCCTTCTTATTCCTTCTCGGTAATGCTGGAGCCCAGACAATCGTCTCCCCAGTTTGGTAATTATACATTTGCCATTTCTTTCCAATGTGTCATGCTTAATGCTTTTCTTTGTTGAGTTTCATTTTATTATTTTCCACTGTAAGACATAATACCCCGCTGCTCCCAAGTTAACTTAAATAAATCCAGATCACTTAATGTTTGATCTCCTCTTGTAACCATTTCCCTTGCTTCCAGTGCAATCCCGTCTTCTAGTTGGGAACATTTTGGAGGATGATTGCCTCACATCCGTCTTGATGCCTTGTTCTGTTGAAAACATGCATCCTTTCAAATAAATGAAAACCAAACCCGGTGGAACCGCCCCAGCAAAGTGTTAAGTCATTCTTGCAGTGTCCACATCTTGACCTTCCTTCAAAAAACAAAACAAAACGAGGAATGTCTTCTTCAAAAGAAAACAGGCAAGAGAAATGGTAATATGGTGCCCCAAGTGGGACCCAAATTTGATGCCTCCTCCCAGCCTTCACACTGCTTACACTGCTTTCCCAAAGCCGAGTAAACAAGGCACTGGGCTATGGGAAGGAGGCATGAGGGATCTAGCGTGATCCTAGAGCCCTTCTTCATCCTTTCCAAAGCAGGGCAAGTGCTAACTAGGCTTTGAGAAGGAAGGAGGGGGACTCTAGGACCCTGCCAGAGCCGTTACGTCTCCAACCCGAGCTGAGTGCTTTCTAGGCTTTGGGAAGTAGGCAGGAAAGCATTGCCTTGGCTCAGTGCCCTATGTGGGGGAACTGATCATGCTGCCCTAAATCCACCTCCAAGAGATGTCTTGAGCAACTGGCTTGTCCACCGCATATGCCCTTCAAATGAATTGTGAGGCTGAGTTCGTAGCAATCAGATTCACAGAGGTGTATATTCTGGTACACACAATGCTTGTGCCATAATCAATTAAGTCATTAGCCTGCCACAAACCACAGTTGTTTTCGCTGCAACAGACTATCACAGCTGCTGTTCTGGACATTTGTTACAATGAGAAATGATGCTTGGGTGATACTAGGGCAAGGTGTGCGTTTATTCTACCTCCACCTCTTCCATTTCCTTGTTTAGAATCATTTAAAAAGATGAAAAACATGGGAGAGCCAGGTAACACATGATTTCATGAGTTCCCAGCTTTGGGCATCAAAAACTAGTTTCTGGGAATATTAATAGCCACAGGCCCTCAAGCAATGGTAGATCAGATCAATAATTTCCCATTTTCTCACTTCTGTGATCAGGAGTCTTCCCCTACCCCTAAGGAAAACAAAATAATAGCCACTGGTGCATTATGGTATTTCATTAATATAAATATATGCACATTTAGAAGCTGTCCATTGACTGTCATCGATTCAGTATTAGAAAAGCAATCAGGTGGCAGAAAAAAACTGGCCAGGTGGCAATCTCTAATGGTTTACTGGGAAAGAAAAAGGGTCATGGAAACAATTGCCCATTATCCTACAGCTCCTTTCAAATTCAGAAAAAAAACCCCGCTCTGGATTGAAGGTTGCACAAAGTCACACACAACCACTGGCTACACTTTAAAACAGAGAAAGGAAGAACTCTGTTGCAGTTCCAAAATGGATAACATGATGTTTTGATCCGGCGTGGTATTTCCTATGCTTCCCCTGCCTGCCCACAACCTTGATCTCATGGGAATCTATGAGCATAAAGACAACCAGGCCAAGGAAAGCTTTATTAGCAAAATTGATAGTGCAAGCAAGACAACTCCATATTGGAACAATGAAATTAGTTGTATTTGAGAGGACCCGTGTTTCTGTTATTCATTCTTTCTTCATTGGAAACCCCTGCATTTAAGGAGACTACTTAGAAGCAAGCCCTACTGAGAGCTTAATCTCAGCAAGTAAGCATAGGATTGCAGTATTAGCATGTTATTTCTTTAGTATTTTAGATTGTCGAGAGTACTTCACATACATTATTCAGCAATTCTTAAAATAATCCATTAAGTTAGGCTACTTTTATTGCAGTTGGAAGCCAGAACTTGTTCCTTATGAATTTATAGCAGAATCTAACACTGGCAGAATGGGAATTAGTCCGGCAGAAGTTTATTTCCTTTCAAGCAGGCTGGTTGTCAGAAAAACAAGAGGTGAGCTGTATGCTTCCAGTGAAGGGCAGATTTTGCGCTAGGAGTCACTCCTGGGCCTACCCAAAACCTTTGAGCCCTTACCCCATGGATT
The DNA here is from genome assembly GCF_964106645.2 of Podarcis pityusensis. Classification (NCBI taxonomy): domain Eukaryota; kingdom Metazoa; phylum Chordata; class Lepidosauria; order Squamata; family Lacertidae; genus Podarcis; species Podarcis pityusensis. The sequence continues at coordinate 40,267,168 of NC_138029.1, read as the reverse complement.
TGACTGCCTTTTGGACACAATAGTTTAGATCCAGCCTACTTTGGTCCCATTGAAACCATTGCAAATAGACAAGTCAGGCCACTGATTTAAGTGGGAGCTTGGTCTGGATTCATGAAATCGTGCCAAATAAATTAGTTGTCTTCTTTGTACGACCTCTTCTACAGCTTGTTCAGCAGTAGTCTGAATTGTGTGGAAGTTCTGAACTCAGTAGGACTTACTTCTGAGTAGACACATACAGAATTGTACTTTTAACAGTATTATTGTGTTCTGAGGATGTGTGTGTATGTATCCGTGGGGAAGTAGATCAACCTGTATATATGACAGTTAAATTGGTTGTGCAGGTTCTCCTCAACTCATTCTTGCAAATATAGATCAGAGTAGCATTGTGAATTAATTGCCATGATGCCCTCAGTTCTCACCTAAAATTCTCACCTACAAATTGTTCATTCAGACATCCCAAATGTTTTCTGGTAACTCTCCATTACCTGCAATTAGACAACAATGCAAGTAGGTAAAATAACAACAGTTTTGTCCTTGTTCTATGCTAGGTCCCCCTATCTCCAAGAAAGGCACCTTGATCTCACACATATTCCAATAAACCTTCACATTCCAAATGAACTTAAATTATTTGGTGGGGTGTATGTGATGAAAGGAAGATAATCATTGTGCTTTGAATTTTCTTTCTGAAAGTAGTGGAAACACGAAAAACTATGATATAAAAGCTAGCGTTAAAAGAATGCAATAAACTATACGCAACTAACCTAGCATCTTGAAGCCATAAACAAGATTGGCATATAAAGTGAACAAGCTTCTGTTTCTGTGGTTGTTCAGCCACAGTAGTTACACCCTGAAGGTTATTTCCTTGTTTCAGATTGGTTCAAAATGTTTTCTCCGTGGCCAGACTGAGCTGATTCCATCCACTCTGTATTTCCATTTCCATCAGGGTTGCTTGATGATGTGTTGCAGGAAATAAGAGTCGGAGGCACTTCTAGGAAACGGAAATTCAGACAACAAATAGCTCCTTCCTGGATGGAGGATGGCAATCATAACCTACTAGCAAAAAGGCTGCTATGAAAGTAGGATGGCATGAAAGTTGTCAGAGGTCTGATGGGGTGGAAATTTGCCGGGCATAAGTTTGTTTCCTGTCAAGCAGGCCGATTGTCAGAAAACCAAGAATTGAGCTGTACACTTCCAGTCAATGGGCAGATTTTTGTGCTGGGAGTCATTCCTGGAGCTACCCAAACTGTTGAGCCCTTCTAACCCCATGGCTTTGACTACAAATCCTACCAGGTACTAACATTCTTTATTTTAAGGGTTATTATTTATGATCCGCTTAAATGCCAAAAGGACTTCTAAGTTGGTAACCAGAGATGAGGTGAGGGCTTGTACAGAGCAAAGACCTGGCTGATGGGAAAGCAATGTATTTCTGCATGGTGGTCTGCCTTTAAACATACATTGGGGGTTTTATGTTTCATGTGTGCGTGTGCGCACACACACATACATGCATGCACGCATACACACGCACGCACACACTATATATGTACCCCTTATTATTCTCTCTCTCAAGTAGTCATGGCTGTTTTTCCTTTTTAAGAGCTTTTTAATGGCTCCAGTCAAACTTCTCTGTATCTTTCCTTTATGAACTGTCTATACCATATTCAGGAAAAGTTTAAATAAAGGTGGAAATTTGGCACCCTCATAGGTTAAGAGCATCTCTGAGAGGATGACACTCCCTACTGGTTTCTTTCAGCTCCAAATACTGTTACTCCCTTCCACTTTCCACAGAATGAGAATATACTCCTAGAAGTAGGGCAGAGTGATTTTTGCATATTGTTAAGCTAATCCTCCTGTTCTGATGTGGAAAAGTGCAGATGCATATGAGTCACCTGTGGGAACTGTTGCCGAACTAGATTCAGCAGGCTTGCCATACATCCTTAAGAATTAGATAGAGATTTGTTCTTTCATCAGTATGCTATTAAGATATAACATGCATCTTAGCATCATCTCTGTATAGTCAACGAAAGGATCTCACATTCGAAAATCAAATCCAAGAGTCATGTGTGTGTCCCAAATCAAATTATTTAATTTGAAAAAAATCACAGAGAGTGTTCACTGGACACAAAATATTCTCTCTGAATACATCAACAGAAAACCTCCCTGCTGCATGATAACTGAAATACGTATGCCATTTTGAATAGGAGCTTCTGAAGCCAATAGTTATCACAAAGGCAACGTGAGTTTTCCAACATGATGCGACCTCAACTCAAGGATTCCTTTTCGTTGTCCTTTTTGTACCAAGATTTCTTGCAAGTCAGCATGAGCAAGAGGAGCATTGGCAAGTGCCACAAGCTGCAGAAAAACAACTTCCGGGAGCTGCCACGGTCAGCGTCTCTGTAGAAACGAAAGCCGAGGTAGGAAATGTACAGGTTGACGGGAAGAGAAATTATGGGGAAAGTCCACGTGGTGACATCAAGGATGGGAGCCAGTGATGAAAGTCCAATTAAGGCAAGGCAATGACGCAGAGCCACCCGCCTGCACATTTCTGGGTGGGTGACAGACATCATGCAGTAGCCACCTCTGGAGTAATCTTCGCGGAGCCCCCAGCTGAGTGCATTGAAATGAGGGAACTGCCAGGAGTAGAGAATCCCCCCCAGCAGCAATGCTCCTGCAAACGAAGAGAAATCAAGGCATTAGGGTGTATGCCAGGGCCACTGACACAGAAATCGGGATAACTTGGCTGAGGTTTCTGCGTCTTCATTTCGTACACCCAGTAAATCACTTGCAGGTGCAGAAGTCTCATTAATATAATCAGCTTGCCCCAAGGCAGTGAAAGGTATACAGGATGGAGCTGTGTGGAACAGTTTACTCGACTCTCCACATAAACTCCAAATACCCTTTTCAGATGCAGGAGTTGCTAAATGTTACTCTTAAAAAAAGATGCTTCTATCATTCTATCATTTTTGGAGTAAGAACGCTTGCAAAAGGCTCAGAACCCAAGCAATGTATGTGCTACTTCCATGGGATGCAGGGATGTTTTTTGCATTCCTTGTCCAACCTGTTTACTTCTAGTACGTTTCCGGCAAGTCATAAATACACAATTTAATCACACTTCTCATCTACAATTTTGAATTCGGCAATGTTTGTATTTTTGTTCACACAATTATATGTTTGCAGAAAGCAAGAAACTGAGGCTTTCGGAACCAAAAGCAGTGCCTGAGGCCTCATCTGGAGACAATAAAAAGATGATGATTTGGGGACAGGGCCCCAGCTAGGACTAACTGATTATGACTTCTTGATAGGGTGGCCACATGTTCTACTTTTCAGAGGACAGTCCTCTATTGGAAGAGATGCTTTTTTAAAGATAAAGAACCATAAAAAGGAAAGCAGGACCCCTGAAGTTGCTTGACAATAGTTACCAACCTGGAGAACTGACTGAGCAGGCACACAGGTCACAATTCTCCCCACTAAGGTGAAATGCATTGTATTTCTATTTAAATTATTATTTTAAAATCTGCACCTCTACATGTAAAATAGCATTATGTAAATGTTATGCAAATCTGTGGGGGTTTTTTTTTTTTGGTGATGCATAAATGGTCACCTTACTTCTTAAGCCATCATCATCAATTCTAGACTGTAAGTAGAAGACAATGAGCAAAATATCTACGAACTGCATATCTATCATCTATCTATTTAGAAAAAAAAATAACATCTTAGACTCTTCTGTGAGAAAAAAACACACTTTCCATTTGTTGTAGAAAACACTTAAGATACATTTTATCCTTTGGTTTCCACATTTGGTTCCACCTTTTTGATACTTCACACACCATATTTTCACATAGGCCAAACCGACTGTACATCAGCTCTGTGCAGAACCCACTCCGCAAAGGTACACATATAAAACAAATACAGTGAAGAATATTCAATAAACTTTGGCTACTGAATAAGTTTTTAAAATTTTGCTCAGCAGAAATCTAGAGAAGATTCCAGTCACCACCTGCATGTTACCTTGCTATATTTTGCCATAGGTTTCCTAAGCAGAAATGTATGTTGCCAACCCTATAACAGCCACATAACGTAGGGCTACAGAGGGCCGAAAGTGTTAAGTAACTAACTTCTCAATTCTGTACACTCCATACATCTTAGAATTCAGTATCATAGGACCTTCTGTTGATCCATGAATGCTTGGCAGAGACCTGAAACTGAAGAGTAAACAATTCATAGAATTATAGAATTGTAAGGTTGTTTCAGTTCTTTCAACATTCGGGGTCTCTGTGTTACCTATCCCTGAACACCACCTAAAAGTTTATACAGAAGCAAGAATTAAAGGGGAAAATAGGCCCAGAGATCCACTGAATATAACTATGGGAATATTTCCTCACAACTGCAGTCTTTCAAAAACTTATGCTACAAGACTAGATCCTGCTCCACTGGAATTTAGCACAGATGCCCATTAGAATCTGCTTCATTCTGTTTCACAAGGGACATCTTTAGGGCCTACGCTTTAATAAAGCTTGACTGATTTTCACAGATTCAACTTCTGAAGTGATGTTGTTACAGTGAAGTTATGCCTTCTTGCAGAAGATGAATCAAAGTCCATTTTGTTTGCAAAGGGATGGACGCTGGGAGCAACAAGAAGGCAAGATGTCCTAATGCTGTCTCAGAAATAACTTCCAACTCTCACTTCCTTGTCAAAAAACAACCAACATTTCAGGTGAAACTCCCAGCTCCAAACCAGACAACTGATGTGCCAAACAAGGGCAGTTGTTTTATGAGGGGCCTGCCTTCTCACGCAATCTTTCTAGGAGATACTGCAAAGTCAACTTGATTGCAACATGCATGGCTTCGTTTCTTGCTGTGCAGTACAGAATTAGGTTTTTCAGTGCAACTGGGTCCAGACTCTACCTTTACATTTTCAAAACCTTTGTCTGACAGGGCAGACTTGTAGTGATGCTGGGATTACTCAAAGTGCTGATACAGAAATAGCCACTTGTGTTCCCACTCTGGGGGTACTTAGTAGCAACTGGTGCTATTTTGCAGGCTTAGTCGGGAGGAGCCTCCTAGCAATCCTACATGGAGATTCAGAGATTCAATAGCAACTGGAACAGCGTTGTCTGCCTCTATCTCAATTGCCATGCAGTGGATAGTGCTTCAGTAGCAGTGGCATAAATCTTTATGTGCTCCTCTGTGCAAATTCCTTTGGATGAGGCTAAAAAAATGCACTCTAAACTAAATCTTAAGAGAGTATAAATTATTTTTTACTGTTTTTACTACACTGTGTCAGCTGCCCTGAGAAAGCGTTTCCAAATTCCAAATTACTTGGAAGTCAGTATGATTTTGCCAAATGGTTCTTACTCCCTACTGTGTTTGGGATTCCAGTTTAAGTGTATTTATGTGTGCATTATGGGAAAAGACCCATCAAGGCTGAACTACATACAGCATGATGCTAGGTGCAACACTGATAATATGCCTGCATGCTTGTTTTTTAAAAAGTGATGTTAGGCGCAGGTGGTGATGTCTGATTTTGTCAGGATTGCAGAAGTAGGAAGCAGATGTTCAGCCCTTTCATACCTCACTGAAGTACTGATGGAGATCATCCCTTTCCCATGGCTGTGTTGGCCCTGAAAAGAAAGCTCCCATTTTCTTCTTGGGATAGATAACAGCTGGGAGACTGTCAGAACTGCTGCTGAGAAACAGTTGGGTTTCCTATCCTGACCATGTAATATGGGTGCCAATGATGCATTTGGTGCCATGACAAGTTTGGCTGATAGTCAACTTCCTGTGGTTAACCTGTGCAGCTACTTAATCTAGTACTTCTGCTATTGTTGAGTGGTGTTACTGTTTCAGGAGGATATTTTCAGCAACCTTTAAGGTTCCACATGAGATTGAGGGTGCAGGATATTCGTGCTTTTCTATCTAAAGCTGTCAAGCACAATGATGTTCTTTTAAAACTCATGACTGTCCTAGGTGTATGCAAAAAGTCTTGTAATGGTAGCATGATTTGCTAAACTATGTTATCATTCACAAACTTGAGACAAAAGCCAGAAGCACTTTTATGTTAAAAACTCAGCATGGAAAACCAGGCTTATAGTTGGAGCTCCAAACTGACTTGCTACCTCTTTCATTGTCTTGGTTTTTGGCTTCACAGATGTATGACAGAGATCACCAACCAGGCATGTAAAATAAACACAGAATGGTTAAAATATCAGCTCCAAAACAGATGTTGAAGTCTTATTGCATTTCCTAAAGCCATTGTTTACTGCCTTGGCAACCCAAGAATGCTGTTTTGCTTAGAGCACAATTTTGGTAATTCTTCTGCCTTGAATAATATGAAGGAATTTTAAAATCATTTCCAGATTCTGGTAGCTGACTGACACATGAGGGGGAGGTTAAGAGTGGAGGTGGGGGGCGGCGGGAAGCACCAGCTTCTTGTCTCTCTAGGAAATAAATTAAATGTTTAAGTTTATGTAAGACGTTAGAGGGATTTTGAAGTCTAAGTTTAGCCATTAATGGCCTGTACTTAGAACTGTGTGTGGTTGTTTTCTTCTATCTTGGTATGGTAACAAACCAGCTACTCTTAGCTAAAAAGATGCTAAAACAAATTACTCCTCCTTGGTCCAGATGAGGGAGATTAGAGCTGGAAAACAAGAGCAAATCCAGCTGCACCCATTTGCCTTTGGATAAACACGGCTGGCGGTTATGTAGCTGTAGTTGTTCCATGTTCAACCTGGAAAATGAGATGAAGTATAACTGAACCTTATCTTTGCCTACAGAATTAGGTTTCCATCATCTGAATATGCCCGTCAGCAAAAGCTGATCCAGCAAAAACAACACACTACCTGCCCACACTGAAGCAAGGAAGATATAGCAGTGATGGATGGAGAGATCGGTTAAGACCTCCAAATTATGTGGTTAGAAAAATCCAATTTCTGCTCTACTTTTAATACTGTAAGACAGAATGCAGCAATTTGTCAAGATGCATTTTGCATAACTCAATAGGACTGAAGGTTTTGTGGTGGGAGAAAGGAAGAAATACTAGGGTACAAGAATAGACGGAAATCTAAAATATATCTGTTTCCACAACAGGACCCCCTTTCCATTTCTTCCTTCACCTTTGGGTTGGGGGATGCTCTGGAGCAGATATTTGGGGCACGCAGGGAGCTGCATGGGAGAGGAGAGGAAGGGGGAAGCGAGTTCAAATGGGTCTTACTGCCAAAAGTGACCATAAGATTGCAGTCTCAATCTCTTTAAACAGAATCTATATCCCTTGATCAAACCAAATGGAAACAGTCAAGTGAATTTTCAGCAAGTTTTGAGTACAAAGGTTCTCTCTCTCATAGACACATATGGAGATCAAGTGTAGGGGCAATGATGGAAAATACCTGTTTTGTGTTATTCTGTAGGGTGCCTTGTGATGTTTTGTAGGATGTGGTGCCACAAGTAAATTTTCCCCAGATGATCTAAATCTTCTTGCAGACAGGGAAGGAAGTCTTTCAGGTAACCTGGCCCTGAGTTGTTCAGGGTTTTATATGTTAGTAACAAGACCTTGTACATGACTGGCTAGCTGCACAGCAGCTGCTCCTTATGCACAGGTGTAAAATTATGTGTGCATCAAGGTGTTCCACTCAACCACCTGGGCACAGGACTCTCCAAAAGCCTCCAGACCAGTCTTAGGGGAAGTCCCACAAAGAACAAATTATAGGAGTCCAATTGTAAAGTTACCAATGCATGAATCATAGTGGCCAAGTTTAAAACATGTTTTATTTGTTACCACAACCAATTAGAATGGTTGATTGGGAAACATATGAATGAGAAAGTGAGAAACTTTATTTAAATCAACACCAGGTCCAATAGGTGGATAAGAGCACCAACATTCAGGAGGGTTCACAAGGAAGGGGTGGGCATGTGGTGAAGTGCAGAACAAGGCATAAATCTTCCGTAGAAGATGTTGACTGCGTGTTACTTTGCCACGCATGCTCCTTTGCATCTCTCCTTCTCCAGCATCTGCTACATCTTAGTCGTTATATATGCTAGTGGCAAACAAGCCGTTTGCAATATTCAAAGTCTTACTTCTTCCATGGTACCCATATATCATGTTGGTGCCTCTGAATGTAGCAGTGGCTATGAAGACCAAAAACACAGTCAAAATAAAGGTTGTGAATTTGAAGCATAGAAGTTTGACCACAATTCAGTCAAGGCAAGTCTCGGCTGTTTCCAATGACCACTGTTTTGAAACCATGTCCAGGTGTAGTGAGGAAATGATGACGGCATTTAACAGTTATCATTTATACAGCACCATCAATATGCATAGTTCCCTATGGAGAATTAAAAAAACACAGCGCCCTGATCAGCTTATCATCTTAAGACTTGCCGTGGGGTGGATGGGAAGAATAGAAGGAGAGACATAAACTGGCAGTAAGGGTGAACATGGGCAGGATATGCCTTGAGCTTCATTACAAGTGCTTAGGCTTGGTTTCGGCAGAGGAAGAACTGTAAGTGTCTGTGTCGAAGTTCTTCAAGGAAACTGAATTTGGGGACAGAGTCTGAAGGAAATAAGATGCAGCATCAAATGGTTTCTGGAGGCAGTTCTGGGCATTGAAGATGTGGGGGACGGACAAAGGATGGTGGAGATGCAAGAGTGAAGATTATGGGTATGGATATGCAGGCAGAATAATCAGGGGAGGCAGAGTAATGAAGGCAAGGACAAATGTTTGTGCTAGATCCAGGAATGGAGGAGGTAAGAAAGGGTGTCATGTGGTCTCAGTGATGACAGAGGTGAATGATTTTGGTCAGAGGCAAGGGAGTAGGTGGGAATGTGATCGTAGAGATGCAAAGACTGTAGCAGTTAAGGTGGGAGATGACTGGAAGTTCCAGCAAGGCTGCAAGACAGGAAAGGCCATATTTTTGCAAGGCACTAAGGGAAGTTCACCAACTTGCTTGCAAGAGGATATTTTTAACACTTTTTTTAACTCAACACAACTTTAAAAAGTTAATTTTAGCTCTCTAAACCTCAAACACTGCCTTTTCTTAAGCCAATGCAATTTTCCTGCTACTACTCTGGTGCCCCCTACTGGTTACTTCATAATGCATATTTGGGAGGTGAGGTGAACTGGAGCAGCTGTCCCATATGGGCCATTTAATATTCTTTATTTGGAAGATGAAAGCACTTGGAACTTAACACAGCTGTGTACAGTGTGTAGGTGACAATGAATTTACTGAGTGGGCTTCGACTTTGATTGCATCAGTCCCTCAGGTGTCCCAATAGCAGAATCACTATCGCTTTTGTGTCTGCAAAAGTAAGCGTGGGTGGGGGAGGCAAATAATCGACTGACTTTTGTCTTATTAAATTTAAAACAGCTGCCTACTAGCCCTGCCCATCTGCCTCCACATTTACTACATGGAGCAACGGGGCCCTCTGCCTTTGTGCGTCCTATGCTCACAGATCAATGATGACATACCTCTGTCTTTTGTACAAACTGAGTAAGAGGCTTCTTGGATCATCATTTTGAAGAGGAAGAGAAGTCTCAAGCCTTTGCTAAGGTCAATCAATGCCAGCCCACATCTCTAGGCCTCTATTTCTACAGCCAGGATAATGTGCTCCAGGCAAAAATTTGTCTTTTTCTCTAAAACTGCTCAGTTACACATTTTGCCAGCAGGCTGTTCAAAACATGATCCAGTTAATTAAAAAAAAAAAAAAAAAACATTTGAAGGAAATAGGAACAAAGTTCAGTGTCACTTATTCTGAACAAAGTGAGGTCCTCTCTTTACTGCTCTCCTTCCGGGCAGACAAGGGCTATACAAATGAGGAAAGGCTCTACACAATTGTCCTTTTCCTCTCTCTTCACTGTTTTGTTGCTAAACCCATCCATCTGCCAAATGTCACTTGCTGATAAGAACTGCCCAGTTTAAAATCCCCCGGTTGTAAATAGATGTTGGCTGACATAATTAATGTCTAGCCCACAACCCAATTTGAATTACAAAGTCAAGGCAATTTGAAAATCAGCCTCTGCGTGATTACCGTTGGTACATACACAGGCAGTCTATAAATTCCATAGCCCCAGGAATTATTTAAATTTTCAGAAAATGAATGAAAATCAGGACAAGATGTCTTTCAGGAAAACAGAAGGTAAAAGTGGGGCATCTGAGATAAACTAAATAGTCTCTTGAGATAAACATTCTTGGGAGCAGTAATACCAATGGCTCCAGGCCACTGTGGGTCTCTAACGTCTGTTACATTTGCGAGGCTGTTATCTGCTCTGCCACCACCGCCTACCCAGAGTAAATCCCCTTAACTGATAAAGCACATTATGGCAGAGATCCCCGCTTGTCACTTCAAGCAAACTGGGTGGCTCAGAATTGGATGTGCTTTCATGGCACTGGGTTGCTATGTTCTGCAGTCTCCTGAGTACACTTCAGATGCTGGGAGCTAGCCACCACTCCTGAAAGGATACCAGAACCTATTGCTTTCATAAGGAAATGTGGTAATGCCAAGACCTGAGTCCCAGGCTGTACAACACACAGTATGAAATTCCCCATTACAATATTTAAACTTCTTCTTCTTTAAAAAAGGACATATTATTAATATTCCTCTTTTTGGCCGTGTTACTAAACACAAGCCATGATCTCCTGCCAGCAAGAGAGAAGTTTGATCTGAGTCTTACTGCTTCTATAAAAATGAGACTGCTTTGTTCTTTTGGCATTTTCCACCAGCCTCCCATTTCCTGTCATGATAATGTTCTTCCTCCTTGAAACAGGGGGGAAAAAGAAACTGGAGATGGGGTTCCCTTTCGGGGAGGGAAATTCTCTGTACCCGCCTTGGCAAGTGCATGCGTTCGCCTTGCTAAGAGATGCTGGTCCCAGCCCCCCATGAACCTGATTAAATTTAACACGTGTGCAATTTCTGCTACCACAGTTGATGATAAAATTGACTCTGAGCATTGTTAGTTTAAACCTGGCCAATTTTAGCCAACCAATGCTCACAGAGAAAGGTTCATATTTTGATCCTGAACTGTTCCCTAGGAAAAAGTTATATGATGTGGCAAGCGCTCAAGACTGGAACTGATCAAGTAAACATACAGTCTGCTTGAGCAACAGCGGCAGCATTGGCTAGATGCCCTCTCCTCCCCACCTCCCTGGAGAAGCAGGAGACAGTTTTGATAGTAAAATGAAGGAAGGATGAAGAAGTGATTCACCTTGCATGACTGGCTTTAGCATAATAACCAGAAAAGACTGCTTGCTTGAGAAGAAGCTCCCTAATAAAAAGTAAAACATGGCAAGCACTATGGGCAGCCTTAAAATTTCTTTCTCCCCGGCTTTATGTTCCTTATCGCTGCTCAGTAGGGTAGGCTCTTTCCCCTTCTTTTTAACAAGGTGCAAATGTATTCCCACGCTTCTACCTAAAGCCAAGTTGCTTCAGCTAGTTAATTAGGAAACATTAATGGGTTCCAGAGATGTGGCTTACATGATTTAGAAGCAGATGGCATACTCCGCTTGTCCATACCAAAAACCATTCCTAACATCTATATGAAACTATCAACCAACTGCAGGCATGAGCCTTTAATCAAAGAAATAGTTTCTGTGCATGGTTACCTCCCCTCACCCTCCTGCAAATAAGCCTATGGTTGAGCGTTTTGAGTGGGAAGGGGCAGAGAAGATCCAATGCTTAGTTATTATGAGAGAACATGGGCTAAAATGCTTCTTCTGAGATTGGCCACTATTACCTATTCTAGTGCTTCCCCCTGGGAGGTACTCAAGGGTATGAAGTACAGGGACCTCTCCCTCCTCCCAAATATTAAAAGTGTGGCACTTACTGTAACAACTTCATGAGCACTGCCAATTACTACTCAGAGTTATGTATATAAATAACATGTATAATTGGCCTAGATTCAACTAACAAGTCCCGCTTGCGGAAGCCAACATTTGGTGCTAGTTTCTGACACTTGGAGAGACAGATAGGGTTGGGCATTTTCCATATCAAGAAACAAAATAAAATTCAGATTCTGTATTAGGGAATAATCCAAACTCCATGGTCAGAGTTATCTGTGTATATTACCAACACGGCATGTATTTGCTTAGCAAGGTATCTGTACCTTTTAACAGTGAGATTTTCAAGGAATTTGGGTTTGGTTTTAGTGAGATGGAGAACAGAGGGGAAGACAGAGAGGCAGCAGAAGCCACAGGACTTGTAATTGCAGCCAGAAACACAGTGCAGATAAGTGAACATGACAACTGTACAGCAGAAGCCCTGCTTTGGTTGTTGAACATTCACTAGTCATGTCACAGAGGACACACAGCTTCTAATATGAGTTAATCATTTGAATTAAACTTCTTTGTCTCCTTCACTGCAGAAGGGCTAGAGTTAGGACCTTTTTGCATTTTCATCTTGATTTTCTCTACCATGTTCCCCTGGTTCATAACTGAATCTGTTCACATTGTCTCTCTTTTCTACTACTCTGATCACTTGTGCCTAGAACAACAAATGCTTTGTAATGCTAAAAAGAATACAACATGCCCCCCAAAAGTCTGGTCACCTCAGGAAGTTTCATTAAGACTTGACGCTGCATTTTCAGGTCTCTGTAGTCTTTGCTTCAAAAGCAGCAGCATCAATGAAGGGAGCAGGCCCACTGAGCTAACACAACATTTCTCTGATCTTGTTGCATGAATTTGAGATCCTATCGTGACACACACTGCAAAGAGAATCACAAGAGCACTGCAAAACTGAAGGTTATGTTTGATCTTCAAACTAGGAGGAGTCACATAATCCTGGTTGACTTTTGGCTGACTCGGTGATGAATAGTTCCTGTAGAAACACAGAGCATGTGAGCACAGAAAAGGGAGAGAAGGATGAAGGCTTGCATTTACATATGCCTGAGGGCCAAACTGCACACAACACTAAATGCATCACTTGGAAGCATGGCAAGTTTTTTTTTTTAAAAAAAAAATAGTAATAGGTGCAGGGCAGAGACCTGCAGCTTTTATCCTTCCATCCCAAGTTGTGATCTCAACAAAGTTTGTCCATTTGCAGTGTTATTAGTATGAGGGTGAGTACTAGCTCACTTTTGGACTAATGGAAAGCTCGAAAGCAGGACAATTGTTCCCTAGCAACTGCTATTCGGGGGCCACTAAGACTAACTTAGCAGCTCTCTTTAATCATTATCCTTGCACATGATTACAACTAAGAGAGAGGAGAGCAGGGCTGCACTCTGTGGCCCTGCCCTGTGTCCTAAAGATCTGAGGGCTCCTTGAGTGGTTTAGAATCCTGTGCCTACATGCACAGAACCAGGCTCCCCATATTTCAGACCTTTAAGCAATAGTCTTCAGCAGCTGAATAGGGATAGTGGTTAGGAGAATTAGGGATGTTTTGCCCCGATGTAAGTCACTTCATGCTGACTAAACTGCGCTTGTCATTTTATTGCCAGTTCACCCAGTTAAGAAAGATCATTTTGGAACTCCTGGAACTCTTTTTTTGTTTTTACCACTTGGCCACCTCACTGCTCAGCTCTAATGCAAGTTTAATTATGAGCAAGTTAAAAAGTACTGGTTCTAATAGAGCACACTTTTCTCATCCCTCCACTGTGAGAACAGTCAATTTATTCCTACTCTCTGCCATTGTTTTGATCCTAAGTGCTAGTAGCCAGGTTCCTTTTTGGTTCAAGCGGAACCTGTCCCTTTTGTATACGCTTGGCTTATTACAAAACCTTCTTCAGTGCCTAAGAAGTCAAAAGCTGTCCTTTGACACTGCAATCTTAGGCATGCATTGAAATGCCTCAGCTTTGCCTGTCTACCTGGCACTGCAAATGGGACAGGTAGAATTCTGGAGGAAGCAATTCTGAATATCAGCTTCTTGCTTACTCACCTAAAGTTTGCTTCCAATACTGCACAACTACAGTTCCCCATTTCACTGGTGCTGACGTGCACCATGACTGTCATCTTTACTCTGACGGTATCTACCAGTCTAACTAGATGAAACGTGACTTCCACAACCTTTGCACCAGGTAGGCAAGTCATTATGCAGTCTACACACCCCTGTTGGCCTATGACTGAACTGAATGGGTCCTGAACCTAAGACAGTCTTGGTTTTTTTTACTGCAAAATGCCAAGTCAGTGGAAGAGAGAGTCATGCAGTATACAGAGAAATATGCAGATCCTAGATAATGCGAATGATACTAGTGGGCATTGGTTAAAAATACATCTCTCTATTGGGAATGAAGTCATTCAATTGGCCCTAAGAGGAAGACACTCAATTCTCTTCCTCCTCATGGTCCCATTTCCCCCCCAGAGTAATTCTCACCTGCATCCAGACTGCCAGTTGCTGCTGTCCAACCCATAATTGGGGGAATAGCACCAACCACAGCTCCTACCCATGTATTGACAATGCTAATTCTTTTCAGCGGTGTGTAACAGCATGTGTACAGGATGATGTTGAAGGCTCCCAGGGCTGCAGTAAGAGGATTTACTCCGAAGGTGAGCAGAGCTATTCCTGGAACAGCACAGGAGGCAGCAAAAGACACAGCAAGCAAAGGGCTGTAAGAAAAAGAGAAACAAACAAACAAGAAAATGTAAAAATATGTTAGTGAAAGGATCTGAGGGCAGATTTTTATTACTGTTATCTTTTTATCCAATGCTTTCCTGATAATTCTTTTTTATTAAGCAATCTTAAATCGGGCAACAGTGATAACCACAGAATAAATGTACATTTAGCAAACACCTACTAGAGCATAACTTCTTCAGTGGTGTACAGAGAACAATCAGCAAATTTGACCAGCAGGCAAAACAGGTCTGGTGCAGTCCAATGCAGACTGGTCTCGACTTAGCTTTTGTCTTCTCCCTCCTGCCAGTGGGCGTTGAGGGAATTTGAGGAAGCTATATAGGCAGCAGAGCTTCCCTTCCTGGGAATTTAGGCAGGTGTGTATGCAAGTTGCCATTAGGCATGTTAAAGCTAAACATTCACCTAGAGACAGACACACACAACTATTACATTGTTTATAGCACAGTGCAAGAAACATGCGTACATATTATCCAAGCTTTAATTACACAATGTAATACTTTCAACAGAAATTTGTGTTCAAAATTTATTGCCCTGATTTAGCAGAATTTATCGGAATCCTAGAAGCTTAAACTATGGGTTTCACTAAAGTTCCAGATCTGGCTACGTCAACTCTTGACAGTGGGGAAGAAACTATTTTTAATAAAGCATCTAAATGTTTGGTGTAGATTTTTATAGCCCCACACAGACCAGTCACCTCATAGTGTTTTATACACAATTGCAAAATAAGCCTAAGCATGGATGTGCATGCATCGTGTTAGAATGCTGAGAAGGAATAAATGTCTGCCTTCAATTTAACTTTTAATTAAATGGACCAGGCCAACAATTTGATAAGCTGGAACATGATTTTACCAGCTTTACAAACCCAATTGTGGATTTTGCCGATTTAATTTAGTGGAATGCAATGTTTATCAGATTTTTCTCACAAGCTTCTGAGCCAAGAAAAAATGTTCTTTTGAATACATGCAGCTTTCAGTGAACTCATTCAAGCACTGATCTTGTAACACTTGGACCTATATTTACACAACAACATTAGTTAAGAAGTGACAGAGTTTTGTCATGTGAATCTAGCACCCTGGAAATGGAGGCAAGCTCATCACTTGATCACTTGGCTCAAGTATCTGTGTAAAGATAGCTGAATGGACTGATGATGAAGTTCAGAGGGAAGGGAAGAGAAAAAGACAGGAATTTTGTTACCACTTCAGATGAGCTATAAAGGATGCTGTACTTTGAACATTGTTGAAACGGAAAATAGCAAAAACAGGACACTGAAACATTTTTTAAAAGCATGTTCCTCAATTGTTCAGTGACATTTCTGAAACATTTTTTTTTTGAAGCAGATGATAACAGTAAGTTCCCCCCTTTTCAATTTTCATGGATTAATGTGATCTAGAGTTAGGAGTGAGTAGCCATGTCTGGTGATACCAAATTGTTCACGGTGCTTAACACAAAAAGGGATTGTGATGAGCTCCAAAAGAATCTCTCCAAACTAAGCGAACATGAAAACATTAAAATCCAAATGGAAAATCTTGTCTTGTGAATGCAGATCTTGCTTTAAAAAATATGAATTATATTTTTTATATCTATTTATGCTCTGGACATGCCTTTCTTAGGTTTGCACCACTTCATGTGGCATAAAAATAAGTCAAGTGTCAACTCTTTGAGGAGCTGGCAGAACACTCTGTGAAAGCCAATATTATAGGGCTTGAGAGATTTTTATGGAAAAACACAACTACTTGCCTGTAATAGGGCTGGCTGTTATTTACCAATTTTCCATATTACTAAATTGACCCCAGAAGCCGTAATGTGCAAATATCCTTTGCTATTGCAATAGGTGATGTACAGCTAAAGGCCTAATATTAAAAGCCATGTTCATGCTAGGGAGATGTAAAACTTGAAGCACTTTCTACATGGACTAGATGTTTGCATCTGGAATTTGGAAAGGCTTCTTTCATCCAGGAAACAATATTCTGCAGTATTGACTCTGCAATATTTAATTCCAGAGGGGGAGACTTTTTTTCACAATGTGCAATAGAAAAACAGGGGCACGTTTCCCCCACCCGCCCTTGGAAATTCAATGCAGTCACACTCTGAAGAGTACCTGTGTGACAGTGACAGACCCCATGGGAGACAATATGTTCCCTTTCCCTTAGTGTAACATCTGCTCTGTTGACAAGTCATAAGCAGATTTTTTTTCCTGTTTGCAGACATAGCCTGGGACCTGATGATCCAGGTGGTGTGTTTTATCCATTTCTAAAATCACTAGGGGTGTGTGTGTGTGTGTTGTGTGTGTGTGTGTGTGTGTGTGTGTATGTTTGGGTGTAATCGGGAGTTAGGAGAGAACTTTGATGAGGTATGAACAGGATATACGTGGTGTGCTTTATGTACCACCCTGTAAGGCAAAAGGCTGTCAAAACCAGCTCATATTCACAAAACAAATAAATTCCATGAAAATTTGCACAGCTGCCTTGTCTTTGGCAGTGCTCTGAACCACCACCTCAAGAGTGCCCAAGGGCACAGAACCAGCTTCTGCTGAAGACAGAGAATATTGTTACTTTACAGAACAGGTTATTTCACTTGCTTTTCACAGTTACCAAGCCAGGGCCCTTCATAAGCTACATGAAGATGAGCCAGAGTGCGGCATATGCCACCCTACATTTTTTTAACTGCACTTCAAGAAAGGAAGCACAGAGAAACAGCTGCACATTTTAGAACATAGAACATACCCAAAGCCATAGCAGTATCCAGTGTGTCTACCTTGGGAGCTGCTTTCTGCTGCCTGCATAGTGGTCAACAAAGAGGCACTATTCCAGAAATCAAATTATGAACATATGCCACTGGTCTATTTGGGCTGGCAGTGGATCTTTGAGGTCTCGGGCAAAGGTCTTTCCCAGCCCTGCTCATTCAGCTCCTATTAAACACAATATACCAAGAACTGAATGTGGAAAATGATGCATAGGAGGCATAATAGGATAGGGTACAAAAATAAAATGGTAATAAAATGGAATTCGCTCCTCCACTGAGCTATGGGAACCATTTTCTTAGGCCTCTGCTTCTGCACAGCCAGTTTAGTTTAAAAAGATGCTGCCTATTATTATTATTACTATTATTTAAATCACCGTCACATTATGGCAGGAAGGAGAAGCAACCTGTGTCAAGGAAGCCCATGACCTTTGCAAAGCTAAGAGCCACTGTCTGTGTATTATTTGGTACACCATGTAATCTTAAGGAATATGCAACATGCCTCCCCCTTGGCTCTGCAAGGATTACATCTCGCTGGCAGTGGGAGTGACTAAAAGCTTACTGGGGAAAGATACGCCTGAATGGAGCGAATAATCAAAGAGCTTTTTCTGTCCAAAGCTCACTGACATTTGTCTCTAATAGTGTTTCGCTGGGGCAGAGCCCCTCTAACCTCATGCCATCAACAGGGACTGAAGGACAGTGAAATAAAAAGGCTGCTTCCCTGCTCATTTAGATCAAGCTGCCACTGACACAGCAGGGCTTCCCCAAAAATGTCTGTCAGTCTGGGAAAGAACCATTCAACGATAGCTTTGGTGGGAAGGCAATCCCTTGTGAGTAAGAATCAAGTATCCATGCCCTGCACAATTGCTATGCATTCATATGGAACTCTACTCATCATGGGCAATGGACAGCAGTCGGTATTACATAACCAAACCAAAACCACAGAGGCTTTTTTTTGGTACCTAATTCATGTGAGACTATAAATCCTTTGAATCAAGGGCTTTTGTTACAATGAACTGGTTAAACTGCGTTTATATTTTATTGTTTTGAGACAGCTAAATACTGTCTTCCAGTGCTGAATATCAACATGATCATGGGACTTATTTCTGAATTTATCCAGGTCCATCACAATGTATTGCTCAGCTGCTCTCACTGTGCCATGAAAGAAAGAAAAAATCGATCTATAGGAACTGGCAGACAACACAGTTGGTGAAAACAGGCTTCCGCTGTTCTTTACAAACATAATTAAGAAATGAATTGGAGGTTGAGGGAGCTACAGATTGGACATCCATAAATTAAGCCTAAAAACAGGCATTGATTAACTTCTCAGCCCTTATTACACTTTCTCTGCTGCATAAATGGAGATGTAAGCATGCATGCGCGCACACGGTCATTGAACTCTTAAGTGGATTCAAGGAAATGCTTGTGCAATTCAACCTTCCAATATTATGGAATTTTGATTATTATTTTATTATAATAAATAATGGAATCTCACTAATGGGTACATGTATACCTCCATCTGAACAGGAGTGACAACACCAGCAGCATAAGGGGCCCATTTGTGAGAGACAAAATGCCAGAGCTTTGTGCTTGAGCACTGCTATTTCATTTGGCAGCACAGCCCTGAGCCTCCAAATGGAAGAAAAGGTATGTTGAATCAAGCACCATACATAGCAACTTGGCGGCACACCACCTTGTTCCAAAATGGACTCTTAATTGTAGACATGTTCAAGGCAGCTTATCCAAAACTGAAGAAAACTCAAAGTGAAGGACAGCACTTTCAGAAAATCAGGCACTCTGCCCCTCCTTGGGAGAAATGATAGCAACAACATCACGAATGTCTCCTCAGAAGAAAGCTGCAATGAGTTTGATGGGACTTACACCCAGGTAAGTGCAGAAAGGATTGCAAGATAAAATGTCCAGGAAGCCATAATTGCGTAGGCTTCAGGTAACTACACAGATCATCCAAACTCTAATATGTGGCAGCAGACGGTACATTAAGAATGAATTTCCCCCATCTTGCTAACAAATGACCATATAAATATTTTATTTTATCTAACATGGTCTTAGCTCCTTTTTCCAGTTCCCACGGCAGCTTCTATAAAAGAATTTAAAAAAAAACTAAAAAGAGAGAGCATAAGGGTAAAACAACAATAAAAAACAAAACAAAAACCTGTTCTTTATCTAGACTCCTACCTAACAGGCAAGACAACAACCCTGAGACTGTATTCATATTCTATAGTGCTCCATGGCATACTCTTTAACACATGCATTGAGACAGCTATCCGCAATGAGACAAAATAGGCATCAACCAGGCAAATGCCCCTAACCAGCTGGCAATGCTAGTCTACACATTTGCATTTAATCAGCCTTCCTTCCTTCCTTCCAGTGGTACCTCGTGTTGTGAACCGTCCCCCTTATGAATTCTTTGGGTTACGTGCTCCGCTAACCCGGAAGTAGATGCCCCCTGTTGCGGAAATTGCGCTCCGGCAGCGCGGCAGCAGCAGGAGGCACCATTAGGGAAAGAGTGCCTCATGTTACGAGCGGTTTCTGGTTACGAACGGACCTCCGGAATGGATTAAGTTTGCATCCGGAGGTACCACTGTACTTTTTAGTTGCAGGTACACCAGCAATGAAACACTTTTCTCCCCCAAAGCTATAGTTTCACTGTTGCTGCTGACAATGGGAACAATTTTAAATTAACTTTGCTTTCATTATGTTCTGCACCAACAGGTAAGTGGGAGCATGACAGTAAAGGTGAGATGGATGCTCCCCAAGACAGGAATTTCATCTGCGTACAACACTGTCAAAACAGTTTATTGTAATAAAAAGAGTCATTGTGAGCACGTTTTTTAAAATGTCAACATTTTGTTGTACTGATTAGGAAAGGCAGAATCACCAAACACATTGTTGTGAAGACAGAACATGAATGAAAGATAGAAGCCTTAATGATGCTGGAAAGGTTTTCAATTTGATGATTCATTTGAACAATGTATTCACATATTGGTTTCTGAGGCAGAAGTGTTAGGCATATAACCTTCAATTAGTTATAAATGCAAACAGACTTCACAAGCCTATTTTCCCCCTTGTCAACATTGTCTCATATAATGCTGTTCAGACTTGAAAGGCTGGGTCCCTCCTACAGTTTCGGCTACATTCACGTAAGCAAAGCTAAACCACATTAAGTAAATCTGTAGGGGATGTTTGGGCATAATTACCACACCACTGTACTGTTCACACTTGCAGAGCGGTGTTGTGGACAAGTTTTGAAAGCTCCAAGATCTTTAGAAACAACTTTTCCCAAGGTACCATCGTGACCTCTACTGAAAGCAAAGACCTGCATCTTTGCAGTGCTCTCAATGCATTCAGTATGCAGTCGCTCTAGAGCTCTAGACACCTTCTCCACAGTAGGTTCATGGATGGTGAAACTTCAGTAATTTCTACAGATAACTGATGCCTTTACTTTTAGAAGTCATATAGTTATCGTATTATTTCAGATGTATGTATGTTTCAGTACTTGAACCTAAAGGCATTTGTGAGAGAAAAGCATGTCCGTTTCCATGGGGGTTCCCTCCCTTATTTCCACTTCTTACCACACTCAGCATCACTCTGGAGGGTCTTCTAATTCTCAATAACATTTTTAAAGTCCCCCCCCCAGGGGTCTACACTGGGAAGGGGGAGATGAGAAAGCCCTGAACTATGAGCAGATGTTCACCCACACATCCAACTCCAGAATTTTATTATCTAAACTTTTTTTATAAGTCACCAGTCCTCATGACCAAGGAAGGCTATTTAAAGACCTAAAGCAACTATACAATGACCACTATACAATATAGGAGTACTTTTGGCTATGCTAGGGTAATCTTTCCCATATCAAAATGCAACCAGGGCAGTACCCTGTCACTCATTAATTTACAGCACAAATGGCTCTTGTGCATTGCCTGGTACTGATTTTCCCACCAAGTGCATACAACTACCTTTTAAAAGAACACACACCTGGCATCTATGGCCATTTTGCTATCAAATAAAAATCCCTTCCAGTAGGCACCTATATCCTCTGTTTTATAAAAATTAAAACTGCCTCTTGGACCCCTGGAGATAAGTTCTGCTGGCAGGCACTCAGTCTGACTCTTGAAACTCTTTGTGCCAGTACCACCTGAGGATGCACTACTGTGGTGTATCACAAGTCTGCCATCACAAGTTCCCAGCATGCATGAATCTAACACACCTGAACCTACTGTCTTGAGAAATACTGTATCACCTATGTGGTTGGAAGGTCATCTCTGGTGCTGCTGAGTGGGGAAAATGTTTCTCTGAACTGCAGAGTTTCATGGTTAGAGTTACATTTTAAGGTCCAGTGTGTTTTTCCTGCTTTTCCTCCATGGTTTTCAGATAGGAAATGTTTATATTTGAAATACTGAAACACTTGCAGATTTTGTGGGGCCTGAAGTACATCTGTATTCTTTATTTTCATTTATATTTTGGTGTATCTGAAGTTGCTCTCTCCCCTTTACATAGAGACTGTACTGTGATATATGCAAAGTCACATTAGTTTATGCTGGGTGCGGGGTGGGGTTTGTGTAAAGTTAAAACTTTTGACGGAGAAGGCTTCCCCTTTATTTATTTTCAGCTTTGTGGTGGTAGTGTGAACATGTGTGCACAATGGGGGGAAATAAAATAAAATAAAGCAAAATCCACTTGAGTAAATGTGCTTTGAAAAGACATGCAGAGTATCTGCAAACCAATACAAACAACATAATCAGTACAACAAATTGATAATACAATACATCTACTTATGCCAAGAACCAGGAAGAAGCAACCAAACACGATAGAAAAGCATGGGCAGATGTTAACTCTGAGCAAAAGAATGAGTCATTAACTAGAGGTGGAGCAACACTAACCATGACATGGTTCAAACCTAGCCATCATCATCTTTACTTTCCCACAATTCCCATGTGGTAGGTTGGCATTAGCCTGTCTTCACACACAGATGTATCTGCTTGCCTCCACAAGGTTTGGACTAACTTGAAAATTACAATGAAGGCAGCATTCATAACAAATTAAGGCGTCACCACAAATAATCAAATCCTGGCAATTCCTCAGTGCTGAAAGCACACAGCAACTTGCTCAGCACATCTTTTGAGGCAGTTATATTTACATGTGGAGTAATGCAAACCACATTTACTAGTATTTTCAGAAGGGATGAATAACCTAGTAATAAAAATAATAAAAGTGAAACTAAATCTGGAAGAAATATGCCTCATACCAGTAGCAGTTTTGTGGAAGGTTTTTTGTTTGTTTGTTTTGAAGAAAAATAAACAAAAACCTGAAGCCCATAATCTAACTCTTGTTATAGGCACATAGTGTCAGAATTACAACAGATCAACAGCCCATCTGTGTGTGACCACCAGCCATTCAACAAATAGACCCAAAGCTTTAAATCAAAACCGTTGTAAAATTGCACATTATGTAATCATTTAATGAAGCTGTATGTGGTGCTTGTCACCTACAAAACGCTTAAACACAGATAGAGAAAAATATGTTTTTACATTCAATTACTGGTTTTAATCAGAAATTTCCTTCTTGTCTAATGAGATATATCTTCTAATTAAAAGGGAGAAAAAAAGCTATAAGCACAAGGATTACAGATTTATTGCTAAAGCTACCTTTTCTTCCTTGATGGGGGACACAGAGGCAATATCAATTACAGCCTTTAAAAGCAGGAAAGCTGGTGTCGCACTTTTTGTCACCATCTTTCCCTGGCTTTCAAGCGCTTATGAACAATCAGGAAAACTGATGATGGGATCTGCTCTCGCAAAGACACAGAATTACATTAACCAACAGTGTAATGAAGTAAAAGGGCACTCATTTAAGCAAACAAAGTGGGCATTACATGAGGAAGAAAAAATACTAATATGCATATTCACTTATTTCCTCACTCGCTCATGCAAAAAGGTTCATGACTCATGAAAAAGACTGGAGGCTGTTTGGTTTGAAAATTGAAATGCAAAACTAAATTACAGCTTTAATTGAGAACTCAGGCTTCCTCCCATCAATCCACGGCATTGGGAGAAGGAGTTCCTCTCGGCCACTCATGCCTAAAGCCTGAGAGATGGTGCTGCCCTTGGAGGGAGGGACAAAAATGAGAAATCCTGTCAACTCTTTCCCATGAATTATTTAACTCTCTCTCTATGTTAGAAATAAATAAATTAGGGGTATGCCTGCTCTTGGACATCTAGAGTTGTATTAATCTTCTCAACATAGTAGTTGGCGCCAGGGCAAGAAGGGCAAGATGCAGCAGAAAGCCCTCAATGCAAGTTCTTGGCAGAATACTGAGCATCTCAGCTATAATATTTGGCTTCAAGCCAGCAGGCAATAGTAAGGCAAATAAAGAACCCTAAATCTGCCATTGTTGTAATCTGCACAGACTTTTGAGTTTCCAATGTATTAAATGCAGAATTATTAAGATCCTCAGGCATTAGAGGTAAAACACACTTATAAAACTGATACAGAGATTGAGGACAGCTAGAAAAAGTATCTCAAGCAACTCTTTCCCCCTTTGATTTCTCTTTTAGGACAATGTTCTCCTTCTTTCATTGTACTTTACCATCAACTACATGCTGGCTGCAAATATTCATAACCACATGAAAAAAAATATTTTGGAATATATTTTTGGTTAGAGTTCAATCAGACCTTACACTGCAGGAAAAAAATGTCCTAGGCAGCCTTTGGAATACCTGAAAGTTAGTGTGTGGATATATAATTTTGAAAACTGCTTGGGTGGCAGGGAGGGGGCAGGGGTAATGAGGAAATTCAGAAGAATATCCCTCTAAACTATGTCTACATAACTATCTCTAAATAACTACGTCTAAAATGCTTTTGCTAAAAATTTTAACCTGGGTTGTAAACTCCCGAAAGAGTACAAACATGCAACAAAGATATTGATAATTGCGTACATCCTTCTAGCTGAGAAGGGGGCTAGTTCTACCAAGTGGTAAAGTGGAGCTCCTAAAACTCCCTAGGGACGTAATAAATGGCTCCATGCTTAAAAGCACTTAAGTAAGGAATTTTGACGGTCATCATAATATTTTATCTCCTGATAAAAGGATTTAACAACCAATTGTCTGAAAAGGCAGAGATGTCTTTGATGTGTGCAGGCTTAGAAAAGAAGCACTCTTGAGCTGCTAATATCTCTTTTTGTCTACATGGCAATCCAGACTCATCAGGAATAACTTGAAGGTGGTCTTGATTGATCTTGATTGTTTGAGAGAGATGGAGCATGGACAGTAGGCCGAATATCCCAACACAATGGTGCATTGCTGTTAGAATCATAGAATCATAGAATCATAGAGTTGGAAGAGACCACAAGGGCCATCGAGTCCAACCCCCTGCCAAGCAGGAAACACCATCAGAGCACTCCTGACATATGGTTGTCAAGCCTCTGCTTAAAGACCTCCAAAGAAGGAGACTCCACCACACTCCTTGGCAGCAAATTCCACTGTCGAACAGCTCTTACTGTCAGGAAGTTCTTCCTAATGTTTAGGTGGAATCTTCTTTCTTGTAGTTTGGATCCATTGCTCCGTGTCCGCTTCTCTGGAGCAGCAGAAAACAACCTTTCTCCCTCCTCTATGTGACATCCTTTTATATATTTGAACATGGCTATCATATCACCCCTTAACCTCCTCTTCTCCAGGCTAAACATGCCCAGCTCCCTTAGCCGTTCCTCATAAGGCATCGTTTCCAGGCCTTTGACCATTTTGGTTGCCCTCCTCTGGACACGTTCCAGTTTGTCAGTGTCCTTCTTGAACTGTGGTGCCCAGAACTGGACACAGTACTCCAGGTGAGGTCTGACCAGAGCAGAATACAGTGGCACTATTACTTCCCTTGATCTAGATGCTATACTCCTATTGATGCAGCCCAGAATTGCATTGGCTTTTTTAGCTGCCGCGTCACACCGTTGGCTCATGTCAAGTTTGTGGTCAACCAAGACTCCTAGATCCTTTTCACATGTACTGCTCTCAAGCCAGGTGTCACCCATCTTGTATTCGTGCCTCTCATTTTTTTTTGCCCAAGTGCAATACTTTACATTTCTCCCTGCTAAAATTCATCTTGTTTGTTTTGGTCCAGTTCTCTAATCTGTCAAGGTCATTTTGAAGTGTGATCCTGTCCTCTGGGGTGTTAGCCACCCCTCCCAGTTTGGTGTCATCTGCAAATTTGATCAGGATGCCCTTGAGTCCATCATCCAAGTCGTTGATAAAGATGTTGAATAAGACCGGGCCCAAGACAGAACCCTGTGGCACCCCACTAGTCACTCTTCTCCAGGATGAAGAGGAACCATTGATGAGCACCCTTTGGGTTCGGTCAGTCAGCCAGTTACAAATCCACTGAGTGGTAGCATAGTCAAGACCACATTTTACCAGCTTCTTTACAAGAATATCATGAGGCACCTTGTCAAACTAGCAGACAATTCATGGATGGCACATAATAAGCCAAATATGACTTAGCATTAAATAGCACATGTGAGGACTACCAAAGAGGATATTGTGGTAGCTTTACTCCTTCCCAGTCATTCGTCTGCTGTGCTGAGATAAGGAATGTCTAATGTATAGACATGTTTAGCAGGCATGTTTAAAAATTGTCTAGTATACTAATGATATAGCATCTTAAAAATAATCTGGCTAGAGAAAAATTATTAATTTAACAAAGGATACTAAACTCAACACTCAAATCTCTTAAATCAGATTTCTGACATAAAGTATTATAAATAAATCATTATGTATTATATTGGTTATTGTACAAATAGTTAACCTGTGTTTCAGCAACCTATCAGTATGCATGTTTTTCAGGAAATACATTCATCAAAAACCTAGAATCTTTAAAAAAAAACAAAAACCCACACAATTATTTAAATAACCTTGATTTTTTTTTAAGTGATCCAATCTGAATGAAAAGGTTTGGAGAAGCAAACTGTCCCTTGGAGCCTTGAGATGGCATTTCTACTCCAAGCTATGTTACTTCAGTTGCCAGCAAGTCTACTTATTTGCAAAGGAATAAATATTGGCTGTGGTAAAATATCACATAGCTGTGTGAATTCACTTTTTTCGAAGCAAGAAAAGAGCTCAATGCATGGCACCCCAGCTTTGCTGTCAACAGAGAGTATAGAAGCTGTTGTTTGAAAGTGTAATTGACATTGTATTTTAACCAAATTGGAGGCAATTAGCTTTCACAGATCCTAACCAATGTGAGTTGCAGATGTTCCATCTCCTCTGCCCAGAATTAGTGACTTGAGCAGCACTATAAACAAATCAGCTAGGTTTAAAGTAGTCACTTTGTTTTCTGAAAACAGACCGGTCTATTTTTCATGCTTACATAATTCAGTGCTGGACCAATACATTTTCACGATTTTTTTTTTTTATTAGGATAGTGAGTGAGCATAAGACTACAAAGAAATTTAAGGATTGGAATGATGGAACAGAAAGAACTGCTCTTCTAATCTGTACACCAACGTTAGCTTTCAATCCTACACCCCTCCCAAAAGCTATCACTAGAACCTATGCTACTGTATAAGGAAGCCCCAGTTCACACATGTGTGAGGTGAAAGTGTGGTGGGAATAGTAGCCTGAGGACCTTCCCTCCCCAGTACAGATAGTGTGCAGTGAACCAACCCCTTGGGCAAACTGCCAATTGTGTGATACTCCTCCTTGAAAAAGCAAGGGAAGAATCATATGAACTAGGTCTGAGTGCAGCTCAGAGCAAACCAAGTGTGCAGTCCTTACGTAGTCAAAATACAGAGCTATTGCATCTGTATGGTAGAAGGAAAGTGCTGCTTCTACTTTATCTCAATGTTGGCTGAAAGTATGATCCAATGCTAAAAGACACCATCACAACCCATTTTACTTAAAGCTGAGTTTGATTGCATTACAGTGGTACCTCGGGTTAAGTACTTAATTTGTTCCGGAAGTCCGTTCTTAACCTGAAGCACCGCTTTAGCTAATGGGGCCTCCTGCTGCTGCCGCGCCGCCGGAGCATGATTTCTGTTCTCATCCTGAAGCAAAGTTCTTAACCTGAAGCACTATTTCTGGGTTAGCAGAGTCTGTAACCTGAAGCGTATGTAACCTGAAGCATATGTAACCTGAGGTACCACTGTACTGTATTGAAATAAGATCTGAGTGCAAATGGTTCTGAAGTTTCTCAGAAGGTCAATTTTACTTCACCCCTTTTGTGTCAAAAGGAAGTTTCCCCTCCCTGCCAAAAGGATTCCTTGGGGTAGGGTGGGGGGAGTCTGCCAAAGGCCAATTCTCTTCCCTCTCAGGCCCCAGGCTGCATGCTGCTTTCTGCTGCCAAGGATATTCTCTGGCAGCATGCATATGCCAGCCTTATCTTCATCCATTATTACTAACCTAACATCCTACATATACTATTTGCAAATGCATTCTCTGACTGCCTATCCTTATGTGGCCAAAATGGTACCATCCATACACATGAGGGAAATTACAGTGGGAAGACCAAGACTTGCAGAAGTACACATTGTGGGGTTTATTTTTTAAATGAAAAAAACCTCCCCGAATCGGGGTGAGGGAGACGATCTCTAAAATAGGCCGATGGTAACTGAGTGGACTTAGGAAGTAAAAAATGCTGACTTGACTGCTGGAGAGAGAGAAAAAAAGGAGGGTGAATGGAAAAATCATAGCTGCTTGGCTGAAACAAGGAACAGAAGCACTTCACCAAGAAATTGTATAGCAGGCCCCACTTGTTACTGTAATATTATAATATTCAAAGCTGCCCATCATCTGTTTTAAATGTATAAAAATACCAATACATTATTGTTTTGGGTTTGAATGCTTCTTTCTGCTTCCCAATAGTTTTGCTTCCTCTGCTACCCTTTTCCAGTTAGGTTCTAATAGTGTCTGCATACAGCACACTAACTTTTGAAGCCAAAGGCTGGCCTATCACCATCTTCAGGTTCATAGTAATAGCTGCAGACCCTCTTAAATTCTTATGCAGAAAACCTTGAACTGAGCAGGCCATTAGAAATTCATAATGAAGGCAAACGAGCAAATAAGTTAAAACCCAAATTCCACTGCACGGACAGGAAAAGGCCCAGGGTCCCCTTTCAGCAGGATTTATAGCACAATATTCACTGTGACTTTATCAAGAAGATTCCAATAAAATGTGTGAGAGGGCTCTTTGTGTATCTTAGCCTCTGGAATGCAAACTGTGCAGCAACGGCTATTCTAGCAATGCCTAATTAAAGTGTAAGCTCTGGTATCTGACTTGCCAAGTTGATAATGTGTAAGCTGTCCCTTGTTTAAAGGCCTTATAAACTCAACCATTTATAGAAGAAATGCACTTTTTACGTGACTTACTGTAAACAGAACTCAAGGTGCAAGCCATTTACTATCCCTGGCAGTTCGGTAATGGACTTGCTGAGTGGTGTCATTTCTGAAACTACTTGGCACATGTTGAATAACGGGGCTGCTGTGGTTAAGTAAGATAAGGCCCCACTATTAAAAACAGAACTGAGTGCTAGGGAGTTGGATTGTCTTAAAACAAAATGTACAAACACAAATCTGAATAAATTTGACAGACTCCATAAGGGCTAAACACTGAGAAAATGGCAGGCTTATCCCAGAGGCAAGATGTATTGCTTCACAAGGCAGGGTGGATATATTCTTTATAAAAAATAATCTGGTAGCCCATAAGAAACATCACTCTTGATGTGTTTTTCCCACTATTAGTTACACGCTGCTTTTAGATATACACCTCTGCAGTAGCAACACACCTACATTCTCATCTGAACAATGCATATAGGCAGATTTATATGGGCAGCTATGAACAAGGACAGAAATAAAGACAATGTTCAAATGAGACAGCTTATCCTAGTTGCTTATCCCTATTTCCTTGGCTCTAGTCTTCAGTTCTTCTTGGAGGCTCCCAAAACCCACTTACAGGATACAGTGGTGCCTCGCAAGACGAAATTAATTCGTTCCGCGAGTTTTGTCGTCTTGCGATTTTTTTCGTCTTGCGAAGCACGGTGTCGGGAAAGTTTTGGAAAAGCTTCAAAAATCACCAAAGTCTTTAAAAACCTCAAAAAAGGCTACCACACCGCGTTCTATGAGTTGCTCCTCGAAGTCAAGTCGCAACTGTATTAACGGTGTTAAGAAAAAGGAAACAAACTTGCAAGACGTTTCCGTCTTGCGAAGCAAGCCCATAGCGAAAATCGTCTTGCGAAGCAGCTCAAAAAACAAAAAACCCTTTCATCTAGCGAGTTTTTTGTCTTGCGAGGCATTCGTCTTGCGAGGTACCACTGTATATCCTGGGGATATTGCAGGCAACAGTCTTTCTTGCCACTCGGAATTCTCCCCGGTGCTGAAAACACAGACAGTTCAACTGAAGTGTTTCACTATCCCTAGGAGGACCTCCTGGTGACAAATTGTCACATACTGCATTTAAGAAACAGCTCAACCATCTGGGGGGAAGGTTTGCCTCTGTAATTATTAGGACTTGACTTTCTGGAAAACTGAATTGTTTAGTGACTGTGTTTCAGCAATAAAAGTGGGCAGTGTGTTTTGCTGAAAATCCTACGGAACTATATAGTAATCTAAGCTAACAAGTATAAATGAAATGTTCTGCCAGTACTCTGTGCCTTTCTACTCCCATACACTTTCACCACAGATGTATGTTCATCCAGATTAGATTTGCAAGGGGCTTGGATATCAAGGCCACTGGGTATTTGCATGTCTACCATACTAGCTAATTATTTTGGTTTTGTGCCACAACAGACTATACTTCCCCATGGCTAGTTCAGAAGAAAAGGACGTTATCTGCCATTATTTCTTTTTTTAAAAGAAAAAAATGGAATTGGCATAAATGGTACATCCCCAAAGGTCTGTTCATATTGGAGGTCATAATCAGAAGGATTATAGTATACAATTGCTGTACTCCTTCAAATGAACTGGGCCCTACCTCCTACTGCGCAGCTGACACAGGAGGCTAAGACAACTCCATTAGGAGTGCATATCGCTACTCAGCAGTGGTCCTCAGAAGCAGATGGAGGGCTATTTACTCAAATGCACCATGACTCCTGGCTTATACATGAGCATCTGGGATGTTTCCTAACGTGATGTGATGCACAATGCACTCAAATTTATCAACTGTCCCACATGCAGTAAAGGCCCTGATAAATAATTCCATGGCAAAGGCCTCACAGCTGAATTGAAAAGCAGCAAGGCGTGAGGGGTCAAATGTTTCCGCGGGATTTCTATTTAACAAACAGAACTGCTTATAAAGGAATGTCTCTACTGTGCTGCTGCAGAGTTTTTTCACACAGCACAACCAACAGTGAGCTGAGTAGCTGGCAACTACTGCCGTTTCCATTTAAAGTGCAATAATTTTGTATCTTGCATGGGGAATCAAAGAAATACACATACAAACACAAATCCACACCCAGCCACACACATGTATCTTAAAAACAGTTATCAGGTTCTGTTTATGAACATAAAACAGGAACTCTCATTGACCATAAAGGATGTAATCAACACTGTGTATGGATACATAGCTACTGCCATTCCTATTCCCTTTGGGAAAGCAAGATAGTAAGCATTACAGCAATCCATTAGTTCATCCTTTGATGTGGGTTTTATTCTCTTTAAACTGTGTTCTAGCCTTAAGGATTTTTCCTTCATTGCCTGTAAATGTAGCTATCTGAAGCAGGGGAGTGAATAAGCGTCCTGCTGCTTAAAATGCAAGGGCAACATTTTCACGAGTAATTGGACATGTCAAAATATAAAACAGCCTTATTAAAATTTCTTGCTTACAACACTCAGGCAATGCCAGCTTCCCACTCTTCAGAGGAAATGCATGGAAGAAAAGGAACTCAGCAGGAAAGAACACACTTGTTTTCATACAGTTATATTAAAAGTTGCATACCTCCAGGATAAACATTATTTGAAAAGAACACTGCTGTGGTGTCGCTTTAGAACTATGTTGTTTTCAAACGGGAACATCTCTTCCTCCCCACATCACGTTAAACAAAAGCATTTGCAACTTCAGTTCTGAGCCAGTTATCCAGTAACAAATTTTTAAGAAACCAGTAATATTTGAAACGTAAGAAGCTGCATCATATTGAATCAGAACACTGGTCCTTGTTGCTCAGTAATGTCCACACTGACCAGTGGCGGCTCTCTAAGATTTCAGACAATAGTATCTTCAAACCCTACCTTTAGATGCTGGGGATTGAAGTTGGAACCTTTTGCATGCAAAGAAGAACTCTACTGCTCTACCGCTCTACTACAGTCTTTTGTGAATTCACATGCATTTAAGAACTCAGCTCAAGGGCATCCCTTCAGTGTCATTGGTTCAGTCCTGTGGAGTACTCCACCAACAGACTTTTCTATTCCTCCAGGTCTATGCAGGCAATTAAGAGTACACCCTTCCACAATGATTAATTGAGATATGTTTTTAACTTTTTGATGGCTTTATTGTATTATTGCACTGTTTTGTTTTTATAGCTGTAAACCACTTAAAAACACAATTATTATTAAAGATTTTCTTGGGTTACAAAAGTAAGTGCATTGTCTCTACTTTCAGGTCATAAAGTCTTTTCTACTGATAATTTGCTGTAAACCACTTTAATATTTTTCATGCTATAGCAATATACAATTTTTAAAATATATAAATAAGACTAAATTTGGGGGAGTTCATTCTGCCAATGATGTCAGTTCCACTGGCAGGCAAAAAATATCAGATTTTACCATTAATTGTTATTTTCTTGTTGAATTGTTCTTCTATCCTGAAGGAGCTTCCTATAAGTGCCTAATATAGCAAATGAAACCAATGCAGATCATGAAACGAAATGAAGAGCAACAACTAAGCTTTCCTGGTTTTTGGATAGTATGAGAGTCAATTTAAGATGATAACCTTCAACCTAACATGGTTTAGAGCACTGGTCCCTTATTAAGTGTGAAAAGGCTCAGATTATATTATAACAAAATGCACAAAAATGTAATACATCATAATTTAACTACAAATAAGGGCTTCTGTTACGGTTAGAATGTAGGGTGTGCATCTTTCGAAAACGTCTGATTTGAGAAAGTTTTAACTTTTGTTATTGCCAAATAAGTCAAAATATAACAACAAAGGAATCAAGTTGTTGGTTTTCCCCCAACAGGAATTTTGAAGTGTGTGACAGGTGAAAGGAGACATATAGGCATGTTGAAATGATGGATAAGTGCAAAGGAGAATGCTGTGTTTACTCTGATTTCTTTTACCATCATCAAGTCAGCTTTCTGACTGTGGGGCAGGAGCTGCCCTGTCCTCCTGGCCTGGGCACTGTCAACTGCTCTGCTCCTGGATCTGATGGGCAGGGTGGGGGAGAAGGGGGTACCTATAGGGAGTGCAAGACAAGCAGAACTGCCACCACCACCGTGAAGTTGCTGCTATTCTATACAGTCAGAATCTGCAGAGGCAGACCTTGTAAAACTATGTTTTAAGAACTGTAACTTTAAGAACTTCCTTTATTTAAAAGCATTGATAAATTGCTTAATAGTTTTTAAATCTCTTAATTTTTACTTGACCTTGCTTTGCTGTCCACCCTCTCATTCCTCGTTTCCTTGTGTGGAGCAGGGCCTTAGTAGTGATTTTTTTAAAAAAATCACATAATACTAAAAAGTCTCCAAGTGATATTCTCTCTCTCTCTCTCTCTCTCTCTCTCTCTCTCTCATATACAATAAAACATGTTATAACAATGAGCAGTCTCAGTGCAGTAACATTTATAAAAACACACAGTAAAGCCCGGATTGAAGAACTGCAGCATCAGTATCATAAAGCTGTCCGGAATGACTGGAATGAATAAAAACATTTTTATCTACTGCATAATTAGAGTGAAGTTGGTGCCAGGCATGCCTTTCTTTTATCATGGAGAGTTTTCTAGAGAAGGGAGTTTCTATAGAGAAGGCCTGTGTCTGTCTTTCATATGGGAAGAAGTGGCCCTTTAGGTAGTAGGGTCATGGGCTGCATAGGGCTTTGTAAGGTCAAAAGAAACACTTTAAATTAAACAATCATTTAAAAACTGGCAGCTAGAAGCAGTGTTGTGTGTTCACACCTTCCTGCTCTTGTTAATGCTCTGGCTGCTGAGTTGCCTCCAGGAAGGCTGGCGTAAACCCCAGAGCAGATCTGGGAGAGAGCAACAGGCATGTTTGAGGGGTGGTGGAAAGATGGAGAAAAAGGGGACGTTATGGTGTGTAAGCTGAAGTCATTCTGCTCACACAATGACTTTGTTAGTTGCAACCCATACACAGCAGGGCTAGATTTGGAGCGTAAGTAAAAACACCCAAATCGCAGAATGCTTCCTGGGCATTTGGCTATATAAACAAGCTATAGCTGTTTTCAGAATCATTCACACTGAAAGAGAACTGAAGTTTTGTGAGGAGGAAGGAATATCTAGATTGAAGACCTTGAAAACTGTCACAACAGGGAAATGCAGACTGGGCTATTTCAATCTTTGGGTTGATATAGCTTATTTGAATTGGCTTTGCTCAGATAAAGTACATATGAGCAATACCCTTTACATGTATCAATAAAATCCTATAGAAATACAACCAAAGCAAAGTGAAAGGAAGGAAAAATACCTAAAAGGGAGTTCCCTAAAACTGGAGGGTTTTTTTTTCTTAATAAAAAGGTATCCAGAAATCTCTAAAGGAGATGAATAAAGATGAAAATCTGGAGGAAGTAAGCCCACAGCAAAGGGCCCATTGTTTGCTGATTTGAAGATAGAATCAAAAGATATATAAGAAGTCAGCTGCAGATCTTCTGTACATCCATGATTTTTAGTTACCAGCTTTGCTGGCAATGGTTTTTGCTGTTAAGTAGCCTGTGTAAAATTTGTGTAAAAGAGCATTTCCTCTGTGAGTAGGTGACTTCAAGATTTATTGCACCAATGGGTTAAATTAAGATGATGAGAATAGAATAGACCAAAAATTAAATTTGATATGAGTCAAATGTATCATCAAAACAAGAACGCTCTTGAAGATGCTCCAGAACTCTTTTTACATGCCCCAAATATTTTTGGAATGGTGTAAGACACCAGCCTTTTAAATACAATTTGCCCATTTTTCTGCTGTTTTGATTAACACTCAGTTTAACTAGAAAAGTTTGAACCCTGGGAAAATACGTAGCAGAAGATTGCAGCTCTCAAAGTGCATTGTTTTGGCCAGCTGAAGAAATAATGCCAGTTGACATCTAGCTTGAAGTCTATAAGGACTTAGGCCAACATCATTCAAGGTTAAGTGACACTTTAAAGAACATTAAATTAGGTGTTGACAGTTGGATAGATAGATCGATGAGTGATTGCCTTGGAGTCCCCACAATGACCACAAAGGGCAGAGAAAAGAGTATAATAAAGTTTCAAGTTTGGTGAATATGGTTTTGACCAAATGAAATCGCCATGACTTAAATGTATGCCTCTGGAAACTTGTGTCACTGATTATTTAACCTAAATGATTGTTTGTTCTTCCTCTGTGCTGGTGATAAACATAGTCAAATAGCGTTTAGGATACAAAAACGCTGAGAAATTTTTTTATATGGAAAACCCAATCCTATGTACATACCAATGTTTACCACAGCAAATAGGTGAACTGTGGACAAACAGACGTGCACTTAAACACTTGTGTTCATATCACTCTGGCCCAACATGGGAATTCTGTACCCTTTATGCCCTCTAGTATTTTCTGTGGGAAACACTGTTGTATATATCGAACAGGTTTTTCACGTAAAGTACGGCGCTGCTCTGAATACAGCACAGATGTGGGGGGGAAACTTTAATTTTACTTGGGGGTGAGAAAGGAGGAGGAGTTTAAAGTTTACACACACACTGACCTAAGCAAATTCAAGATACCTCCATTCAATTGAATTTTGGCTCAGCCTAGTTTTTGGCTCACTGTGTGCTCAACAGATGTTCTCATTAGAATATTCCCCATGATGTTTTTAAAATAAAATTAACTGAACTTAGAAATCTGTAATTAGCACCATCTTACAGAACAAATCAGAACAAGTTTACCAAAGTACTCTATTTACAATGAGAGTGAGTTTACCCCCAGGGCTTGCTTTACTATTTTGTTTCAATTTTCATGTAATTTCATCCATCACTTTTTTTTCAATCCTCCAAAGATGATGGATAAAACACAGAAATAAATAGGACCAACTGTTCACAGATGCCTAAGGGAAAACATAATTTTGTTATAAATAATCCTTGGCACAAATCATGGAAATGCTATCTGAAAATTGTTTGTTGAATAGTTTATGAATACGGGCTTTAGCTTCAAGTTTGCAAATAAGGTGTAGTGCTCCCCAACCTTCGTTAAGTTGGAATCCAATCCTATACAAAACTGAACAGATATACAAACAGAAATCAAGGTTGCTTTAAGTTTCTGTTCAAACAGGAGCCCCATGGGATACTGCCTTTTATTTGCATGTATACATGGAGCAGAGAGCATGCACAAAAGGTGACACATGTTTCAGAATTCTTCTTGTAAAACATCATAAGAAGTTTGATTCCTGCTTTATGATTTGTCATGAAGGGGAAAAAGTAAGAAATACAAACTGGTAACAATTTATACAGAATGAAAGAATGGGCATTTCAGATATATAATGTTTAGTGTGTTTTTTTCTAGGTCTAATAAAAAATAGCAAACCCAATCATCTAATTATTTTCAGAAAATACAAAGGTCAGACATTACAGTGAAACAAAAAAAATAGAAATATACAAAGGAGCTCCATCACTAAGTGTGATAAGTGGTGGTATTAGGATATGGAGAGAATGTAGGGCAAAACCCTGTTCCAGAAGGTGCCAGAAGGGGCATTTTCCCAAGCACTTCTAGCTGTTGTCATATTAGGCTGCTTTGGCTCCTGTTTGTGAGACAAGCCAAGTTGTTAAAATGACTGATATGCCCTTAGACACTCTGGGATAATGGATCTTCCCAAGGATGTCCTGTTTTTCCACAACGGTTCTAATCTGTTTGATTGTGATCCTGTGGTAGCTTCCTTTAAAAACATGCCGTGGCCAATCCCTCCCTCCCCCCCGCAACTCTGTATTAACAGTATTTGGTGCAAAACGTTTTGCGTATGGACCTTCTTTGTCAATGTGAACTCTCTTAGGAGAATCTGCAATTCACAATATGGGAATTGCAATTTTTATATTATATATATTTCATCTATCAGACATAGATGGGGGGGGGGGAACCACCTGTAGGGTTTTTTTTACTGTGTCCATGCTGGGAACTACAGATTTTCTGTAGGGAGTTCACAGTGACAAATTAAGCGATGCTGTTAAAAACGACATAACTTGTCTTACAAAATTATATATAGAATTTGATCTGAGTTTAAAACATGCCTGCCATGAAAGAGATTCACCCATGTTTTAATAAGGCCAATTCCCATTTTCCAATAAGCCTTTTGAATGCGACGTTTTTATAACATTTGAAGTCTTCTCAATATTCTTGCATTTTCCTCATAAACAGACTAGGTATTTGCCCTTAGTTATTGCTGCTGTACTGCACAACACTTAACATAGTGGTTATTATTTAAATTTTTTAATACTTTTTCTAAGTGGTTTACAACTATAATTTTTAAAAATAAAACTATGCTTATTGTGCTACCATCCTGTTGCAGAACCAGCAGAACTAGCAATTCTAAAAACTGCCTAGTAAGCACGGTGAGGGCAGGAGAGGACTTTCATCAAAGAAATACAGTAAAAGTAGCTAAAAATGTGTAATGGTTCTAGGGGTTGCTCGTGCGTAAGCCAGTGCAAACACCTGGCTGGATTGCCTGAGTGAACCTTTTCTGTCCGGACAGCCACTCACCCGTGGCTGTCTCAATCGCTGGCAGAATCTGTCAATGGGCGTTTCTTAAACTTCTTCCAGCAAAGAAGCTCTTTGACGTCTAGTCGCCTCCTACTCTCTCTGCGCGAAAGCCTTCTGCACAAGGAGGGCGTAGGCAGCGGAGGACCTCTACTCTCCCTGCTGGTCCCCGGCAAGGAGTCATGGGACCGCCTCGCCGCTTCCCCCATCTGCCCCCCTTCTCCACTGGTGCTACGCTGATTCTCTTCCCCAGAGGATGGGCTGCCTCTCCCGATCCCGGGACGCTCTCTGGAATCCCTCTGGATTTTGCTCTCTCCCTCCAGCACTGATGGCAGTTCCCTGACAAAATGCTACTAAACTGCATCCCAACAATATTATCTGCACTTGTAGTATATCCTGTAGTTAACTTAAATAATAATGTATTGTTTATATACAACTTGAATGTTGTCTTAATGTATAAGCTGATAGAAAAAATGAGCTTAAACTAAATATTGCAGAGCAGTGAGGTTCCTTTGTCAGATACTGGAACTAAACTATGCTGCACGACAGGAAGTGCTGGAACTGATAGACTAGAACAAATTTATTTCTCCAGAACGTCTTTCTACTTAGTTTTCTTTTTTGTGTGCATGTTATTTTGTAATGTAATTTTTACAATGAACATAATAATTTATCATTTTTAATGTCTGACCTTCAATTTAGATGGAAAGCTGTTAATCATGAATTTAAATTAACATTCATTTTAAATAAATAAATAAATACATCCAACTTCTACATCAAGGAAACATGGCCTCTTTGTCTGAAACGGATTAAACAAACTAGAAAAAAACATATTTAAGTCCATGCAAGTTATTCTGACTGCAATGCAGGCTTTGGAATTCTTGGCAAGAAATGTGGTGGTAGAAGGTGGGCAAGGTGGGAAGTAATGGTGGGCAAGTGACCTGTCATGTATCAAACTCACAAGTTCCATCCTGTCCCTTTTGCTCAAAGGAAAATCAAACAGAAGGCTAACTTGGACCTTTTAAAGACTTTAGAAATGTTTGTTGTTCTTTTTAAAGAATTATTGTGGGAGATCCAGAATGATTTTCTTGGCAGAGCCAAGTACATACGGTACATGCTTCACAATTGTCTATGATATTACACAGGAACACCTGGAATCTTGCGATTCTTAATTTCTACATCTATAAAAGCCCTTGCTGAATATGATGAGAGGGCAAGCCAATATGTTTTCCATGTGGCATTGTAAGCTTTCAGAATCTTCAAAGCACAAAACGGCAACGCTTTCACAGTCTTTTGTTCTGAAGTTGACATATTTGCTTATCTAAACATAAGGAAGGGCAGTAAGCTGGGAAATATATAAAAAGAACAATGAGATTTATTACTCATTTTGGAGAGCAGGTGTGTGCAGCCTTACCTGATTTGTCCTCGCACCAGGGGTCTGTTTTTTGTCCTGTTCATATTAGAGTCAAAAGGAACCTCAAAGAACTGCCAAAAAAAGAGAGAGAAAGGGAAAGAAGAAAGATGACTTTAAGGGATGCAAGAGACCATCCGAGCTAAAAAACAGGCTGTTTTTGCAGGTGCTTTGGTCTTCATTTCAGAAAATTCCCAAGCACAACTGAAACAGCAAATTTTACATTGATTTTGAAAGCAAGTCTACATTAAAACTTTTGGCTTTTCCTTAAAAAGGGGGGGGGGCCCTACCCGTAGGACAAACATAATTTAAACAGGTCCTTCAAGTTCTATCTTTGACAAGTTTGGCAAGACTTTGATGATGCATGTATATTATGAAAACAACCATCTTCTTCCTTCTGTCCCCCACCTTTTCTTAAAAAAAAGAATCACTGAACAAACAATCCTTGCTAATCACATGCTCCTACTTTTAAAGATTAATGTTATAAATGTTTTCAAGATCACCCAACTTTGGAAACTTATGACCCACCCTACAATCAATCAATTCCGACAACTGCAAATGCATGCAACAGAGTGCACGGATAGCAGTTAAAAAAGAAGCCATGTGGAATTATTTAACATGGCAGCTCAATGGAACTTTAAACACTGCCTGTCGGATAAGTTTTGTGGTACAGTGAGTCCCTCCAATACCACCCTTATAAAGCAAGACACAGCACTACAGAGACTGGCATTTTATTCAAACATGTAAATCACACAGAGGTAATCAGTAACGTATTCAGTAATTGCCAAACTTCAGTGAACGGCAACCTCTTTTCATGAAACTAAGTATTTATATGAGCTTCTAGTATGACTTTGTGACCAATTCCAGTAATAGAAAGGATCTAAAGCAAGACATAGAATCACATTCTCCACTGCCTGCAAACAGCAGAAGGCACAGTCTACTTTTGCAGTACGCAGCTGTCAACAGCTGCTGACAGCAGCAAACAGTACAGCGACATCAGCTAGTCACTGCCACCAAGTGTCTTCTTTTCCTATGTACAATACACAGTCTTTTTAAATGAGTCAACTGGGACAGCAGGGCAAGTGGGTGCAGGAATTGCAGCATCAACAGCACTAACTTGTGACAGCCAGACATAGGGCAGTGGGCAAAGTGGGGTGGGGGGGAAGCAGGGCCTAGACATGTAGTGGGGGTGGAGGGAATTTTGAAATGTCTCAACACATTCCTAGTTATATTTATAAACCATCTTGCTTTCATCACAGAACTTAAGGCAGAGTACACGTGGTTCCCACATGGTCACCCATCTATGCGCTGGCCGGACCCAGACATGCGTACCTTCAGCACGTACAGCATATCTTGCTCAGGGGTTCAGCTTGCTCTTTGCTGGAATCCTGTTTGTTTTTATGAAATGCCTTTTGTGTCACAGATTTTGCAAAATAAGAACTAAACATGTTCCATGGTTACTTCTTAAGTAACCAGGTTGTCTTTCTGTGCATTTTTTACCTCACTGTCAAGCTGTTGAGATAGGAGTCTGTGAGAGATAAGCATCTTTTATATTTATTAACTATCGCTTGCAACTATAGCTTGCAAGCAACTCCCAGGAAGAATAAAAAGGTGAAGATACATAAAATTAGAAGTTGCCTATGTTGGTTATGGCAAAACAGAAGTCACTTCATGTTTTCCCACCCATATTGTGACAGACAGTATTCATCTGAAGGTGATAACAGAAAAGGGAAAGATTGGGAGGAGAAAATAATTAAATGTGGCAGCAAGTTACAAGGGAAGGGTGGTAGAAGAACCAGCTGTCCTATAGCTTTGAAGTATATAAAGATTTAGGAAATTGGTATTAAATGCATATCAGCATCCAGGCCTTTTCACAATAGTGTGTGTGTGTGTGTGTGTGTGTGTGTGTGTGTTGTTTGTGTATCTAAAATAGTCAACACAAGCACTTTTGATGCAAATATGTCAGCAAGACACCAGTTGTCATACTTTCCACATTTCCCCCCAGATGTTCAGAGGAGGGGGAATCTCATTTCCCTTTAAAAATGTGTCTCAAATACCATTCATCTGTAGATCCAGGCAGGGGGTAACACTCAGTTTTAGTTTATCTCATTACAGCCTGCAGAGTTTTGCTTGTTTTAGCAAACAACAAATTCAGTAAGAAGAAACCTGGATAAATAAATATTTTAGCTGCTCACAAGAGGCCGTTTCCTCAGGAAGTCTGAATGCATCACTTCATTTGGCTGAAAGAGAATATTGTCTTTCCTACATTTTTGGCAATCTAGACACCAGGAGGACAGGCGCAGGGTTAAATCTACAGCAACAGAACACCACCAAGTGACATAACTTGGCAGTGATTTTGAGACCATACACAACATTTTAAATCAGTAGAGATAAATATTTAAAACATGATGCTGAGAAAAACCACATAAAATAGGACTCTGTGGTTGATTTCTGTTGCAGATCATTCCCCTTACATAGCTTTCATCAAATTGACAAAGTAATTACATTCTGTGGTCCTCAAAGTGTGAGATCAACTGTCATATTGCTGTTTAGTGTTATGTGCAATCATATGTTTCTCATCAGTTCTCTTTGCAATGGCCTTCACTTGTTATGTTTACCAAAGCATTAAGACAGTTTGAAAATGTCAACTTTCCCCATGCAAATACAAAATTGATGTTTGAGTATCAATCAGCTTTAGGTAACAGGCAAAAAACCCCTCTAGTAAGTGATTATCAACTGAAGAGTAATGACTCTGACACAGATCAAGTTATAGTGGACCACACTAGCATTACGACCACAATTTTCTTTTTGCTGTTTTCCTTTGATTGAAAGTCACTTCGAAAAGTCTCTAAAGGAAGAAGTACATGAATATATTAAACAGAGAGAGAGAGAGAAAGGAAGAAAGAGAGAGGGGAAGAAAGAGGGATGGAAGGTGAGAAAAAGGAAGAGTTATTATAAACAATACATGGGTTGCATGTTACAGGTTGAGGTTAAAAGGCTGAAGATGACGGCTCTAATTGATACAGAGAACTGCCTTTTGGTAAATAAATTGTTAACCATGTAAATGGAAAGTGTGCATGCAGCTGATAAATGTTTTGTGACAGTTAGATTTTTTAATTGCAAGAAATGACATCAACAATGTCTTTACAAAATCCTGAAAAAACTGTGTTCTATGTATTTTTTCTTTAAAGGAACAATATTTTCCCACCACCATCCAGGTGTAAGGTAGCGGTTGAGGTTGGCATCTGTCTTTCTCAGGAGACAATGGAGGAGCGTGCCTTTGGGGTAAAGTCAAACTGTTGGAAGGTTAGAGCGCCTGTTAAGGCTGTAGGGATGTGATTGTCTAACATAAGCTAATGAAGTAAAAAGATGTCCAGTTTCTGTATTAGGTGGTTGCGGAATCAAAATAAGCCAGGAAAACCCACCCGATAATTGAATGTTACCCTCTGTAAAAAAAGTTTTGATTTCAGAGTTAATCACTTCTTCTAAGCAATTGGCAGCCAGGCACTTAATTAAGACTGTGTGGGCAACAGAAGAGGGAAGAGAGAGCTACGTAAAGTACTTCTATGTAGGGAAAGAAGTGTGAAAACTCCATATAGATTGTTGCAATCAGTGATCAAGTATGTGCATTCATAGCATATACTACATGCTGGCTTCCTTGTACATAAACAATGAATGAGCAAACTGCGCAAGTGTCCCAAGCAATATTTCACATTATCCCTCTAAGAAAGTTAAGTGAAACTGCATAGAGAGCAAAGATACAGCTGGTGTGACTGTCCTCAAAGTCTGTTCCTATAACACTCCAGCATAAACTAGTGATAATGTGAATTCACAGGGAAGCTGATAACTTTACTCAGAACAGCCCAAGGTCACCAAAGCTGTTCAAACGGTACATTGTTTGCTTTTACTATTGTGTATAATTGGCTACCTGCTTTTCCAAATATCTAAAGAACTAAAGTTAGGAAATAACTCTTCTATATTAAAAGACAAATTCAGTTCATGTCAATGCATAGCTTCTCAATTCACTATTGCAAGGGTATGATATGAAAAAAAATATTTAACGTCTCACTTGCAATTATCTTTCTCCCAGTTTTGAAAAAAAAGAATTGAGCAACTAGAACATTCACAGACTTTGAAAACCATCCTTGATGTAAACTCACTCAGGCTGGAACCCCAGATTGGGTGAGAAAATGGCTTGTAAGAATGGATAGTGAAACAGGACACAGAAAAAGCTTTACTGGAAGGATCAGCAACATGGTGCCTTTTGGTGCATATGTACCAAGAGAAGCCTTCCCTGACATCCACAGGAACGACTTACCTGTTGTCCCCATTGAAATTAAACTTGAAGGAAACCTTTTATTGTAGCCAATAGCGAAGGCTAAGGTGTGTGCTTGGTTATAGTGTATGTGCGGTGCCCATGACAATTTATCCAGTTTGCAACTGTACCCATGAGCCCTGATTCCTACTTTACTAAGAAAACATTAAGGATATTTTATGCTTCCTGAAACAGAAACAGTGCATTTTGGAAATTCTGATTTGTAATCCTAGTTTGGCAAAGTACCTGTCACTTTTTATTATTAAATTTGTGGACCAGAATATTTTCTGTTATAATTCTGAAACAAATATTGATTCAGAAAGGACTACTATTAAAACCTATTCTAAAAATTAACAAATGCCGATGTCAATAATTTTTCTAAAAAACCAAATCTTTATTCACTGAGGCACAGGGATATTTGTTTTAGTGTTTAAAAAGAGGATCTCCAAAATAATAAATTATAATTTAAAACTACAATTGTAAAACCTTAATCCTTGGTTTAAACTGACTAACTCTCAATAGGTTTCTGTCCTCTCTCTTTCAGAGAGTGAAATAATTCTCTCTGCATTCTATGCTCAGACTTGAAGTGTCAAAATGGCACCACCCAACCACAAAAGGGAGAATTGAGGAAGACCCAGGGTTTATCTAAGTATTTATTTCTCACCTGCCTTTTACCACAAGGTTCTAGTAGGTATGTAATTTGAAATAATATTTCCCTCAGAAAATTTTATTTGCACAGTCATGTTTATACAATTCAATACTTTCTCCCAAAACTTAATAAGCAAATGACATGGTCAACAAAAACATGAACATTCCACATTGCAACATTTTCTTGTGTTCCAAAAACAATAGAATAATCTGGTGGAGCTCAATTGACCCTGTATACCATTATAGTTAATTCTTTCTATCTATCAGAGAGCAGAGCCAGAGTAAATCTAGAAACATCCCACACAATTTTAACAGAAGAAAGGCTTGGGAGCCTTTGGGGAGTACGGTAAAGGGAGGAGATCTTTTGATTTCAGAAAGGGCACATAGCACCTGTCTGTCTTGAAGATGTGAACATGAAGCAGAACAAATGGGATTAGAAGCTGTTCTTTTGGTTTCTTATAGGCAGCTAAAAACATATTGCCCCATGAATCTGGATTGCTACTTACAGATCCCTTCATAATTTCCCACTTCAAATTAGTGTCAAATTAAAAACAAGGCCACACTATGTTATTCTGTAAAACAGTGTCACATTGCTAATTTTGTGCATAGCAGATGCTAGTTCACTTGAGCTACAAAGCCAGGTAGTCACATTCTGAAGATGATAATAGCTACAAAAAAGTGTTGATACTGTCAATTCAAAAGGAAGTGCTCTCATATAGGAGTACTGAAAAAGTCACAGACTTTAATTAACACATTTTCTGTCCCAGAAGCATATTGATATTCACTGTGGCCTCAGCTTTTACAAAATTCAAGGAATCACAACCTGCTATTTTGCCAACAGTAAGATCAGTAACACCTAACTCATTGCATACTATGACTTTGTGGTTGTCGCATCTTGCTTTATCAGGCTAAAATGTCAAAATAAGGGACAAGCAGGGCCTTGTGCCTACAGTAAGGGACATAAATTAAATTCTACAACATATTGTTCAATAATAAATAATAAAAACTGCAA
Organism: Podarcis pityusensis; assembly: GCF_964106645.2. Classification (NCBI taxonomy): domain Eukaryota; kingdom Metazoa; phylum Chordata; class Lepidosauria; order Squamata; family Lacertidae; genus Podarcis; species Podarcis pityusensis. The sequence continues at coordinate 40,222,648 of NC_138029.1, read as the reverse complement.
TAACTCTACATAGATGCAGATCAATCCCTTCCACAAAAGAGGCATATGCATTTATTTTCCTGGCAGGCAGATCAAGCCCTGCTTTGGTCTCCACCTCTATGTTTTGTTCATTATAAGGTATATTTTGATTACACGGGGCAACAGGAAATTAAATAAAGCAAAACGCCATGCAAATAAAAGGAACAGAAAAGTTAGAAGCCATTTCCTTTCCCAAATTATCTAATTGCTTTCAACAGAGTGGCTGACTTTACAAGTCAACGCATATGTACACATATACTGTATTTTTCACTTTAAAATTCAAGTGTTCTACGGCAGTTGGGGGGCTTATTTCTCTCTTAAATGTTTGGGTCACACCACTTCACTGGAACTGCCCCAAAAAGGCAAATTCCATCAACTGAGACCTCGTCTGTTTTAACCGTCTCTGCTGTCACCATGCAGTAGCATCTTGCAACTATCAGATCTATATCAAGCCATAAGGAAGACAGACATGCTGACGATTATTTCAACAACTCTGAAATGTCAAAGTGATATGGCTGGAATTCAACAGGGCCTTTAAACTAATGTTCATGACAGAAACAAAACAGGGACTGCCCAGAAAGTATGTGACAGTTAAAACTACTTTTCACTCCACCAGCACATAAGGAAATCTGTACAGCTCCTCTGACACATATCCAGTACCCCATTATAAAGCCTGCAAGGTATAAATATTAATTAGAGGTAAAGCGTGCCTTTTTAGTGACACAGAAGTGTACTGAACATGAATAAAAGAAGTATACAGTGGTACCTTGGATTACAGATGCTTCAGGTTACAGACCCCACTAACCCAGAAATAGTACCTCAGGTTAAGAACTTTGCTTCAGGATGAGAACAGAAATCGTGCTGTGGCAGTGCTGCGGCAGTGGGAGGCCCCATTAGCTAAAGTGGTACCTCAGGTTAAGAACAGTTTCAGGTTAAGAGTGCCAGAACGAATGAAGTTCTTAACCTGAGGTACCACTGTACTGAACATGAATAAAAGATCTATACGTTTTCTAAACCATGCAGAGTCCAATAGGAGGTCATGTGAAGATAAAGAAATGTACCTATTGGCACTCTGTAACAGTGTTTAAATGATTTCTTCTCCAGCAAAAACAAAGGAGTGTGGCAAAACATTTTTGCTAATACTCCATTCTCCCCTTGTCACAAAATGTCAAGCTTTGCTATATTCTCACCTCCCCAATGTGTGACTTAATTAATGACCTCACAGATGCTCAATAAGATAGAAGGCTACAGATTTACAGTTATGCCATGTTTAGATCTATTTGTGGCATTAATATAAACTGTGATGAAAGGATTAATGTCTCAATTAGGATAACTTGCAGATTAAATTAATGTGTGCTGGGGCAGAGGGAAACAGTTTTCTATTAAACAGACAAAGATCCACAACATTTTACCGAATAAGGAGCATTCTAGAGGGAGGAAGGACAGGGAAAACACAGGGGTTACTCTTGTACAGAGTTCAGATGCTGTTTCTGTTTTTCTGCTACTTTAAACTCAAATGGTAAATCTGAGTTCCTAGGAAGACATGGGATTCTATTCAGTGTTAGCGATACTCAAAGTATACCTATTTAAATTCATTTACATAACTAACACAGTTCCATTAATTTCAATAGGTCTAACTGGATACAAGCCATGATTTCCTCCAGTAAGTATTTGTAGTAAAATATTGGGTGGTTACAAGAGTGTCATGGACAACTATTGGAAGTCTGCACCATCACTCTGATGAGCTACACAGTTCCCTACTCTGCATAATTTTAAGGCAGATGATAGGTAGATAGATAGATAGATGATAGACAGACATATGAAATGCAGCTTAATCTAATCAACACAAGAGATTATAAAATTAGCTGCCCCTTCAATACTGGGGGTCCCGCCCTCATCCTTCTTCCTGAAATAATAATAATAATAATAATAATAATAATCCTTTGTTACTACACCACTGTGTGCAGTGAAATTAAACGAGCCCTCTCCCCATACACTCAGTCTTGTTCGCACTCTGTGTTCTTGTCGGAAGTCAATTGCACCACTATTTTTTTCCAACAGCCCACGGATAAAAACTGTTCTTTAACCTGTTGGTGTGGCTGAGTATACTTCTGTATCTCCTGCCTGGATGTAGGAGATTAAAGAGGGGCTGGCCAGGGTGTGAATTGTCCCTAAGAATTTCCCTCGCTCTCCTGAGGCAGCGGTCTCCCGCGATGTCATCTAGCGAACTCTGGGGACAGCCCATGATATCATGAAGCATGATACCATGAAGCAACAGTCACGCAATGCTGATTTCTTCTGTGAGTGCCTTTCAGCACCATGGCAATTTTTGCTGCAGTTAAACCACTGGATAAAAGCAGCTCACAGAAAATGGCAGTCTCTACATACAAACTTTAAAGTACCATATTTTCCCGTGTATAAGACTAGGTTTCCCCCCTTAAAAATGTCAAAAATTAGGGGGCATCTTATACACAGAAAGTGCCAAGGTTGGACTGGCGATTGGTTGTTGCCGCAAAAATAGGGGGTGTCTTATACATGGGGGCGTCTTATAGACAGAAAAATACGGTAGTTCATGATACAAGTCCTATCTTTGCTTTAAAGAGGATTAATAGAAAATTCTAATTAGTTCTAAATCTCCACAAGGGAAATGTGTAATGTGGGAATGCATGCCTGTCCTAATGCTATTGTGAAACACACTTAGAAAAAAATAATTTTAGAAGAATGGGGGCAAAATACTTTGCCTTGTTTGCAAAAACTTATTTAATTAAGGGTAAAAACAGGGGGTGGGAAGGTGTGTTGGGTGATTCCAAGCAGATTGCTTATTGATCTCCTGCTATAAGTTGTAAGAGGAATGACTCTCTACACATCAGCTGACTTTCTAAACTATCAGGGAGAAAGTGGGTTTGGGGCATTTACATCCTGGTATCTCCTGTTCACACTAGTGGGTGAAACCTAGCCATGTGGGTTGGCAAGAGAGAATTCATCCCCTCTTCTCTCATCTTTCCCAATGACCTTTGAGGAAAGCTAGAGTGGAAAAGAGACTGCTGAGCTCTTGATCAGAGAGTGGCTCTGCTGGTTTTTTAAAAAAGCAATTTACTTCCCTATGATAAAGGTAAGGGACCCCTTACCATTAGGTCCAGTCGTGACCGACTCTGGGGTTGCAGCACTCATCTCGCTTTAATGGCCGAGGGAGCCGGCGTACAGCTTCCGGGTCATGTGGCCAGCATGACTAAGCTGCTTCTGGCGAACCAGAGCAGCGCACGGAAACGCCGTTTACCTTCCCGCCAGAGCGGTACCTATTTATCCACTTGCACTTTGAGGTGCTTTCGAACTGCAAGGTTGGCAGGAGCTGGGACCGAGCAATGGGAGCTCACCCCATTACAGGGATTCGAACTGCCGACCTTCTGATCAGCAAGTCCTAGGCTCTGTGGTTTAACCTACAGCGCCACCCGCGTTCTCTTCCCTATGATACTGTCTTCTTATTTTTAATTGTCCTTTTAACTGAATATTTAGTCCAGCAAAGCGTGTGTTTTTTGTTCAAACTTCCAAAAACTTTGTGGGAGGAAAACTGCACAAAGCACTTATTGAAAGTCAGAGATATCCCACAAAAGTACTATCAGATACGATCTCTATATAGTTAAGTCCCTGCACCATAACACAATAATGCCGAACAAATTTTCATATTTTTTTTAGTTTAATTTGTCAAACATGTTCACCATGTCCTCAGATTAGTACTTTATTTTCAAAAGGTAAGTGGATTTAAGCTGCAATCCTATAAACGCTTGCCTGAGGATAAATCCCAAAGAACACAATAATGGGGCTTATTACTGAGAAGACATGAACAGGACTGCACTCTAAAATTACTTTTTCCACATATTCTACTTCAGGATCTTGTCCATAATTGTTCATACAGCTTCCTATCAGTTTGGTGTCATTAAAATATGGAGAACATTAAATCACAACAGCTCATTTCCTCATGAAGTTAGAAACCTCAATACCAATCAGTACAAACTACTCGACTGTATTAATATGCAAATGTATTCTCATTGCATCCACACCAAGTTGATACTTTCTGCTACTTTTATATTTTATGTTAACTGTATTATTAACAGAACAATTTCAGATTTCAGATGGAATAGACTGACATAGGCTAAGCTGATAATTAAAGAATATTATAGTTGCACATGCCTGAGCATGCCAAAATAACAGCAGGCAATTTACATATGTAGAAAAGCCTTTTACATGCTGAAATTTGACAATAAACTTGCTCTGGCTGAAATGAAGGGTTGACTGAAAATGATTTCTTTCTATTAACCTATGTTGTACAATAGGGGTTTTTTTCCATATAATTTTTCTAGACATACCTATTTAAATTACTGAACATTAATGCAGCCATTTTATCTGTTAAGCAACATGTTAACTGTTGGAAAACCAGGCAATGAAAAGCTACATACTCCCTTAGAGATTACTATAATTCAACCAATAAAAAGCCTGAAACATAAACCAAGGTGTAAAGTGACACTGGCATTTATTAATATTTAGTGCACCTCAAAGCAAGCACAGAGCGGAAATATGGTCCAACAGTTCCAAGGCAGAACATAGCAGGAAAAATAAATTTGATTTACAACAATCCCTACCTTTAAAAAATAATAATAAAAGCAGATTGTTGGCCCTTTCCCTTTAAAATATTTAATAGCTGATATCATTAGGAGAGTCTCAAATCACATTTTTAACATATGGGAACTTGAGGAAACTATCATCTACAATCCATAGTTTAATGGATGATATTATTTTAACTACCTTCCTCTATTTCAAAAGCCATTCAGATGGCTTTTGAAAAAGTATGATGTGCATTTTTCAGTGGGGTTTTCCCCATTTCTACCATGAAGCAAGATCTAAACGTTTTCACATTCTCTTCCTCAGGCATCTGTGCTTCTCAAGAGCCAAGATGTTTGGTTTCTTATAATCTAAGACACTACAATGCTTGAAAGCTGACACCATCATCCATGGCATCTTAATCATCCTCCTTTTTAAAACTCTCCAAGGAGTAAACTTAAAAGCAGTATCTCATCTTCACTTTAAAGGGAACCAACAGAAAATTTTAATTAACTTGAAATCTTTGCAGAAAACGTATCAGACCCTTTTCTTTGAAACACAGACATCAGAAGTGAATGAAAGCAAAAGTTGTTGTGTGCCTGCTACTAAATTTGATTCAATGATCTTGACACAGATGAACATAGGAAACATTTCCATGATTTAGGAAGGTTATTTTGTACAGGCTACTACTGAATGTATGTAGAATTTCTGCACACTCCCTTTCCTATTAAATTCTGAAAGAAAGCCTATGTGTAACACCACATTTGGCTCACTTCTTTTAGGATGCCATTAGGCTTATAAGCTAAAAAAATCAAGAAGCACAAGAGGAGAGAGGAAGGAAGAGGCAGAGTAGGGAGATTAGTTTTGCAATGCCAGAACATAATGCTGGATTGTAAACAGGCATTTATATAATGGTACACCAAGCTGTTTCCACCCCTTGCTTGGACATAAGTGGCTCTTCTTCCTATGGCCAATGACAGGGGCTACAGTTTTTCCATACAAAACAGTAGACCTGCAACTAACATCGGAGTTATGTTCTGGGATTAGTGCATAAAGCCAAAATTGCATATTGGCAAAGCGCATATAGTGCAATGGTGGGTAAGATCACCAAAGTCTTTCCCCCCAAACACCTGCACCTATTTATTTATTTATTTATTTAATTTATTTATTTAGCTGAATGCGCACAAGTTAAACATAAATTGTGGGTCTACTGTACTTCAATCCCAGGGCAACTGATAGAGCAATGGTCTTTTTCACATTTCCTTGCTGCTGCTCCTTCTGTAGCAGATGGCTCGTGTTTTTCTTGTGGTGATCTTCCTGAAAGGTGTGGGAGATGCAACCATCCAATGCCTTTGCAACTCTGACCAGTGGTAGAGGCATAAAATTGGTGCCAATGGATCAATACTTGAAAGGAAAAAAATGGAGAAGCTTTCTGTTTTATTTCATAGTTCCTATACTATAGATTTAATGGAGTCGGTGTAAAATCTCCCTTGTTCAAGTTAGCTAGTAGGTAAATTGTACTGCTACAAATCATTATGAAGATAACTGAACTAAACAAAATAGGTCTCACTTTTCTCTCATCTTCATTACATCAGAAATGCAAGCTGACAACTTCACAGAGACTCATTTGTTAACACATGCATACAAACCTGTTGCTGGGGATCTGAAAGCTGCCAAGATGTGTTTGTAAATCCAGCACTGCTGAAATCCCCCAAACACAAAGATAAAAGGGCAAGATAAGGTACCCATCAATCTTACAGAAAAGGTAAAGGAAAGATTGACAAATAAATACCACCAGATCCACTTTCCTAAACAAAAGATATCACAAACTATTAACTTCATCTTAGAAACCACTTAGGATAACTATATCTGGCACAACTCCCTCTATATAAATACAATGAAAGACAGACTCTTTTAAAAGCCTTTAAAAAATCTTAAAATTGATTGCTTCTGGAAAGCAGAAAAATAAGAAAAGGTATTTTCATTGAAGGAGTGCTTAGATGAAGAAGAAATAGAAGCATCAGACTGACAAATTGCCATCATGTTTTCCAGTGTCACCTTCCGAGTAAAAAAAGTATGGGGAATATCAGCAATTTCCCTATTGATTCCAGTGTAACATGAAGACCTGGTGTAACATAGTGATCCAGTTCACAAGTAGCACTAAGTAAAACCATGGCTTAGAGTGATTGAGCAAAAGTGCAGGTTCCTGGATTTAAGATAGTTTCAGATTTCAAATTTCTTCTTCCAGGAGTTTAGAAGTTTGTTACTCACAAGTAGCGAGCTGTGCCAGTAGTTTCTGCATTAAGGTTTCACTACAACCTTGTTTGGCTTACCTCTACCTCACCCTGTCCGACCTATCTGTTAAAACTTCTGTCACTTATTGATGCATAATTGAACTTTTCAATAACTTTAATATATGAGTGTTTTTCTTACAGGAGGATAAATTCTGGTTAGGGAAAAGTATTTACATTATGTGTGAAGTGAGCTGCAATAATTTATTTTTTTCAAGTATATGGAATGGGCAGCTCCAACACAAAACACTCACTGTATGTTATATAGGGCTTTCAATGGATGAGATCATAGGAAATGTGGAAAATGTTGTTTCAAGTTGCTTTAAACTCTTTTTTCATATTTTAACATTGTGTTTTAAAACTAAATGTTGCAATTTGCCTGGATAATAAATAACAACAACAACAACAACAACAACAATGTAACATAGCAAGTAGCTGCAAGGGACATTTTGTTTGTGATATTCTTAACTGAAGCAAACGAACCAGTCTACTGCCATGGCTGCCGTAATTTCTGATGAATTCTCATCTAAATGTACATTTAGTATTAATTTAAATGAGTCTACTCTGAGGAGGACTAACACTGGGTACAACCCCATTTTTGTGTGTGTGTATGCCCCTCCCCCCGAGATATGGCATAACCTGCCTGACAGCCACAAGTAACTTAGTCCTGCCTCCTTAATAGTACACATCCAACAAACGTGATTTTAAAAAGAGCAGAGAAAGTTATGGAATAAAAGTAAACTCTTTCTCTGCTCCAACCACTCATAATTAATCTTCACAAGGAGCAGCCACTAAGCCCATTTCTATCACCCAATGTAGCTTTTAAATTAACTTATTCTTAATTTTTAAACTCTTGTAACACACTTTACAAAGCTGCTTTACATGCTGCATACACTTATAAATATTAATTGTAAAAGAACAGTGTGTTTCAATTAGTGGAATTTTCTTCTGGGAAGTTGTCCAGAATTTTTTTTTTTTATCATCTGAAAAATCCCAGAACTTTTATTTCAAAGCTTTTGAAGAAAGAAATCTACTTTGACAATTAAAAAGCACTAAACTAAGACGAGTGGGGAGGAAATGAATATTGCTTAAAAACAAACAGCCCCAACTGAAATCTAGTTTGTCTGAAAAAAAAAGTAAGAAGGTACAAATGCATGTGTTTCATGTTTAGCAACAAATAGAAGGTGGGGGTGTTTTTATAGTCTGTCCCCAAACTTCATAGAATTTTCAAGTCGAAATATATTTCAACTGAAATGGAATATATATCATATTATGCCAGCTTTCACTACTGAAATGAGACTGTTCCATTTGGTAAATCGTTTTGGAAAGTAGCTGCTCCTGTAAACCCCACTTTTTTTTTTAACTTTGGGGTAGGAGGGTGAAAATGGCTGAAACTTCCAGAGGAGGTAATTCACATACTCAAATGTACAAGAACTGACCTGTATGACTCTCATACTTCAGGTTTCACATCTGGAGGATGATGCTTTGCTTGAAAACATTGGTGTGTGAGTAACTTACACTTCAAAAGAGAGAGCCACTATTCACATGTGAACCTTTCAAACATACACCCCAGTCTTCTATGAGGAATCTGAGAACATATGTGCACATCACTTCCTGCAGCACTGAGTAAGCCTAGAACAGGGGTAGGCAACCTAAGGCCCATGGTCCAGAAGCAGCCCATGGGGGTCATTTAACTGGCCCATGAGCCACCCCCGAACCAAGACACCCACATGACAAGTCCCCACGCGCGGTGCTAAACCGGCGCGACTCGCTTCTGTGGCGCCGGAAATCGCATCTGTGCAGACGCAGACACCAGAAATTGCATCTGCACAGACACAGATGCCAGAAATTGCAGGCGTGCATGCTCACACGCGCACAATCCAGCGCATGGAGGGATCTCCGCTGGAGTGAACTGGCCCTGGCAAAGTAAACCTTGCCGACCCCTAGCCTAGAATATTGTTTCAGGATTGAAATGAAAAGAGAGAATAAGGGGGAGGTGGATATTCAACTCTAAAAAGCCTAAGAGTGAATACAGACTTTGTTTTAGAGACATGCATGCATGCTTCATACATAATTCATATAAACTGTATATTTATTTTAAAATTGCTGAAGCTGGGTGTCTTATTCTTCAGATCTGTTTTTCCCTATTTGCTTTTTTAAACTAGTAGCTCTTTCTAAATTACCACATTTCCAGATGCTTTGCTCATACCCTCTTGACAGAGGAACAGTTGTACTTATTTGCAGACAAGTTGTTGACAATTCATCTAAGCTTATAAAAGCTGGCAGAGAGATACCCTGGCACAGATATCTGACACCACAACTGACTGCTCTTCTATCTATGGAAAATATTAAGGAATCCAATCAGAATTTAATTGCCTACTCAAGCAGATAACATCAAATTCAGTGAACACTGTACATGGAAATATAGATGAAAGAATAAACTCCCATATGTTCTTATGATATTATAGGGAAGATGCAGAAAGTTAACCTCCGCACATACACAAAGTCCTCTCCCTGTGTTAACTGAAAAACAAAACATGATTTTTAAAGCAAGAGGAAACTAGTTCTGCATGTCCAGGGGACTTTTGACTTTTGTTTCTTGGCAGAATACCCATTCTGGATATCAACAGAATGCTTGCCATATCACGTAGCAAAACGCTTTGGAAGGGGATGTTCCAAAAGCAGCTAGTGCTAAAGTGAAGAGCTCCCACTGACCTCCCAGTGGACACTCCCAGGCTCTTTAAGTACTTATTTGGATCTCAGCCTATAACAGGATTTCCGGTCTTTATAAAGAAAACACAGGATACTTCCTTTGTGAGAAATACTTTTGTATTTTCAAGGCTTGAAAATACTCTACATGGTCACCTAAGCCAACCGTGCTGATAAGGAGAGGCACAACCTTTCTTAAATGGTGTTTATCTGAGAGGTAGATACCTGTTCACACCACTAACCACTCTGGTGACAGGCAAAGAGCTGATGGGCTGCAATACATGGTATGTGCTAAGTGGACTTTGCATATACTGGTGTGAGCTTCACCCACAAGGTACTCCTACTGGTGAAGGTGAGGGCAGGAAGAGAGGGGATGTAGCTCTCTGTGCCTCTGGAAATCTGCTCTGGAAGACTGGGGGATGCAGGGGAAAAGGAAAATAGGCAGAAATCACCTCCTGTTTCTGCCACTGAGAACCTCCATTGGATCAGAGTCCCTGGGGGCAACTCAGAGTTCAAGTCAAAGTACTTAAGGAAGGTGACATCAAGCCATTGGTTTGAATTAGTACATAAGGTTTCAGTTTACTTCTCAGCTAGGGTGACAAAGGACCAGAAATCCCAAAAATCCCAAATGGAACAAGGAAGTGCAATAAATAGTACACAGTACCTAGCATTCCATACAGACCTTTCTGCCTCTAATGCAGAGATATTAAGTTCCTGATAAAATGAGCCAACAAAAAAAAGCTTAAGGTTATTAAGGCTAGCAAATGAAGGTTTTCACAGTTCAATGCTAAATTCAGGAAGACAGACTGTCATTCAGAACTCCCTGGATAGGTAATGTTGGTGTGTTTAAGAGGGATATTAGGCTTGTAATTATATAAAAATGCTTTTCTACTTAACAATCATAGGAATACAGTGAATTCACTCAGAGACATATTTATTGATATGTTAAGATGGGTCAGTGAGGAAGGATAGATTTTAAGGGAGGACACATATGTGTTAAGTGCTCAAGTCTAATTGTAACAGCAAAAACAGTTTCATGTTCTCCAGTGTGTAAGAGTTAAATGCCTTATTCTTTAAATCAGTAAAGATAGACATAGAGACCTATTAACAATTATTCCTATTTTCAAAACTACACGCAAACATTACCAACATTAATTCTGAGTACACTTGTGGGGGGTTAATTATTCCAATTTCACAGATGAAGTAACCAAGACACACACAGAGAGAGCAAGATTAAGTGTTTGTTCAAGATGAGAGTATACCTTAATATTGAGCCATCTAAAAGATGGTATCTCTGTAAGACAGACTGATACGATGTTGACTCTCAAAGATGAAAATTCAAATCAGACAGTAAATTGGCAAGCAGAATATGTTAAGTCCAAAGAAAACATTAGTCTTGGTGGCTAAGAGTGTTTTTCACAGGCTTCAGCTAGTAAGACAACAGTGACGGTTCCTGGACCGGGGCTGCTTGACTAGTGGTTCAGGAACTGGTAACTTCAAGACAGGACTACGGCAAAGTACTCTACGTGGTGATTCCTTTGTGTTTGGTTTGGAAACCACAGTTAATGCAAAATGTTGCAGCACAATTGCTGACAGGAGTGTCAGCATTTGTGCTCAAATATTTGCACTGCCAGCAAGATCACTACTGCACTGAGATCCAGATGTTATTATCGCTATTTCAGGTGCTCACCACCTTGCAATCAGTTTACTTAAGAGATTGCCTGACTCCATACGTCCTAACTCACTCACACCAATCTGCATAACTTGCACTTCTACAACGGCCACGCAATGTCTATTCCACATTTGTAAGAAGTCATTCCTTTAGTGTGAAGGCACCTGTACTGTAGAACTTCTTGCCTCTTGACATTAGGCAGACACCATTACTGAACTCTAATTCTGAAAATCTTCCTGTTTCAGTGGGTCTATCCAGCCACATGATTAACATGTGTTCTTAAATCTGTTATGGATGTTTTATTGTGCTTTATTGCATTAAAGTGCTTTCAAACGTTTTAAACAGGTTTTTAAATTTTTAACAAAGAAGTGTTTGCCACCCTGAGTTCCTTTGGGAGGGAGGGTGAGATATTTATTTATTTATTTATTTATTTATTTAATAAATATTGAGGTAATGGTGATGACTAGCATAGTTGAAACACTGCTATCCATTGGAGGCTATAGTGTTTACTACCTGGAAACACGCCCTGGGTTCCGAGTTCAGTTGATTGCTAGATTTTATTATTATTATTAAAGCTATAACAGTAGGAGCTGCTTCCCTGGTGCCTACAGCTGGTATTGTGTAATAGAGTTCCAAAGCCATCAACTGTTGCTGGATAAAGCTTCAAGGAAGAAGAAGAAGAAGAAGAAGAAGAAGAAGAAGAAGAAGAAGAAGAAGAAGAAGAAGCAGCAGCAGCAGCAGCAGCAGCGTTTGGATTTGATATCCTGCCTTTCACTCCCTTTAAGGAGTCTCAAAGCGGCTAACATTCTCCTTTCCCTTCCTCCCCCACAACAAACACTCTGTGAGGTGAGTGGGGCTGAGAGACTTCAAAGAAGTGTGACTGGCCCAAGGTCACCCAGCAGCTGCATGTGGAGGAGTGGAGACGCGAACCTGGTTCCCCAGATTACGAGACTACTGCTCTTAACCACTACACCACACTGTCTCTGTGTAGCCTTAGAAATTCATGATGGACAAGCCAGGTCAAGAAGATGCCTTGTGTCAGGGGAACTGCCTGCGACGTAAGCCCCAAATTCAACACAGGTACTGAAGTGGTAACAGCCACAGCTGATGTTGAGAGCAGGCTGACTCCCACAGAGAGCGGTGTCTTAGGCATGCTAAAGGAGATTGCCATTGCATCAATAATGGCCATATGAATGTACCACAAGTCACATTTATGAAAATTGTAGCAGAAGCCAAAAGGTTCTTATCTTCACAACTAGGGAAGCCACATTACAATCATCATGAAGGTGGGAGGAAAAAAGACAACGACCTGTAAATAACCTTCATTAACGTATCTTGATTCCTAAAACAAATCTCAGTCTTTCCCAGCCTGAATCATGTCCGATTCTAGAAATCCAATTGTTAAAGCAAAACTCCCAGCATATAGCAGGGCCCCTAAAGCAAAGGAATGACATAGCAGACAGAAATAAAGGGATATACCATATGTTGAGTAATAAAACTGGCAAACCTAGAAAGGTTCAAATACAGCTATTATACACACCTGGGCAAAAAGGGGGGTGGGGTGGCGAGGAATCATTAAGCAATCTGAGAACCTGCAAACAAAGAAACTGTAAAATTCTTAACTGTAAAGCAAAGGAAACACATCTAATCCCTCAGGAGTTTAAGTATGTATTTCAACTGGGTTATCCCATCCCTCAAAAGGACATAGAACGACACAAAAACCTACAGACATACAATATATCCACTGTGCGACTGTAGGCATTGAGCCAAACAGCGTCAGTACCCAACAGCCCTGGCACCTGTTGGTTTTGTCATCAACAAATATATTACCACTTTGTGGCACAGAGGAAAGGAAAACACTATATTAGAAATGTTCGCCTACCTCCAGAGAAGGCAAGAGAGGCAACTGGCATGTGCTTTATGGGAATTTAGTGTGATAGGGGAATTGGTTATGAGAAGTAGCATTGCAGGAGTTTGAACTTTTGTATATTTCAATTTCCTGTGCACCTCAAACATATGTGAACTGAACACCACACATTGTAGCTCGAGTATGCAGACTTTAGACTGTTCTCTCTCCCTCTCTCATACACAAACACACACACACACACACACACACACACACAGAGAGGGGGAGTGAGAGAGTTGCATTTATAACAACATTTGTGCATCTACACCCTCCAATTGGAAACCTAGAACCAAAGATTTGCATAACACTTGCAGGATAAAAGCATAAATATTCAGGACACAGTTATGTGGAAACCTCGCATAGTAAATGTACAGTATAATTAAGAAAAGGCAGCAAGAGAAAAAGCCTTTAAGGAATCAAGTTTCTATTTTTGTTTTGTCTGATGCATGTAGTGTTTCCAATATAAAAGGTAAAGGGACCCCTGACCATTAGGTCCAGTCGTGACCAACTCTGGGGTTGCGGCGCTCATCTCGCTTTATTGGCCGAGGGAGCTGGCGTACAGCTTCCAGGTCATGTGGCCAGCTTCTGGCCGCTTCTGGTGAACCAGAGCAGCGCACGGAAACGCCGTTTACCTTCCCGCCGGAGTGGTACCTATTTATCTACTTGCACTTTGGCGTGCTTTCAAACTGCTAGGTTGGCAGGAGCAGGGACCGAGCAACGGGAGCTCACCCAGTTGCGGGGATTCGAACCGCCGACCTTCTGATCGGCAAGTCCTAGGCTCTGTGGTTTAACCCACAGCGCCACCCGCGTCCCTGTTTCCAATATATTTATACCTATATATCCTCTACCAGAAATGACAAAGAACATATGCCATGGTTCAGAAGTGGAACTCAAGCTTTGCATGCAGAAGGTCCCAGGTTCATTCAGGCATGTCCAGGTAGGGCTAGGAGAGATCCATTTGAAGCCCTGCAGAGCTGCTGCCAGACAGCAGTACCAATGGTCTGATTCAGCACAAGACAGCTTCCTATGTTCCTAACAATAGGAGGAAGGTTGCTTACCGATACAGATCTCATCCACTCTATTCTGGTGGCATCAGATTGGCAAGCCTAGCTGAATTCAAATATTCAATGATTTTTTCAAGAACAGAATATACTCAGAAAGCACGTGGGATTCAAATAAGCAGGGTCAATTAATCCATTAGTGCAAGGAGTCATAATGACTGTGTTGCTAGGAGGAAAATACCTCTACAGTGGGGTTGGCTGGCCATCCAGATGTTCAGACTCCAACTTCCATCAGCCACAGCCAGCATGGCCAATGACCAGGGATGATAGAACTTGTACTCCAACATCATCTTACATTCAATCTTCCTTAATTTTCTTGTATTCTTTGTTTTAGATTGTGAGCTTTTGGGATAATGTATAACCATTGTGATTGAGTTCCTGTGCACTGTGAGCAAGAAGTGTTTCATTCACTTGAATATCAATGATGGACTTCCACATGCATCACAACTGTGAGCCCCCATCTTTCTCCAGCATTGAAATGAATAGAAAAGGTATTAAACTTAATTGCTCCTTGTTGAAATGTTGAAGGGAAGAGTACCAAGAGTATAGGCTATATGATGCACATATTCCCACATCTAAATAACCTCAAATATTTTTTACTGTAGTTCTTCATGGCACTGTTTGTCTAGGAGTTTACAATCCAAGTCAGAAGTTCTCACAGCACATGAGATGAGACTTAACTGCTGGAGTACTAAACTTTGTACACACAAACAAACAAACAAACAAACACAAAAACACACTGCATATGATAGGTGAGAAGCATGTTTTGGAAGAAAAGACAGGGATGCTATTTACTAAGATATTTTGCAAGCAACAGAAATGCCACAGAAACCCACAAGGGAAACAACTGGGACACCAAGCCTAGGAAAGTTGGATAAGTGTTAGCAACATGGAGTGAACAAAGATTCAGGGTGTTGAAGGAATAAAAGCACAGATGCTTGCATGCAAAGCATAAAAATTCAAAATCTTGGTCATGCTTTCAGAGAAAAAACCCACATGACTCTGAAAGGTCTCCAGCTATGAAGGAAGACAATCTAGGAAGATCACCTAAGCAGGAAAAAAGGCAAGATTCTGACAGCTTTCAACAGCTGTACCTGTGGTCTCTACCATTTGTCTCTAATCATGCCAACTGCTGAGATCATCATCAATCCCCTGTCTGCCACTCTATGTCCATATCAAATGAAGACAACATAGGAAAATCCTGTTAGTTCACATTTTAGATGGACATATGTGGGGCCATGGAAAGAGCCGCTGAACAATTTAAAAACTCTTGCTTTGTGCACTCTCCTTTCCCTACACATCTTTTGCAAAAACATATGATGGCTGGAGTATTCTATATTTAGCAATATCTCAAGAGGCTTTATCATTCATCAGGTGTTCTTAAGAGATTCATACACACATCCCAGGGCTTGTGACGGAAGAATAGCTATAATAAATTAACTAATATTCCAAATTATCACTTAGCATAAAGACACAAACATGATGAGCAACATATAAAATGTAAGATGTTTAGATCACATGCAGAATGTTTTTCTTCTTTCGGGTCCAAATAGCAAATGTTTAAATGCTTAAGCTCAAACAAAAGGTTTCTTTATCAACTAGTTGCATTAATTGCACTAATGTTAATCCTTGCATGTGCACAACTATTTTGCTGACTACTGCCCACAGTTAATATCATATATTTATTAACATATGTGTAAGTGTTCCACATGTCTATTGGAATGACATTTTGCTCTTTAAAAAAAACACAAAGCAGTTGGGGAGAAGTGAAAATCCATCTCCATAAATTCTTAGACATTGTCCCCCTTCCCAAACATGTATGTTTAGTTTACATGCTGTATAGGACAGGATATGGTTTTGGCAACTGCCAAAAATCAATTTTCCTCAGTGTGAGAGTGTTTGTCTGTGTTTGCATTATATCCTACGGACATAAGCCTCAGAACGGAACATCTACACAAAAGATTTCTACTAGATACTGAACAGGCTCATAAACAATACAAAATTTACAAGGCAAAAAGATGTAAGAATGGGATGTAAGAAGAAATAAGTTAATTTAATTATGTACAATGACTTAAAGCAACACAATGGAGTACAATGGAAGAAATGATCAATGGCCTTCTTAAAAACCGGACACTGGAGTAGAGTGGGGACCATGGCATATTAAAATTGCTAAAATTACTTGAGAATTTAGTACACAGACATAGCTTCCCAGCTTGCATTATAACCACACTTCCACTTCCCAACAGCAAACATACAACTGGATAACTTGTGAACCGCTCCAAAAGAACGAGTAGTTACCAGGTTTCTTCTTTAAATTCCAACCATGTACTCTGATGTGTATTCTTCAGAAAATATCTGGCAAATTCCAAAAGTCACATAAGAACACAGCAGGTCTATGGAATTTTACACCTACTTGTAATCAAAGATTTTCCTGAAATTTCCAGAGACTTTTTGCAGCGTTTCTCAGCTTCCTGTATATGCATGTGAAAACAGGGGGGAGGGGGACTGCCACAGGAAACATTAAAAAGATTTTAGGATAAATTGGGAGTATATAGTGTAAACCAAATCCCCTCCGGCACAGCCCTCTCCCCCAATACACAATGAAAGTGCTGTGGGTTAGAGGGTACACTGTAAGGGTGATTAAAAACAAACGGTTATCAGATGTTTAGGAAAAAGGAAAGTGAAGGAGGAAATAATGTTGGTTTCCTTGAATATACTGAGAGGACAAATATTGCTGCAGTAAGAGGGGGCGGGGAACCCTACATGTTTGCTGAGAATTATACTTCTAATACCTTGTTTCAAATAACCAGTGCTATTTTTCTAGAAAAAAGGTTCCAGAACTCACCTTCTTGTCTTACAGTGGCAATGCGCCCATCTGAGAGGTGCCGGAACCAAGTTCTGGCTGGGAAAAAAAGCCCTGCGAATAACTAACCAATAAAAGCAAACAATGAAATGGTCCTGAAATGGATTGCTAACAACAGAATCAAGTAAGGAGCCTGATGTACCGGCTCAGTCTGGATGATCATTTTTTTGCTTATTTAACAGACTCTTTTGCAAACAGGTATTCTCTTTGTCTCTTCCTTTGTGAAAACTGAAATTAAACCAGAAATTCTCCAATTAACCATAGTTTCCTACTTTGCCCATAATGAGCAGACCAATTCAAATAAATGGAATATTGATTTCAATGGGTCTGTCCCAAGTATGACTTAGTGAGAATGCCACTCTATGGTTACAACTTCGGAACAAGTAAGGATCTTAAATGAGCTAAAGATCTTGGGCTTGTTTCAAAGCTGGTAACAGATACACTAATACAATCTAGCAGATAGTAAGTTAGTCTCACTTTGAAAAACTCAAATCTTTATTAGTTTATTGGACTTTCTTCTTTTACAAACTCTTGTAAATATAAGGAAGAACTCAAGTCCTTGAACAATATGGCAACACCTATTATTGTCTATTAATAGGCAGTTTAATATTTCAAAATGTGACATGGGAAATTTATTTATTGTATACTACAGTTCCTCATACACAATTGAGAGCAACTAACATTTATAAAATACTTCATTAAAAATATACTTAAAACAGTATTTACTATAAAATACAATTTATGAAAATTGAGCAATACAGTTGAACAAGTTGAGCCACTCCAGCTATGATCCAAAGGGCAAAAATTGGTAGGTCTTCAGCTATTTGCTTAATAAATATAAAATGTGGGGCAGTCAAATCTCGTACTGGGGAAAAGTTCCATAGATAGGGGAGTAAAGTGTTCTATTGTTTTCAGTTACTTGATTAATGAAGCCTAGACTTAAAGCAATGGCTTCAATTTGAAAATATGCATGGATTTAACCAGATTACTCACAGGAACCAGATAATTTCTCTCTAACAAGACTACACATATATCTCAAATCACAGATGCAACTCCAGAAATGCTGCTAAGGAGATAGTGCACCTGAATGCTAGGTCAAAATTCTAGTTTGGGGGTTATGATTGAAGGGGGATCCTTCATAAATTGTAATTGGCTTTTAACAGTGTTATGCCATTTTAATCAGTGAATATCATACAAAGAAAAAAGAAAGTGGGAGAAAATAATTGATTCTGTAGACATTCTCCCGAAGTTTTTAAATGCCCCTTAGAAAATAGATTCTTTTGTTTTAGTAATAAAAATAATTTATTTTGCTACATTTCTATTTTTGACCGATATATTGTTCAATTAGTAACATTTTGTGTTAATTTATTCAATTTCACTAATTTTACAAACTGCATACATAGGCTAAATGTATCTCATTTTAAGAGCACTTATTTTCTAATTGCATGAAACAAGGATTTGCTTATTTATTTTCTCCGCTTTCAACAAATCAAGTGATTCTAGGGTGGGGTACATCACACACTCCATAAATATTACAACTACTCTTCTCTTGAAATATTAGTGGCTTATTGCATTATTATAAACCTGGCTAAAGAAGTAAGGTTTTATACTTAAAGAGATATAGATCCAAATGATATATATTTTTCCAAAACCAACAAAAGTGGGCAATTTTTATCAGTCAACCAATGTTAGAATATATAGTCAACATAGGTAATCCCTTATACAATTTGCTCATTGGCCTTAAAGTCTAATAGATGTAATTCATAAGAATTCAGTTGCTTCAAATTGTTTTTAATGGTGTTTTTAATGTTGTAATCCGCCCCTGGACTTTACGGTGAAAGGCAGGTAAGGAAGGAGGAGGAGGAGGAGGAGAAGGAGTTACCTTAGTGATTCCTGTTAAACAGTGGGGCAAATATTCAAACACAGAAGCTTCGATTTGGCACAATGAAATATATTACAATGTTGTAAAAGTTGGAACACTGGTACCAAGATGAATCAGAAATGTATCAATCTGTTCTGCTTACTTTGGACAAGATTTTAAAACCAATATTATTTAAAGAGCTATTGAAAGAAAATTCAGGAACATTAATGACGTTGCTTTTCACAAGCAACGATAGATTTTCAACAACTAAGATATTACACAGGATCTTCATAAACTACCTAGTCAGAGTGACTGTGTTTAACAAATAAACCTCCAACAAATACATAAAAGACTGTATTATAATCACTGGAGCTTAAACAATTTTATTATTAAAAATTTCTATACCACCCTCATCAGAGGATATAAAAACACAAAAATAGACCCTATAGGTTCAAAAAATAAAAGAAAAAAACCCCTCCCAAAAAACAATAACCCCAAACATGTATCAATCTGTTATTATTGTTTTGTTACATTTCAACAGATTTCTGGTTCAAAACACAAATTTGCTATTAAATTGCTATTAAATTCAATAGGAGAGGTTCTAAATAATGCAGAGCATTAAAGAAAATTATTTAGAATTGCTTTTGAATATGGCTCTAAACAAGAAAACTGCAGCAGTGCTTTTAACTAGTAACATCACATGTTAAAATGAGATTGAAGTAATGTAGAATAGTCTGAAAAAAGAAAGGGAATTTAGTAAATAAACTGCTGAAATAAACTGCTGAAATACAGTGAACTGCTGTTGTAATTGCTATTGCTTTGTTTTTCAAGAGAATTATCGAAATATCTTGGAATGTAAGAGTCACAGAACGCATCATAATAATGCCTACATTTACAAAAACAGAGACAAATGCTATCAACAAGTTTTACCATCATCCTTCAACTGTGGAAATATTTTGTTTTGCAGGATTAATTTCTTCTTCCCATACTCCAAGCGAAATACCCAAGTTTAAACAATTTGTAATTGTACTAAATTAAGCTGATTAACAAAGATTAGCACAAAAGACAATTACTTGT
The DNA here is from genome assembly GCF_964106645.2 of Podarcis pityusensis. Lineage (NCBI taxonomy): Eukaryota > Metazoa > Chordata > Lepidosauria > Squamata > Lacertidae > Podarcis > Podarcis pityusensis. The sequence goes on along the minus strand of NC_138029.1, from coordinate 40,202,594 downwards.
TAAATATATTATTTGCATTATACATAAGTAGAACTAGTGTTTATATTTGGGGGGCGTCATATCATAAGTGAGCAAGCTCTCTCTGTGGCTTTATTTCTCATATGGTACTCACTTTAATATTTTCAGCCTTGCCTAAGGCTGCAATTTGAACTAACTGAAGTCATAGGAAGAAAATCTTACTGAACTCAATGGGGAAAGGATCACTTTCAAAATCACTTTTGGAAATGGGCTGTATGTTAGTAATGGTCATACTCTGGCCTGAGCCTCAGGGCAGTTAAATAGATTTTGTCTGCATTAAGTGACCCAACTCAAAACCTTTATTCACAGAATATACTACTGCTATCTAACACAACTAGACTTTTGCTTTATCGGGGGTTTCAGCCAACCCAACACTTAAAAGTTTTTTTCAGGGTCAGACTCTGGAAAAATGAAATCCCAGGCAGTTTCTCATTTAGATATTGAACACAACAAAATTTCCAACACTGTATAACTTGGGAAAGCAGTTTTGTAGCAGCACTGTTATATTATGAAAGAGTTATGAAGGGAAGCACACCCAACAGAGCAAATTTTACATTTGACGTATTCTTGATATGGCCATGTTAAAAAGGTTACTGTTACACACACACATAAAAACAAGCAAACTGAAAAAGTGACTTGATATATAGGACTATCACCTGTCGTGTTGCTCTACCTGTAAAAAAGGCAACATGCCACCATACAGAAGCCTGCTGCATTGCATAAAAAGAAATTCCTCCAGCTACCATTGTGACAAGCAGTATCGTATCATTGGAGAAAGCCACATACTTCTGAGTGAAGTAAAAATAATGGATCATAGGACATGTCTAAAAATAATAATCAATTAATTATCTGGCTTCCCCAAAAGACTTTTTTGGATGCATCAATCCAAAAAGAACACAATAATATTTTTTTAGAAAAGATTTTTAATAGTGATTAATTGAATTTAAAAAAGCACTACAAAATGCCTCCCTTAAATGTTTCCCCATATTATTTTTGGAACAGAGATTACAAGGACAACCGACAAATTTCAGAAGAGGTGAATAACCAATAATGTATGAGCTGGGTTTATATATTTTCTTTGTTATGTGAAGGAATATGCAGTTCTAAGTACTAAAATGAATTACTCTAAATATTTAGAATATTTCGGCATGTACAGCTGAAAATGTCAGACATCACTTTGCAATTCAAACCATTCCCTTTTATGCAACTAGCACAGATATTAGGCAATGCTTCCAACATCTCTGGGTGCTCATTTTAATAGGTATGCTTTGTTCTTCTTAATTGACAATAGACTAAATAAAGAGAAGGGTGCTTTGTGCACAGCAAATTAGAACATAAGGATCACCTCAAAACGAGAACATCGAGAGCATGAAAGTCAAGTAAAACTTTTTATTAGTTACAGAGCTGCCACTGAAGACAGCATAATTCTTACTACTTAAAATTGCAGGCTATTGTTTTCAGTAGTACTTTACCGGTCAATAAGCCTGATGGATTTCAGAATCCCTCCCCAATAATATGTGGCACCAACACATGTTCTGGGGTAACGGCCTTAATCACCTTTTATGAGCAATGGTGTCCCTTTTTGGAGATGAAAACATCTGTGGGTCACATAGAAAACAAAGTTAGGCTTCCAACAGAACCTTATACTCTGCTCTGAAACTCTAGATGACAAAAGCTTTTAATCTTCATAGTTGGGATGACCGTAAAATATTTCCTAGTCACTGCTGGCTTCTAGGAAAACTCATGCATTGTAAAATTGCACACGTTCTCATACATAAGACAGACATCTCAATCTTCTGAGGTACAGAATGATTACACAGTTAATTTTTCAAGCTTTGCCAACAATCCAGTCTTATATGCCCACTGGCATATAAGCAGAAGACTACAGAGGCAAGCAACGACTCAATTTTCAGCAATAAAAAGTGTGAGAAGGGAACATTTAGCGAAACAACAGTAGTTGCTATTCAAAAAAGAAGAAGAGAGTTAGGGTAGATATTGAATTTCTGTGACTTCTGAATTTAGAATTGAAATTCTGATAGCAACGTTGTAACACACACACACACACACACACACACACACACCACTACACAACCTTACTTGTTTACATTTAAAGCTCTTTTCCCTGATCTACAACTCTGGTGCACTTCAGTGTACTTTCAACTAGTATACAAGAGTAAGCTTCCCTAGTCACAAACAGCTCCATGTGCCAAAGATTCACACATGAAGGCGCTTCCTTCAGTGAAGTAAACAGAAAATGTCTTGAGCTGATAGGCCCTTGGTTCACATCTTATTTCCTGTGTGCAGAAGCACCTGCTGCATTGAGGTCAATAAATATTCCATACAATAATATCCCACATGTCTCCATTGCATGCCAAGCGGTGGTATCATGTGGCCCCTTTATTTTATCAGCTGCGCCAGCTGCCAGTTTGTTTCCGAGTATAACTCAAGGCACTGGCAATCACATTTCAAGTCCTAAACATTTTGGGGCCAAGCTACTGGAAGATCAGCTGATGCGGTCCTCTTGTGTGTGCCACTGCCTTCTGAGACACAGGTAGAGGCAGTGTGTGGAAGGTCTTCCCTGTGGCAGACCCCATTATGTTAACGCCAGCCACAAGAAACTAGGTCATCTTCTTCGTGATCTGTGTTCCATCAGTGTTTGAAGACATTTCTCTGAACACGGAGAACAATGTGCAGAAATGAACAGTTCATCAAGCTGTGCATATTGCCCTGTCAAACAATGCTAGGGAATGTGCAGAGCCTGGTGGCATAAACAGAGTATTTCATACATTGCACATTCACAAGGCACAGTCTACATTTAGACTCTACACACATTCACCAGTAACTGTGTGAAATTTTCAAAAGCATTACTATCATGGGGCTTATTTTTACTGGACTGCTTATGCTGCTGCTATGTGCACATTCTCGTATGAGGTGAAGACACACAATGGCTGGTGTTTTATGTAAATAGTTTAAATAAACACACTCATAACACACTCATAACAACTCCACCAGTTCACTTTTGCATGCAAGAAGTTCCAGGTTCAATAGTTGGCAACTCTTTTAATTTACCAGGAAGATGATGATTTGGGGGGGGGGGGAGACTAGATGGATCAATAGTCTGAGTAGGCATAAGGTGGTTTCATACAGGCATGTGAATTTCTCCTCAAATATGAACCTACCCATTTCTTTAGATAGTTCTCCAAGGTATTTCTTGAAGTCCTGTCACTACTACCAGAAGGTGGGTGGATACCAGAGATAGAACTTTTTCCATCATGGAACCCCACTCTTGGCATTCCCTTCTCAGGTAGGCTCATATAGCCCTGGTTTATTCATGACGGTTTCACCTAAGACCTTTTTCCTTAAGAAAGGCGAGCAAATTTCGCAGATAGGTAAAATAATAAAACAAAGCCTGAATAAAACAAACTCAATCCTACGTACCTATTTCAACAGAGGGTAGTGGAACTCAAAGAAGTTTCTAAGTACAAGTGTGGCAGAGCTTGAAAGGATCAAGTTCAAGATGCTGCATTGAGTTGCAGCAACACAAGTCCTTGTTTCAGAGTGCTTTCGTGTGATGTACCTTAACATATTCAGTTAATCTTCATTATTCCAATTTAACATACTGGAAAAATGAGGATGTGGTTTCAAATTACATTTTGTACAAAGAAACAATATTACTCAGCTTATGGGCCAATACACCACACAGCGAGTGAATTGCACAGCATAGCATGTAAAGTTCGTTACTGTTGAGACGCCTAATTATTTTTCAGTCTATGCACACACCACCATGTAAGTTCTAACTTTAAATTCTTCTGACAACATGCCTTTGAAGTTTATCCACTGCAAAAAAGGAGAGAGAGACAGAAGAAAGAAAAAAAGACAGTCTGACTTGCATCCAAGTGCAGAGATTCAGGCAATAGTGTGTGTTTCTTTTTTTCTTTTATAAAAAAAAATATTGCGGCTTGCTTCTCCAATTTAAAACCTCACACAGCGTTGAAAATGCAAAGGCTCTATTAGAAATGTAATTCAAATTAATGAAACACAAACATGGGGAAGACAAAAAATAACTTTAATGTGGGTTTTATAAAGCACAATTTTGACACTCTGGAAGAGAAACACATTATATAGCAACAGAGGGGGGAAAATGCAATCTATGTTAGTTCCCATATAAATCATCCACATACTGTACTGACACCAAGGGGAGAATACACAACTTAAACTATGTCCTAATTCAATCCAGTACTGCTGTGTGCTACCATCAAAACATTAGAAAACCGTATTATATATCCATGCATGCTTAGTTAATGAGAAAGTTAGGGGAGTGCAATGATTAAGAAGAAGCTGTAAGGAAGGAAAGCTTGATTCAAACCTCATCTCAACCATGCACTCACTTGATTGCCTTAGGCAAGCCACCGTCTCAGGCTCCCTGCTGAAACAGGGAAATAATAATACTGGCCACTATATAAAACTGCTGTGAGAATTTCTGAGAATCTAGGTGTACATTGCTTTGAATGTGTTACATAAACACAGAGTATTGTAAGTATACATGCAAATGTACATAGGAAGGTTGCCATGGAAATGTCGTAGCTTCTTCAGACCTAATTTTTTTTTTCCACAGGCAAGATCTGCAATGTACTAGGCTCCTGCACACCCAAGAGCATCTCCATTCACTGCAATGCTAGACAATGAAGTGCACATGCCTTTTCCTTGTACGTGTAAAGCTGCCCTTGACTTAAGAAAAGAATAAATTGTGAAGTCAATTTAATGACAGAGGAATAAATGGACAGAATGTGCTTATCTGAGGGTCGGCAGACGTTTAGTGCATCATATGTATGCACAATTTCTTTTTCCAATTTATTATGCCTTCATTTCCCTGTAATTGCTTCAAAACAGGAATTCAAGGTTTCAAGAAAAGTGTAATGAAGTTTTTATATCTCATGGTTGGAAACAAAAGTCTTGAAAAATCACTGTATACAAACAATAACTTAAGATGCACTAGTTTATCAGATTTAGGGGGGGGGGGAATTGAGTTATACATAACAAATATAGAAACAAACAGTTTTACTCCCAAACTGTCTTCCTGTTCTGACTTACTAACCAATAGGTCACAGTGTATATTTCATACTGAGGATATATACCAGTTCCAAAATTAATCAGACTGATTTTAAAGATGGAGTTAACTGTCCCCAAATGAAATCAATGAGACCCAGCTTTTGTGGGACTTGCACCCATAGTAACTGCACTGGAGTCAGCCACAGTCAAAACATAATGCTTTTCATATGCCTATTTAAAAGTAACGGAGATGAAGCTGATATAATCTGCCTTTCATCCAGAATTTCACCAGCCATATTAATGAAGTCCATGTTTACATAAGCAGATATTATGTGCATTAGTTTAATTCTGAGCACACTTTTAGCGTGCACCCGAAATGCAGGGGTAAAACTAAACAGGATTAATTCAGATGACCACCGATTTCCCGAATGCTAGGATTACGTTTAAATTCATATTAAACCTTTTAACCATTAAGACTTGCGGAATGTAACGATGCACTTGTGAAGCAGGGTTTTAAAGGGGCTTAAGTACAGAGGTAAACTCTGGGATTACATTTAAAGTAAAATAAAAGGACAGAGCAAAGTGCATCCAAGCTAAACTTGCTATAAAATAATAAACATAAAGTGTTGAAAGAGGCTTACAGTGCACAGTACTGAGGAATGGAGAAGGGAGGGGGGAAGAGAGCTTGAGACTCAGCAATGAATCAACAGAAGTGCCTCTTTTTAACTACACCCCCCCTCCCCCCATTAGATGCATTTTTCTAATTGACACTGAATTAGCATTTACTACCCTACTGCACTCTACGTGGCAAACACTTTAATGGAAACCGCTTGATGGTTTTGGCTCATGGTAGAGGTGTAACAAACAAGATTTAGTGGGCAGAGGGAATGGCAGTGTCACACTGAACAGCACACTGGCTCTCTTCTCTTTACTCATATGGGGAGCTATGCATGGACTGCTTGCCCTTGACCAGTAAATGAGCACCTCTAAAACAATGAATTAATTATGCATTCCCCGTGAGTTTGGAGACTGTGCTTAATATGATTAGTGCTGCTGTCTACCCAACTTAAGTGTTGACGTGTATTTTAAAAACTGAAAGTGGGGTGGGATGTCTTCTGATACCCAGAACATTAATTCTGAAGTCTTCTTAGTGTCTGCATAATAAAAGTGGAGCCTTCTCACAAGTGCCATAAAGGAAACAGGTCAATATACATGCACATACTCTACTGGTACTGTCTAAGGTTGTTATTCTTCATTTTCATTGAAGACAAAAAGGGGAAAATGAAAGAAATAAAAAGATCCCTCCCCCCCTTCTGCCCCCCAGCAAATGTATAACATTCCAGAACATTACAATAATGAAACAATAGAAAGCAGTTTCCTTAATAACTTGCTCAATATTACCTTCTTCTTCTTACCCATAATATTCTACCATATTTGACAAGCTAATTTTCAGCTTCCTTTTGCAAATATGCTCTTTTGTGTTTAAACAGTCAGCATTTTCACATTCTCTAGACATGCATAACAATATTTCAAAACTATTTTATTTATGCAATGGATTAAATAGTGCATATGTGCCACGGCAATTTACCTAACAGTACTTAACAGTTTCACAGCCTACGAATCACCAAACTAATTTTACATGTCTATCAAGATGATTGTTTCTAATGTGCATTTCTTTGTAATAAAGCTTAACTAAAATGGCTATTCATTTGTTGAAAGTAGCGTTAATGACTCATTGCAGAGGAGAAATAACTTTAAAAAATTAGACCAACACAAAAAACCCAACTGGCAAATTTAGCATGAAAAGTAAAGAAAAAAATCTTTACAGTTGCTATGCCACAAAGGAACCCAAGTCTAAATGCAATTCATCCTGCTTCCTTTTGAAAGCCCATTTGCAATTTCTCACAATTCTTAGAGTAAACCCTTGCTGTTACCACACGATAAGATAAATTTGTAGTGTTGAACTGCGTATTGATGAGAAAGACAGTGTTGATTATAGCTCCTGGAAGACCACCCAGCTAGATAGCCGCATGCAATAACAATTTTTCCTCTTTGTCAACTAATAAGAGCTCATGGCAGGATAAAATTGACTGTTGAACACTGAATATAGTTGGGCATTTAAGGCTGGAATCTGTGCCTTTTGCAAGCTTAAAGGAACATATTCATGCTAGCTGTAGTCTGCTTCTATTTACCTTTAAAATAAATAATCTGCAACACCAGTCACTGTGAAATAATTCGGCTACAAAAACTAGTCATGCAATCTAAAGAACTTTTCTTTTGGAAGGCTTCTAATCAGGAAGGGGGCGGAAAGCAACTTACCTGCTGCTATGAGTTAGGGTGATGATTTCCATGCTAGAAACTCTAGTGTTTAGCAGAGATCTCCACATTCCGTAACAACGTATTTCACTTTACCACAATTATACCAGTGATAGTTCATGAAAAGCACTAGATACATTTATGAAAGGAAAAAGGCAACAGCTATTTCCAGTTACAGCCTGGACTGGCTTAAAGAATCCCATAACCTTCTTGGAGTCTTGGAGCAGATGACACAATACTCACTGATTTCCCTAAGTATTTTTTTAAAAAAAACAACAACATTCAAATAGCTGCATGCTATTATTCTCTCTTCACGATACCTTGTTTCTCCCCTGCAAGACAGCCACTGAGCTCAGGGCAATAAAACATGCTGCGTTCATTGGAGAAAAGCTCTACCTCTCTTCTACAAAGTTGTTTTACTTTTACAGGAGGTGTTCAGAAGAAGGAGTAAGCCTATTTAGGCAGAACTATCAACAACTATATAACATAAAAGATGAAGAAACCAGCTTTCCTGACAATACCCAGTTTAAGTTGCTTCCTAAAGGACAGGGACAAGCAAAGGTAGCTATAGTAATGAGGCTTATCCTCCATACTGGCAGGAATAAAATCTAGAAACACAGAAAATACATGACTGAAAACTCGAGTCAAACACCCACATGGTTCAACTTAATATGGACAGATTAAAGATATTTTGACTAGCTCTGCAGTTAAATTACATGCACCTGTTACAGCAGTATTAGTAGCACCTAGACCTCACTGCAAAAAAAGAACATGCTGGTCTACAGACATTAAACCCATACAGATTGCATTTCAAATGCTTAGCTCTGGAACAGAGCAGATTTATGCATCAATTTCACAGTTTCCTTGGGGTAAACCATTTACATAAAAATAATTCCACCTAATATACCATAAAAACAACATTTCTTAATTTAGACTCTGTACTACAAATTTGTATAATTAACTTTATGATCTGTGTAAAAAAGTGTTTTATCAGCCTCTTGTTTGCTTTATGTATCTGCAGTTTTTCCACAGCCAAGTTATATGAATTAAAAGAGAAAATTCCTGTTACCAGGCTTAATTTTAGATATCAATAAATTCAGTTATTTTATTCCCACACAGCTTTCTGGGCAGTCAAATAAAGTAATTAAAATTGAAAAAAGCTAATATCACTGGTATTCCACTTCAAATTTACTTCTCAAATCTATCTGTCATCAGTCATCTATACATAGCTTACTTGCTTTTGTAGAATTATAGTCAAATACAGATATTTAGGGGAAAGGTATTGGTGGAAACCTACCCCTGCACCCAAATCTGTTCTGGCAGGTTTGGAGCACCCCCAAACAGATGGGGGGGGGTGCAGGATGAACAAGGAGGAGCTAGGGAAAGGAAGTCCAACTGTACACGCAGAAGTACTTGCACTAACAGAACAACTTCATCAATTACAACCCATATTTGCTAACTTTATCTTTCTTAGTATGCCAACCAAACAACCAACACAGCTAACTAAAGGGTCATTCAGGCCTATTCTGATGTTAACTTGTCTTGCTGCTGACTGTATTATTTTAATGACTGAACTCTATTTTTTTTTTGTTTTATGTATTTTATCTGTAATGTATATTTTATTAAGTCTATTTTGTATGAAACACTTGTAAACTACTTAGATATTTTTCCTGAAACGTAAAGTGGCATATAAGTTACTTAAATAAATACCTGAGGTTTAAAAATTAAACCTAAATAGAAAGTAAAATACATTACTTAAAGTATAAAACACTAGAAAAATAAAAACATTTCTTGTGTAGCTGAAACCCTAGGCATTTTTGTCAATGCTGATCAGTTCCCACCACCCCAGCAAAATAACGCAAGTTATGAGATCAAGAATTTGCTCAATGTGTGATTGCACAATTTAGTTCATTATGAACTTGCAGATAATAAGGATAACTCAGTTGCAAAAAGGGGAGGGGGGCTGGCTTGCATTAAAACAAATATCACTGAATAAAGGGAGGAAAGAAATACCCTATGGCTATGATTCAGATAAAGTTATTTGTGACTAAGATCAATTAGTAAAGGATACATAAGCACAGCAGCTATCAATAATTTCTACCCACTCTTTTGTCAAAAGATTTTGAGCAACTGAATTAGTGTCTAAATACCCACACTCTTAATTTTGCATTTCCTCCTGGAGATCATACTAACAATCCCTTAATCTCAGATTGATTGTAAGTGCTTCACCCTGCCACCCATATCTGGAAATCCCACACTCCTTCAACCAGTCACAATTGCCAAGGAATCCTGCCCTCAGTCTACCCACTTACAACAACCACACCTGAACTTTTCATCAGGCAATGGAAGAGAAAGACATTAACAGGCCATTCCATATAATAGAGGGATATTTGCATGAGGTACTAGAATACTGAAGATGGAACAACAGGTCAGTTAAGAGTGAGGGAGACAAAATATATCCATCTCCTTTTCTTAAAACAAACCATTGCAAACAGTTCAGCAGCTGGTATTCAGATGCTACATTTATGATTATGTCTAGATTAAGAACACACACTTTATTCCTCTAACCACCACAAACCAGTAAAAGAAAGGACAGCATAATTCAACCACGTACAATACGTAAAATGTTAGGAGTCAAACTGATGATTTACTCTGAAGATGCTGCAAGACACATCTGGCAAAGGAAAAAAATACTTTTACTAAAGCGCTACTAACAGATGACCGTAGTCTATTAGACTTTTTCTGATAACTTTTACATCTGCCATTAATTTTCACTTAGTTTTATCTGCTCTCCCAACCTGTATCCAATTTCACCTTGGCTTGCATTTTATTGCAATCCCAATGACAAACCCATCAACCGAAAGCACCAATCATTGCTTAAGAAAGTATACAACTAGCAAGCGTATTGCTTTCCTTTACCTAGTACAAACACAGTAAGTTCAAATGATTTGCTCACAATAACCTCAGCGGGGTTTTAAAATGCTTCTCTTAAAACATTTAAATATGAGCTGCTTCTTAGAGTATATTGTCTATGCATGGTCCTGAGAAGGGTTGACCAAGTTCGGAAAGGAACAAGACAGAAACTTTTTTGGCATGATGCACTGGGGGCAAGCCTGTAATTTAGGGCTAACTTTTAACAAGGCCCCTTTAAACCTCAGCACTATCCTGAATGGCAGTACTTGTAAATATATCTCTGCTGCTCCCTCGACAGAAAATATACCAAACTCTCAAGTATCCATTTAACACCCAAGGGTCCTACCTGTCTTTAAGGAATTTTTATAAAGTGGATGGTGACCCCAGGCTATTTGACTACTTTGTAGTAAGACATCAATGGCATTAGGAGAGATATTCCTTTGATCATGGCACTACATTTTAAAAATCCTGAATATTTCACCCATGCATGTACATTTACACTAAATAAGAAATATGCTACAAAACCACAAATGAACTCCACTGTAGTCTATGTTCCCTTATTAAAGTGGAATCCTTTGATATTTCAGCAATAAAAAAATGCCTTGATTTGCAGAGATACTTCACTGGATAAAGTTCCTTCCAGCGTGTGCTTTTCAAAGGAACCGCACAAAATCATTACAAAGTAGAAAACCAAAATACGTAATAATTATTGTGATCAATTAGTAAACCCAAGGAACAGTGGGCATTTTGCAGATGTTAATTCTCCCTCCTCCCACCTTCTACTCCAGCAACATAAAAAATGGAAGAGAATGTCAAAAAACAAAACAAAAACCTATTCTACTGAAGCATTACCAAATTAATCACAGTTACCAGCCATTTCATGTTTGTTTTCTGTTAGGGAGATAGTTTTCTCTTCTAAAATGACTAAACCTTTTTTAAAAAGCCTTGGAAGAGAAACAAAGCTACTTGCTAAGCACTCAAAGAACATGAGGGTGTGAACATCTGTGGGGAAGGATGATGGAGATCCACAGCTAAATCATTAGTTATATTAAGATATGAAGCAGACACCCTAAGAATGGCATAAAATGTAAATGAACTTTGGAGTATAGCCGCTTAATTTGGCAGCTGTTTGACAACTGCAAAATAGAAAATTGACCTCGGACAACTGTATAAATGAAACTATTAAGCCAAAGAATTTCCCATGGAATGATACAATATGCAGTACAGTAACTCTTCACATGGGAATAGATAAACGGCAGGCTGGAATTTTTATTGTCTTTGAAGATGCCAGTGTTAAACAGACTTAAATTTCACAAAGAGCAGCTATGTGTTATATTGTCACAATGTTTTAAGAAATGGAATTCAGAGGTACCAAATAATTGTAAAGAACCATTTGTACCTTGTAGGAATTTTTTGAGTAAATTCTGGTAAGATTAGAACTTGGTTAGGTGAATTCATACTGAGACAATTAAATCCTGTCATTTCTATAGTTCTGAAATCAGCCCTGGATACTCAAAGGAATCAAGGGATTGGTTTAGGTGTGCCTGAAGGACTCTCGAAAGAGTTGCCCCAAATTTAATTATACACTTCTTTTGTATGTTCTTTCAAGTTAGTAGCTGTCACTGGTCAACAACACAACACTTAAAGTGGCTTGCTTAGCATGGACTAACTTGGGATACAGTGACACTCACTTTTCCTGTGAAGGCTAACTACATTGAAACATAAAGACCAATAAGAAGCCAGACTTGGTTCACATAGAAAAATAATCCTAGCAGATGTGATTACTTCATTAATTGCTCTCCATTTTAAGGCTTATGTGGATTGCACCCCATTTTCCTCCAAAAAGGTCATTCCATGTTACTAGTGTACCTCCCCCCACCAATTCTGTGAGCAGAAAGTGTACATTTCCCCCCGTAAGCAGTCATGGGAAATTAAGATATGAAAGCTAGGAGCTAAATGACACCTTAAACCTAGGTTATGGGCACAACAACAGAATGTCTAGGCCCACTTTTTAATAACAAGAATACAAAGCTGAAAATGAACTGCAGCCAAAATATTATGTTCATTTTTCACATGGTCTAGTCCTTCCCCTGCCCACCCCCCTAATATTCTTAAGCAGGTCTCTGCTCCAGTCTTCAGAGAGTAGCTAGAAATGGGGAGGCAGAACAAGGTCCTCCTTTCACTCCACTCTGCAGTTTTAATCTGAAATCTTAGGCGCAGTAATGCACCCAGAGCTCAGAAACTGCTTGTGCTAATGAAATTCCCTGTCGCAAATTGCGCCAAGAACAATGGGAGTTTCGAACACTCCCCTTAAGACACATTTTGTGTGTGTAGAAAAGAACATGTGGGAAACGGCCACAAGCTTTTTCATCTCTCCTGCACAAACACCAGGTTATCCAGCAGAAGCAGTGATGACTCCAACTAAGTCTGCAATCCAAGGCACACTTATTTAGGAGCTTACTTGTAAGTAAACATGCAGAACACTGTACTCTTACTAATGAGGTTGAGAGTAAAGGCCAAGCCAAGTTTGTGTTCTTATATAAAATCAAGACAACTGAACGTGCTTCAGGAAACGTTTTACCCTTCAGACACATGCCACTAGAGCAGATGTGACTAGTCTTAACCATAAAGAAACTTGTAACTTGCTTATGATGAGAAAACCTTTAATGTCAAAGAGTAGACAGCCAGGATTAAGCTGGCTGTCCTCTACCAAGTACATTTAAACTGTCTAAGGCTTTTGAGAACTCTTGATGGAAACATCCAGAGAATCATGCTATTTTAACTGCCTAGTTAAAAAGGGCAGATGTTTAGTTGGTGTATAATGTTTTTATCCCAGTTTTTAATGCAGTCTGGTTGGGCAAAACCATTTCTCAAATATTTTTGTAAAAAGAAGCACTTCCAAATGGACTGTTTTGTCTCCTGTGCTATTTAATAAACAAAGGACTTACTTTCTGAAGCTGCTAATGTACCTTGTAAAAGGTCAGTCCAAAAAAGTTCCCACCTACTTTTTTAAAAAAATAAAATAAAATAAAGGATTACGTGAAATGAAGCCCCTTCACTTAACTGCAAAAGCCTCTGCATGAAATGGGTTGTCATGAGTCTACTGGTAACATTACATACAGCTTGGCTGTAATAAGAAACGAGATGATGTAGAGAAGATAAACAGAAGAGAGACGTTTTGCCTGTGGTACTTCAAAAATGTATAACACTTGTCTTGGCCCTACAGGCATTAATTACCATCTACTCTTTCCTTCTGATGATGCCCAAGCATCCAAGTTGCAGATATGTTGCTGCTTCTGTATTAGAAGTCTACATACACACAATAGTTTTGTGACAGAGCCACTGCTGTACCACTGATGGTCTTAATTCCTATCAAGAATTAATAGACTGAAAACCATCTTCCATAACTTCAGAGCAGAAGCATATCCAAAGGGCAACAGCAGCGATAACTGAACAGGAGTGTCATGCTATTCCCTCAGATGTTTCATTTATTAAGTGAGAAACCGGCTGTTTTACAGTAATATTTTTCTATATTACTGTAAATATTACTATATGTGTTTTTTCCTACAAGATATTATTGGTAGGTAGGGGGGCCATCTTATTAGTGTATATTTTACTTTTCCTGGAATTGTGAAATAGTCATTCCTGAAAATGGATGAAAAAATTTGCTTTTAATATCATTAAAACCATAAAAATAATAATTAATTCACATCTTGGTTTATCCTTGAGAAAATAGATGAAAGTTATTCCTGGGCTCCAAACATTATATTTAAGGCCCAAAATGCACAGAAATTCCAATTCTGAGGCTATTTAAAGTAACTTTTGGTAGATAAGCAGCTTTCCACTAATATTTTCATCACTTAATATTTTGTTGCCATGCAAGAGGCATTCTTAATCTGAAACAGTTCAGGCAGCTACCGTACAAGCTAGAGAACAAAACCTAATCATTCTTGTATTTTAAGAGATAAGTATATTTGGGGATGCAGCGCCACTGCAGATTACACAGGCAGATTAATTTTATTAACTACTAAGTTTTCTCTTTGTCTGATGCTATCTCTACATTCCATCACTGCAACCCTTTAATAAGTCTTTGTTCTTCCAGCCATCGGTGCTTCCGGGGGTAAATCTGGCACTGCATCTAAAGGGAGCACCACAACTAAAGTTTTCCTGAAGATCAATCATAAAGGTAAATTGCTTCCCCTCTCCCAACTTTCCATTTTTAAAAAAATAAAAAAAAGTTAAGTAAATTGACAACATGCTAGTTTCTCACAGACTTAACCACATCTGGTCAGAGTATAACTTAACCTTGGTCGTAAACCTAATTTAGAATATACTCCACCCCAAAACCACACAGATGAAGCGAGTGTGTGTGTGTGTGTGTGCATGTTATATTTTAAGACCGGCTTGCAACAAATATCTAGTTCACAAACTACCTTGTGCTGCTTTTCTCATCACTTTACAAGAAGCTTATGAGAGAGAAATAAACATGAGAGGCAGCAGCTTACAAATTGCAGCAACAGCAAAGTCAAAGAGTGTCAGTAATGATTGAAGTTGCTGGAGCTAAGATCTATGACCCACACTCATATACACTGCAAGACAACACTCTGTGGTGGCAGCTCATTTGTGGAACTCTCCCCCAAAGGAGATACCGTTGTCTTCCTCTCCAAAGACCTTTTGGCATCACCTGAAGATGCATCTTTCCCTACCAGGTATTTGGGTGTGGAGATTAGTGATCTCTATTTTTATGCCTGCTGTTGAACTGCTATATGGCTGTATATATATGCTGT
This sequence comes from Podarcis pityusensis, assembly GCF_964106645.2. NCBI lineage: Eukaryota > Metazoa > Chordata > Lepidosauria > Squamata > Lacertidae > Podarcis > Podarcis pityusensis. The sequence goes on along the minus strand of NC_138029.1, from coordinate 40,187,511 downwards.
TGGTTTTTCACCATGTTATTGTGTGTGGTGTGGGTTAGATTTTTGTTGGGGTTTGTATGCTGTCCTGGGACTCTATGGAATGAAAGACTGGCTAAATAAGCAATCTTGTATAAGTGAGTAGAAAGTACAATCAAAAGGTTCACTCATGTGAACCTGCTCTGCTCAAACACCTTAGAATAAAGTTTACCATCAAATCTGTTGCTGTCTAATTAGCATATTTCAATTATTATACCAAAACTGTTTTGTCTATGTATTGATCTTGGGTACTTGTGAATCCAGACCCTCATGAATAAAGTTAATTGAACAAACGGTACAGGAATCAGGATAACATACAAAATGTGGCCTAAGGGCTAGGAAGCATAGCCTGATATTGGGACTCCAGCTCCTTATTAAAAATGTGCTCCAGACTCTATGCTGGTTGGTGTGAGATTTTAACCAAGTCTGGAACTATGAATTTATGAGACAGCCATTATCCAAAGTGAAAGTTCTAGAAACAAACAGCCAATGAAACATCTACTGGCAGTATTATTAAATGAAAGAGTTCCCACCAGATTAGAAGGAGGTGAGAAGGTAAATCAGAAATCAATTACTAGCAAAATAAAAAATGATGTAGTCATGTAACATCTACATGAAACTGCTGAGTGGGATTATCCAGAATGTGTATGTAGCTTGGGGTTCTTTCTGGATCCTTTGCTGCCACTTGAGGCTCTGGTTTCCTCGGTGCTGCAGAGTGCCTTCCATCAGCTTCTGCTGGTGGCCCTTCTGTACCCCATCTGGACAGGGGTAGCCTAGCCTCTGTTGTCTATGCACTGCAAACATCTAGGTTAGATTAATGCAACGCATTATATGTAGGGCTGTCTCTGAAGACAGTACGGGGCCCAATTCAAAGTGCTGGTTTTGACCTGTAAAGCTTTAAATGACTCAGGACCGCAATACCTCAAGGACACCCTCTCCCCATATGAACTGACGCAGACCCTGTGATCATCATCAGAGGCCCTTCTTTGTGTGCCTCCTCGATGAGAGATCTTGGAAGGTGGCTCCCTGTTAATGGAATGCTCTCCCCAGGGAGGCTTGCCTGGTGCCTTCATTATATATATTTAGATGCCAGCGAAAACATTGCTCTTCAACCAGCCGTTTAGCTGATTAACATTCCATGGCTTTTAAAATATGCTTGTGGAAGGGGGATTATTGGTTTGTTTTTGTTTTATTATGTATTTTGTACATTTCTGTTATGTCCCATCTTCACGTGTCTCAGACAATCCTTAATTTAAAGGGGGGGAATCTTCTATTAATTATTGTAGAAAAGAAAAGGGCAAGTTGTTCCCATATTAGCTGCATAATGCAGACATTCTGACCTTCTTCTTCTGATTGATGTTTATCATGAGGGGAGAATTTTGCTTTACATTGTTTCTTACAAAACCAAAATTTTGTTAGAAGTTTTGTAATGCGAACACAAAATCACCTGTATACGCACATGCGCACGCACAATGGGCTTTCTAAGCTAATGCAGGAGGCTGCTCTCAGCTACAGTATTTTAAGAGGGACTCTACAGTGAGTTATCAGAGCCTGTTTTTTAAAATTATATAGGAATGCATCTCCTTTTGTGCATATAGACACTATCAAGCAATGTTAAAAAAGCAGTGTGGATATAAATAGCAGAAAAAAATGATGCAGTCCCACTTTACACCTCTGTTGCATACAGTGCTTTGTTATGAAGTAGGTAAGTTAGGCTTTGGTCACCCTGACTCATACCAGAAATGTTTGCCAGTACACACTCAAAACTCTCAGCAGCCATGCGATCTCCAAAGTATACTTGGGATTCACAGGATTACAATATGATCTTTGGGACCAAGAAGCAGCATGAATGTTACTCCACAATGACACGCTTCATATTTATAAATAAGCATGACTAAATGAAACAATTTGTGAAAAGGAAAATAACTTGTTACTTTCTCCAGTTTGTTTCTACAGCTATTTTTTCACCCTTGCCAGGACATTTAATTCAAAATATAATGCACACAACACAAATGCTTGCAAAGCTTTCCCTCCTCCCTTGGTTATGCTTATTATCTGAGACACTCTCCTAACAACGGCACCCACTAATTTATAACATTCTTCCCAAGATCCTTTATCAAGTTTCAGCCACAGGTCAAATAATTTATGCTTTAGAAAGATGATCTCTGCATTTAAAATTTATTGTACTTGTGGAGGTTGGGTCTCTAAGTGCTCATCATTTTCGCAGCTCATGAAATAATACCATCACTGGTCAAACCATTCGTCTTCAGTATTGAGGATTTCTTGATGCTCACCGATTTAGCGGAGTTACAATTATGAATCATCGGACTAGCCATAACTTATGATCCTCACAGTAACCACTAATGAAGGTTGCCAAGCAGTTAAAATATCAAAGCAGCATATATCAGAACATTTTTGAGCACAGAGATAGACTTCCAGTGTTGCACTTCTCCTATATTTATTATATACTGTAAATTACATCATTGGCTGCCTCCTACACTGACAGCCTTGCACTCCAGAGCTTAAACACCAGGTTTTAATATCCACCACTTGGCAATCTTTTGATCATCAGAGGAAGATGAAAGGAAGCGCTGCCTGCTGCAGGCCGTCTGCTCAGTCAAAACAAAAGGAAACTTCAGAGAAAGACAGACAGAGATGCATCAGGTGTTAATCTCAAGTGAACTATACAGAAGTCAAGCGCATTGGCTCTCCATTCTCTATTAATTTCAAAAAATTCCAGGCAGCTACAAGTTGTCTCACCATGCCATACACAGAAGAAAAAGGACTTCCTCCGTGTGTGTTTTTTGTGTGTGTGTGTGTGTGTGTGTGTGTGTGTGTGTGTGTCAGCACATTGCTCAGAATCTCACAGAAGAGTTTCTCTAAACTAAATGAATCCAGTATTCAGATGTTTGTGGTTGTTCAAACCTTGTCTTAAAGCTTTCCCCCCTCCTTCCAAAGGAAGCAAAGGCAGTGAAGAACATGCTCCTTCCACGTTCTGTTGAAGACAGAAGGCAGTGAGCTGACCTGCTCCCTCCTAATTAATACAATGTGGTTAGCTGTGTGGATTGTGCATTCCAACACTCCAGCCGGTATGGACTGATAAGGCTTGTGTCCAACAGGAAGCCCCATCAGTTTTCACTGGTTTCTTGCTTTGCTGGCACCCCTCCCGCAGGAAACCAAAACCACACCATGCGCCCACATAACTCAGATCTCTTTCTCTCTGGTCTGGCAGGTGGCCAGAGGCAAAACCAAGAACAAGCACCACTAACTGAATAGCCTCCCTTTGTCTTTCTAAGCTTCAACTAGGTGAAGTTCAGGAAGACTCAACATGTCAAAATATTAAAATCCTGGTATTCATTCCTAACCTGGTCATCTGCAGTTGAGAATAAACTGAACAGATAAACAGAACAGATCCATTTCACGATTAATGGACTCCAGTCCAATGACTTCAATGGGCCTGCTCCAAGTCTGCATTTTTATTTTGCCCAGTGTAAACATAGGAAAAATCTTACATAGCATTTTCACATGTATCCAGGCATAAGAATCACTGTCCTTCAACTGAAGCTAACCTAACAGACGGCAAAAAACAAAATTAAACTATAGAATGAAACAAATGTCAAGAGCTCAACACCACAGTAGCCAAGAACACCACCACCACACTTTCCTGTAGGAAAGAGATGCATGGAGCTTACCAGTTTGGCTAAGGAAGTGCTCCAGAGCAGGGAATTGGAACGAGCGCCACTTTGGCCCTGTATGGTGCCTCAGCAAACCATCTCCAGCTGTCCTGCCAAAGTTGGAACTAAGATGGCTGCACAACCTCCAGGATGAACCCTGCACACCTCTGCAGCATCACGATTAGAGTATAACTGGGGCTCATCATGCTCACTAGAGGGAAATGGCACAGTTGTCATAGTGATCAAAATGTGGAAGCCTACATCTAGGGTTACATCTAGATCAAAACCAACACTCTGTGATAAATGAAATGGAATCTGAGGTATTGTTTCAAAATTGGAAAATATCCATTTCTGCCTAATAAATATTTTTCTGTGTTTTGCACTAATTGTAGTTTCCAAATGGTCTGCAACAGGGCTTTTTTTTAATAGAAAATGAGGTTCCAGAGCTCTCCTTTTTTTTAGGGGGAGCACCCACCCAAAGTAGTTGAGCTTTCTTTAGGGGAAGCACCTGCTTGACCCAAAGCCGCAGGGAAAATTTTCAAACTTTTGCCACCAACCTACACCGCCATCACATCACTAAAATCGCCCTGCCACTCACCACCCCTGTTGCGCAGCCCTGAGCGCTGTGCAGGGGAGTGAGACCACCACACTACAGAGCTGCCGGAACACAACTAAGAGGTGCTAGAACTCAGTTCCAGTGGGTTCCAGCTGAAAACCCACTGGTCCTCAAAGGGAAGCCCAGGTACAATGCATTTTAGTGCTGCCAGTGCATAGAGAGCCATCTTCTGGCTTTTCTTTATTAATTTTAAGAAATGTTTATAAGAACAAAAATTAGCAAGCATTTTACATCAAATGCCAGAAGTACAGCTATTGCAGATGTGCAATACAATTATCTGAGGCAAACATTCCCCTTCCTGCCCCCCACAAATCAGAAGGGGTTAGTATATCATCACTTTTGATTTGTTCTCTTTCCCTGTGCATTGTTTTCTTTAATTTCCACTGTAAGTTTTAGAAGTTCTATACAAGATATGCAATTCCATCTGCTTCTTTCTCAAGGTACTATCACTCAAACCTAACCATAGCAGTTTATCTTTCAACTACTAAATTCAAACCATTTTAAACATCCTGCTTTCATCTTTACAATCTTCTTCCACTTTGAACCATTCCACAGTCTCAGAAGAATGCACTTGACTTCTAAGAGGAACATGCAATCTTTCAATATTTCAATGTTGTACGTTTTGTTGTAAACAACACTACACGTTTTATCTGCATGGCAGTGCCATAAATCAATCTCTGAACTCCAAAAAAAGATATTCTTTCTACATAAAGATCTGACACTACAAAAGCTTGATTTTCAGTTTTCATAAGGAGATCAGAAAACAGGTTTACAACCCTAAAATGGGTATTGAACTAAAGTAAAAGCAGGTTAGGTAAAGCGACTGAGACTGAGGAAAACATAATTTGCCTCCAGGATCACATCACAGGTGGGATTTCCATCCCCCCCCCCTACTTGTTTAATAAAACAGAAATGGGCAATTAATCATTGGGATTTCTTTCCTATTCTACCCCACCCCCCGGACTTGAGGGTGGTGCATTATATTACACATATACAAATCTTGTAGCTCAACAAGCCTTTTGTTCAAGACTTTGGTGGAGCTCAGCTTGTTAGAGTGTGGTGCCGATAATGCCAAGGTTGCAGGTTCGATCCCTGTATGGGACAACTGCATATTCCCGCATGGCAGGGGGCTGGACTAGATGATGCTCAGTGTCTCTTCCAACTCTACAATTCTACGATTCTATGACTTTGTATTTGTCACTTGTTCAGTGATGTTGCCTCCACCTGCCTTGTTGCAAAAAGGACCTACTGCATCTATACTGCATCACCATAGTTGCAAATTCCGATATTATGTCATGTGTAGTTTGGCTCTTTTGTGATGCCAACATCACACGAAAGTAATTTGTCACTCAGCCTCAGTAACAACCAGTAACCTACTCCACAGGTATATTTTGAGGGAAAGCACAAAAACTATAAAGGCTCACATATACTAAGTAGAATAGAAGCATTGCCACCCAACCCCACCCCACTCACCATTCCCCCCTCTACTTCTTTCCCCCTTTCCTTCCTAATGTAACACTAATGTCTCACAACAAATGAAACTGATCTGTAGAAAACGCAACTGGAAAAAAGAGACATTGCATACGCTTTTGTAAACTAAGAAATATGCTTTTTAAAAAAACTATACAGTGGTACCTCAGGTTAAGAACTTAATTCGTTCTGGAGGTCTGTTCTTAACCTGAAACTGTTCTTAACCTGAAGCACCACTTTAGCTAATGGGGCCTCCTGCTGCCGCCGCGCCGCTGCTGCGCGATTTCTGTTCTCACCCTGAAGCAAAGTTCTTAACCCGAGGTACTATTTCTGGGTTAGTGGAGTCTGTAACCTGAAGCGTCTGTAACCTGAAGTGTCTGTAACCTGAGGTACCACTTTACAGTGGAACCTTGTGTTACGTACTGTCCTCCTTGCAAACGCTTCGGGTTATGAGCTACGCTAAACTGGAAGCAGATGCTCCTGGTTGCGAACTTTGCCCCGAGATGCGAGCGGAAGTTGCATGCTGGCAGTGCAACAGCTGCGGGAGGAGCCATTAGTGAAAGCGTGCCTTGGGTTATGAACGGTTTCGGCTTAAGAAAAGACCTCCAGAACGAATTAAGTTCATAATCGGAGGTACCACTATAAAGGCTCTGTGAACTCTGCCCTATACACATGATTAGTAGTATTACTACTACTAAAAGCCAGTTCTATTTCTCTGTAACATCTGAATCAGGAGAGGCCATGCAAGCCCTGGACCAGTGCCTGGATTCAGTGGTTGAATGACAGCCAATAAACCAACCTCTAAAGATGGACTTGCTGTGGGTAGGTAGTTCCCGAGTCCAGAAAATTAGTCCACTCCTTGCTTTGGATGGGGTCATGCTCTCACTGAAAGAGCAGGCTCATAATCTGGGAGCACTTCTGGATCTATATCTGTCACTAGAGGCCTTGGTGGCTAGGAGTGCATTTTACCAGGTTGGGTTGGTAAGACAGCTCCAGCCATTTGTGTATCGGGATAGCCTGACCACTGTTGGCTATGCGCTCATAACTCCAGATGGGATTACTGCAATGTGCTTATGTGGGGCTGCCCTTGGAGCTGCAACTAGTGCAAAAGGTGGCAGCTTGATCACTCAGTAGGGTGGAATATCACAATCAGATTACACCACTGCTGAAAGAATTGCACTGGCTGCGAATTAGCTACCAGGCTAGGTTCAAGGTGCTGTACTGGACTAAAAAGCCTTATGCAGCATGAGAACAGGGTACCAAAAAGATAATCTCATCCCCTACATACCCAGCTGACCACTATATTCTGCATGAGGGCATCCAGCTGATACAAACCTACCCAAAGGTCCATTCCACACGATCTCAGAATTGCACCTTTAGCATGGCAGCACCTACCCTTTGAAATTCCCTCCCATTATATGGCAGAAGCACCTTATTCATATAACAATAAACCATAGTTTCAAGAATGTACACCTGAATTTTCCTCAGTTCCCCCCAACCCAGCACTGTGTCTATTTTGTTTATTTTTACTACTGCTGCCGAAATATGTGAAGTCTTTGGGAGCCAGAAAAACTGCTTGCACCCCGACTGCCGCTTTTATACCATCAAAAGTAGCACCACTTTGACAAGGCTTTAATGCTGTCTTAACTCGTGTTCCCAAATAAACATGTTATGCTTGATGTTCATATTTTGATCTATCATCACACAGGAATTGCAAAAATGAGTAACTTTGTATATTCATAGCACTGAGCTGTGAAGACAAGATAATGATGAAGGACCAACCTGGTTGATGGAATTAGCAGCACAGGACGATAGGCCTGTTCCAAGGGAGGCAAGCAGGAAACACGTTAGGTCAAACGGTACAGGTGCCATTGCAAATCCAGCTGAGGCAGTACTTACAACCAGGGCTGTAATGCAAACACACACTTTAGTACCAACATGTTAATAAAATATATCACTTACAGTTTTGCAGCTGGAACCACTGCATATCAATTACAATATTATAAAGACAACTTCATCACAGACAACTTGGGTTTTTCCAGCTCTGAGTCATCCTTACTCTTTTTGATAATACTGCCATGAAAACAGTGTCCTCCCCCTTGCCTCATGATTAAAACAGGGGAAATAGAAAAAGCTGCTCCTGCTCTCAAAAATATGAGGGTGTGTTCCCATGCTGGCACACAGTAGTATGCTCTCTGCATGTGGCCTTTAGCAACTTGCCTAGGGTGAGTATCAATTTCCACCAAGCAACTAGGCATATTCCCATAACCAGGAAGCTAAAGTCACATGTGCAACCACTATCACACTACTCAGCTCTCTCTTCCACCCTTCTAGCCTTATGACAGTTAAAAAACAGCATAATGAAAAAATTAAGGCTGAAATTAAATAAAGGAAAGATGGAGGCGGAGAGGTAAGTCAATGGTGGTGCCAGAAAAAAATCACAAACGACATATTTTGCTGCCTTCCTATTTGAGTTTTGTCAGAAACACTGGGTTTCCATTAGTAAAGGTAAATGCCTTCCTTTAAATTCTGACAAGAAGTTTTAATTAAATTTATCAGAGCGAATACTCAAAATCTATTTATTTTAACAAAACACCAGTTCATTTATAGAAGGAGGGAGGGGGAGCTGTCTGTATGGCATTATCATTACAATGACCCTCAAAGAAGTTCTAACATACTGTAGCCAGTGTTCTAATTAAAGTCTCCATTGATTTCTCCAGATTAATTTCAGGCAGTCATTTCATTGCGACTTATCAGGATCTCATTAAAAGCAGCTGCACTACATTCTCATTTATCCAACTGGAATAGATATTTCTGTAAGCTTGCCCAGTATCCCACACTCATAAAACAAAGTTTATGCTGTCAAGTGCATCATCAGGGCCTTGGCTAAAGCAAGACCTAGAGACCTTCATCTATGCCTTTCTAACTTTTAGAGCTGCCTACTATAAAGTAGAGTGGGTGGGGAGGTAAAACTCTGGGTGATTTGAAATAGATCAGCAAAGATTTCAAACTTCTAACATTGCTTGATGGTAACAAAATGACTCTTCCCAGCAAACCCTACATTTTACTGCTCAAATAAAAATTGGAGTTGGGGCAGAAGTTAATTTTGTATGAAGAACTGTGATCTCAGTTCAGTTATTGCATTCAAAACAAAATCATTGGTTCAGAATTCTTTAATTCTTTCTCAGTCCTCCCTTAAGTGCATTAGCTTCTTTGCTGATCCCAGGTAGAGGTCCTGGTTTTGACCCATGACATCTTAAAACAGCTTGGGAACTCGGTACCTAATGGAATGCATCCTTCCATATGTACCTATCCATACCCTAAGGATAGGGTGGGGCAGCTAGAGACATGGCTGGATTGCCTGTGCAATCAGGTTCCCCTTGAGGAAGCTGATCCCTGCAGCAAGAAGGACTGAAGTCACCCACCCATCAGCTAATGGGTGGCAACTTCAGGAGTGCTTGGGGAACTTGGTCACACAGCCAATACCTGCAAAAAGCAGCTACATCTAGATGTAAAAGTGGTTACACCTTTCCCATAGACTCCAAACTTTAAAGGAAAAGAGTCTGCAGATTGCACATTGACAGCTAAAGTTAAACGTGAAATTTTTTTAAACAAACATACTCACATTCCACTAGTTTGTCATATACTGTACGCTAAAAAAAAAAATCCATATATGCCCATCTCAAGGTTGCTTATGACTTTCCAATAGTGGCAATAAAATAAAAACCCAAACTCTTAGAACATTGAAAATATAGAAAATTAAATTTTAATCCCAGCCTTTTTCATTTGAGCTTTTAAAATGAAATCCCTACGCTAAACTTCTATGCTAAAACTAAGCTGGAGAAAAAGGTGTGTTTCTTATTTAATTTGTGGGGGAGGAATTTGATCATATTACTGCAGGTTTTAATATTTCCCCAAGGAAAGCTACCATTCTCCTAAAGCGCTTGGCATGAATGTTTTTCTCCTTACATTCTCACACTTTGTTCACTGAAACACTAAATATAAGAGTAACGCTAGTGGTAGGAGACTCACCAATTTGTTTACTTAGTAAGCCTAGATTTGTTTGGAGTAGTTATATATGTTTCATTAGAGGTTACAGCATGAACATTAAAAAGAGGCTAAGTACTTAAAGCATTCTTGCATTTAACAGTAATTTGAAACAAATGTTCGTAACACTTCTTGCAGAAACTAAGCAGGAGCCCTAAAAATAAAGCAGATTGTGATACTATGTTATATCAGGGAACTTTTGGAGGAAGAGAAGCTGAAGTGCGAACTCTTTTATTTTGCTTCCTCTGTGCATCAAGAAAAACAATTCTTTATGAAACTACAATATAGTACCTATCAAGAATCTGTAAAATCTATGGAATACCTTTGGTGGAATGTGCACCACTGCAAAGTCTAGGAGTACTATATTGTATTCTTGGTAGGAGAACAACAACTAAAATTAGAGCCGCCTAGAAAACCAAACGTTTTGTAACCAGTATTAGGGAACGAAATAAGATAATGAGTTTTTTATTAAAACGTCTAAGAGATTTAAATGTTTAAGAACTAATTCCTGCTCTCAGTAACTCAATTAAATAAAGAAGCATTCTATCAATGAAGCAAAATATAAGACAATGCTTATTCTCTATTCAGACTTTACAGTACTTGGTATAAATAACCCAAATTCCTAAAAAGTGAACACACAATATTCCCAAGCTTCAAAACAATTACTTCTTTTGAATGTTCACTTGTCCTTAGGCACCAGGGGAAAACCTTCCTCTTCAACCAGGCCATTGGGTATTAAAACAATATATGGCCTTTTAATGGTGTTGGGGGGGGGAGTGTATTTATTTCTGTTTTTGTTATGTTTTGCATTTTGTTTTTGTGTGTTGTAAACTGCCCTGTGATCTTTGGATGAAGGGCGGTATTTAATTTAAATAAATCAATGAATTAAAATTGTAATAGCCTACTTGACCCATGTGAGGCACATTATTAGCATCTACGATCATCATCCACTATGTGTAGCAAGTACATTTAGTTCTAAAATTCAACCCACACAACCACTGCAAATATGGGTTCTCATTTATGCTTATTTTGGGTTGTGCCATGCTTCCCTGCCTGATTTGAGGTGATTACTTCCCTTCAGCCTCTTACATACTCTTTAGCAAAGGCCCTCCCAACCTTCCAAAGAGGTTTTGCAAGGTGAAACAAGTAAGAGAAAGATTGGTTGTGTGAGCTGCCATCTACTTGTGTGACCACTGGATACAGTGCTTTGATTTTGTATTAACAGATAGATTGCTTACACAATTACTTGGCCTGAGACAGTCTCAGCTTAAGGTACTGAAACTTTAGGTTTGTTTAAATCAAGGTTAAACTGCACAAAGAAAGATATGACAAGCTGGCAGCACAAGGAATGGATACAGACTAAGTTCCCTTGGGCCTGCACAGCCGAAAATTACACCAACATCATGTATAGTACCATGCTGTAGTACCCTGGTTATACCTATCCATAAGAGGTGCAAGGGCAAAGAAATGGGCACCATCAAAGGTCAGGCAGGGAAGTTTTAATTTCTTTTTGCTCTTAATTTCTTTTTAACATTTTATAATTTTATTGTTTGGTTTTTTGTTTTTATATTGTAAACCACTGTGATATAGCTTGGTGATGCAGTGGTTTATAACTAAATAACAGGATTTAGAGTCACATGCTCACCCAAATCTTATTCACTCAGAAACAAAACATAATGAACCAGCAAGAAAGGTGTTTTAAATTAATGCACTCTTAAAGAGCTCAGCAGAGAGCCAAAAAGAAGTCCCCCTTTCTCCCACGCCATTTTCGGAGCCACGCTGGAATATAACTGCCCATTACTGCACAACAGCAGCAGTATATAAATCCACTCATGCTAGAAAGCACATAGCATAGAACTCTCTCTCTCTCTCTCTTCCCACATCACTTTGTTTAAGGGAACACTGGAGAAAGGGGACTTAGCCGTCTGTTGCTTGCACAAAGATGGAAGGGCATATTAAACTTGGGTTTTCTACTTTCTTCTCTAAACCCTTGAACACACTCTGCTTGACAATTCCAGGTACAAGCACACAAATAGAAATCTCTGCTCCACTCCAACTCAGGATGTAAAAAAGGCAGCTCAAACAGGTAATAAAGGAAGAACTCCTCATATCAGAGTACAACTGCTGTACAGTACATGTCTCCATCATCCTCAATTGAGTCACCCTCAATTGAATTCACCTTTCAAAGCCTGGCTACATGGCACATCCCAAACAGGCATATTTTAGAGTAATGCCATTGAACTTTGCAGCCCTTACTTTTACAACAAGAATAGGAGAAGCATGCACATATAACCTATATGTGGCGTGTGTGTGTATATATATATAGAGAGAGAGAGAGAGAGGCAATAACATATGTATATTGCAATAACCTACACCTCTGAAAGAATAACAATATTACCTGTAAGTTTGATTTTGGACAAACGAGCTAAAATGCCTGGTAAATCATCCAGCTCTAGTTTCATCTCTTTCCATTGTTTTTCTTCCTTGGATGCAGGTCCTACTACAGTTCCTGTGCCTCCGGCGATTACTGTGGACTTCAGTGCTTCAGATTCATTAATAACTCGTTTCTCAGATAAAGGCGGCAGAAGAGGTGAAACCGATCTGACCTCATGGATAACCGTTTTTTCCTGACCTGAATGCTGGCCTTCAAGGAAAGGAGGTGCAGTTGATTCTGACTTCAACTTTGCTCGCTGGCTGAGGGTTTTGCTATGCTGTGTTACATACTGAAAAAAACAATATAAATTTGTAAAATAAAATAAACTACTTTTTATTATAGATTCTGTGGGCCTATGAAGCTATGTAAGTATCTACAAATTTAATTCATCAAAAGTTTTAGATTATGCGGTTTCCATCACATTGCTTGGATACATAGGTCACATTATCCCAAATACACAGAAAGGTGAAAACCTCTCTTGAGCTATTGTGGCCTAGAGAGTAGTTTTAATTTGAGCTGTAAACTGTTTATGCTGTTTCAACAAGGAAAGTTCTTTGTCGCTGATATGCAACTAAAGCAAACTCAAGAGTAGACACAATGAAATCAGTGGATTTAAGTGCACTGATTTTAATCAGTCTATTCTGTGTATGACTAACACTGGATATTTATAGAAAAAGCTTCACCTCACATCACTGCTATAATCACATTATTTATTTATTTTCCCTTCAAGAAGTTTCATGGAATAGTCTTTGTTTTCCCTTTGTAAATAATGAATACTATTATGCGAGAAATCTATACAGTACAATGAATGCAGAGTCTTGATTTTCACTGCCTTTTGTAGCACTACACAGTATTATACCAACTTACCATTCGCTTGATGAAATTTAACTGTTGAAACGTAACTCCTCTTACTTTGGTGACCCTAAAGAAACAAGCAAACTTGCATGGCATTTGCTGCATGGCTTTTGTCTTGAAGGTGCTGGAAAAAGTCCTACAAGCAAGGGAGGAAAGTCTGAATTTACTTACAACAGAGATTAGATTGAAAACTATTACAGATTCTCAGTTTCATCAGCAGGAAAAGATGCAAATGAAAACAAAGCATAAAACAAAAAATCCTTGCAAAATCCAAGGGGAAGTCATTCAGTGTTTCCTTTCAAACAACCGATCAAGCTAATCTTTTCCACTCCTGCTACTGCCATTGGCTATAAAACTGTTTATAACTAGACAAGCATCAACAAAATGGAATATTTACTTAAAAGTAGGTATTGCCCATTAAAATAGCACCAGAGTTGAACATTCACATCAGGAGAACATTTCTGGTTTTTGCACCAGCTGCAATGTGTGTGTTTATTACAGATCTTAAAAACTACAACTATGATATAAGACAACCATAAAACTTCATTTTTAATTGTCACAGTAAAAAGTCTCATGACAATAAAGGCAAACACTAAAGCAATGTTTATGAGCCTGGTGTACGTGCTTCAGTTCGTCAAGTCGACACATCACAATTCCATTGAATGCTCACTAAAAAGTAGCTTCTATGTCTGGAACAAACAATTTCATTTATTTAACATGCTTTTTTGTATGCTTGCACAAGTTACTCAGATAAAGTATGCCTATTAACACACATTATTTTAACTAGGAAAAGTGCATATTCTCTCAAAGGAATACAAATCTTGAGTTGAAAAGAAAGTACTGTAACATAAATCCACGGTGAAGAGAGGGGGAAACCTTTAGTCATACACACATTTAAAGGAGAGAACAAGGAGAATGTAAAGAAAACTTAAATACTTCTACATAGTAAAACATTTTCTCTCTCTCCATCACAAAACCCCTGAACCTGCTGAATCTGTTTCCATTTTTATGCTGTTGTTTAAACTTTTATTGTAGAGGACGGTTTTGTTTTTAATTGTTGCAAGTCACGCTAAGCAACTGAAATACCGAAAGGGCAAGGGATACATTGTCTAGATAATATATAAAAGAATCAACATATTTTAAAGAAACACGTGAGGCCAAAGGGGAAAAGTCACTAAGGAAGGTGTGCAACATCCTAGCCAAATTGCCCCTTTCTTGATATTTTAAACCAGTGAAGCAGGGAATTCACTTAGAGAACTGAAGCTCATTTCTCCCCATCACAACATTAACTACAGTCCTGAAAAAGAGACACTAGTAAGTCTAAGTGCCTGAAGCTTTCTTCACTGCCATATTTCTGCGTAGAACTCTGCCAACATTTTCATTTACCTCCATGTAACACCCCTTCTTAAGGAAAATAGGAAACTATCTTATACCAGGGTCAAACCATACGAGAGCTGTTACCCCTCTTCCTTTCAAACAGCTACAATTCCCAGTGTGGTTTAATCAACTATGCCAGGGACTGTATTTAGGGTATTCTGTAACGCAAAGGATGTTCTCCACCACTGAACAACATCCACTGCCAATGTCTTATCTACTTTCAGATCCACACAAATCTTTCCTTCAAATCCTCATTGACCTTACCCTGTTAATCTTGCATTTTCATATCCCAAGAGATCTCTGACACTGACCTTTAAACCTGTTGTTCCATCACCACAGACCATCCAAAGGATCTCAGCTCCCTCAAAACTATCCACCCTTTGTGTCTTATTGCCCCCTTGTACCCTAAACTGTCTTCCAGAACTTTAAGGGATGGTGTGACTCTCCATTCTGCCAACCCCCTCAAAAATCCTTCTTGAGGCCTTAGACACAGCCCTTTAGTCTTCACCTCCCACTAAACATAAGCCTTAAAACATACAACTGAAATGAATGCACCTTCTTTCCCTGTGTATCCTTGCCACCATCTTTTCTTTTTGTTCAACTAAGATAGTACAGTATAGGAAAATAATTGAATAAGAGTGGGTAAGCAGAGAAAGATTTTTCTCACCCTGCCTATAATAACAAAAACCCCAGCAAGTTATGATTTTTAGCAAGTTGCACTTTTTATTGAAGGCAACCCTGTATTGGGAAGTTTTTAATGTTTAACGTTTCATTATGTTTTTATACGTGTTAGAAGTCACCCAGAGTGGATGGGGCAAGTCAGCCAGATGGGTGGGGTGTTGTTGTTGTTGTTGTCAGCAAACACAGCAAAAGAGAATGGGGGGCTGCTTTCTCCCCGAATGTTAGCTATTTATTTATTTATTTGGCACCACCTGTGTACACAGAAGTTACCACAGGCTTGTAATCTAAAACTGGCACCATGAAACAGAAGCTGTAGCCAACAACACCAGCTTCAGTAATCAAGCATACATGCCTTGGGTCCCGTAAAGCAAACCCTTTCCATTTAGTAAAAGCAATCATATCTATAGCATTGTTGGGAGAAGACTGCTTTGGACTAGCTGCTCGTTCTTCCGGCTCGGCTTCTTTTACCATCACTCTGCTTCTGTTCAGCGGGCAGTGCCCCTGCTTTGCACGTAGAAGGTCCCAGGTTCAGATGCCCAGGGAAGGGAAGGCCTTGCTTGAAATCCTGGAGAGCCACTGACATGCACCTCACATAACATTTAGTAAGCGCTGTCACGGGGCAAGGCAGGTTCCTATGACCTAGAGTCGCCCTTCCGAACACACGAGAGCAGAAGAAGCCGTGCAAAGAGGAGAAGCGACAGGCAGAGAAGCCCGGAGGAGAGAGCCATTCCTTCTCTGGCACCTTCCGAAAAGGCGTTGCCCCTTCTCGCCTTATTTTGGCACCTAAGAGTCTCTGTCCTCCCCTCCCTTCTTCTCCCGCCCCGGCGGAAGGGGCAAGAGCTCCCCGAGGTTTTTCCTCCCAACTTCCCTTTGGTACCTGCGGGAGCCCGAGGCGGTGCGCGGCGTAGGAAGGGCAGAGAGCGGGACTCGGTGCCCGCCCTGCCCTTCGTTCCCCTCAGCACGGTTCCGTGGGCGCCGCCATCTTGCCCGGCATGATTGCCGCCCGGCCGCCCTCCGGATTCCACTTCACTTCCGCGGAGCTAAGGCGGGACTTCCGGGAGGTGGGCGAGTTCGGCGCGCGCGGCTGGAGAAAGTCGCGTTTTAAGCCTAGGCGCGCGCGGCGGGGGGAAAGAACAGGCGGAGGTCGCGCGCTGCACCTGGCAGGTGCTTTGCTGGAATCGCAGGCGCTGCGGTGGTGCAGAGCGGGTCCCTCTTCGTGTCCGGTGTCTCCAAATATGCTTCAGCCTCGGGGAGGGTAGCAGTGGCTCCTGGCCAGCGGGAGAAAGCGAAGCTGCGCCTGTTGAATTTCTGCCCCTGATGTTAAGGACATCGTGGGAGAAAAGCGGGCCGACCACGCTGCTGTGTTTTGCGTTGGTGGTCTTGTCAGCAACGTCTACAAATAATATAGGATGGCAGCGCACATTATTTTCTATCATGCAAAGTACCTAAAATCAAGAGATAGGGTGCTTCCAGGCAGATGTTTGATGGTAGGGTTGGTGCTACTCAACCAGCAATTCCACAGAAAAACTGACATGCTGAAACGTCCTGGGTCAATTCTGTTTCACAGAAACAGATCGTTGTTATTGATGGTTGTTTATTCTTTTGTTTACATACCACTTACATGCCAGAATGAGCTAGTTTGAGCCAAGCTCTAGGCAGGAATGGATTTCACGCTGGGAGTTAGGTACCACAGCCAGTGAGCATGCGAATAGAGGCATCCATGCAAGTCAAAAGTAGGAAAATCCCACCCTCTTTACTCTCTGGATCACAAAAGGTGATATTTCGCCTCCTGATGACAAAAACCAAGAAGGGCGGTTAGTGAAATGTTGTACATATCAGCTTGTTTAATCCATCTAAGTGTGCATTTAGAGTGGACTACAATCCTGCCCAGGCCAACACAGTGCTGCTTCCTTCAAGACTACTGCCACCTTCTTGCTGGGATAAAAACTGTTCATGGCTGGAGCAACTGAGAATTCAGAATACAGTGGTACCTCGCAAGACGAATGCCTCGCAAGACAAAAAACTCGCTAGACGAAAGGGTTTTTTTGTTTTTTGAGCTGCTTCGCAAGACGATTTTCGCTATGGGCTTGCTTCGCAAGATGGAAACGTCTTGCAAGTTTGTTTCCTTTTTCTTAACACCGTTAATACAGTTGCGACTTGACTTCAAGGAGCAACTCAGAACGCGGTGTGGTAGCCTTTTTTGAGGTTTTTAAAGACTTTGGTGATTTTTGAAGCTTTTCCAAAACTTTCCCGACACCGTGCTTTGCAAGACGAAAAAAATCGCAAGACGACAAAACTCGCGAAACGAATTAATTTCGTCTTGCGAGGCACCACTGTAGTCAGATCACTCAAGAGAAAGGGTTAAGCACCTCCCCGCCACCCATTGCTGAAGACTACAACCTCCCACAGCTGCAGACAAGGC
This sequence comes from Podarcis pityusensis, assembly GCF_964106645.2. NCBI lineage: Eukaryota > Metazoa > Chordata > Lepidosauria > Squamata > Lacertidae > Podarcis > Podarcis pityusensis. The sequence continues at coordinate 40,169,920 of NC_138029.1, read as the reverse complement.
AACAGTTACACACAGCTGTCAGTCACATGTAGCTTGACCCTTAGTGCCTTCTTTTATCCCACAACTGCGATTTTTGTTGGACCCTAGCATGTTTATACTGTGTTGGTGGTTGTGGTGTGAGATGTTGCAGTGGAATTCCCTGAAGAAACTCAGGCTGAGAAATATTCAGAAGCTTCTTTCTTTTGGACAGCCAAGTAACCGAGTTTTGGTTTTAGAATTATAGACAGGCTGGAGGCTTTGGCATTTACCTTCCCTAGAGAGTTTTGAACTGGACTGGGGACTTTTCTGACTTTATAGTAGAATGTTGGAAGCAAAAGAAAAAGCTGGGAGCCTTGAATAACCTTTCCCCACTGGAGTCTGTAGTTTATTTGGACATTCCTCACATTCATCAACAATTAAGTGCTGAAATGATTCCTTGTTGAGAGGCGGTTGGCTTCTTTTTTTGTTTTTCTCCAAAGAACAGTTCCAATAGAGATAATGAAAAATACACTTTTCTATAACTGTAATAAATGCATGTTACCTACAAAGCTAAAAGCAGACCCTCCCTGATTTATTCTAGCTCATCAGGATCTCAGTAAACTGCCTCCTTTTACTGTCTTTCCAAGATAGTAATGAAAGGAGGGAGTCTGATAAATGCAAGACCACAATATATAGCCAATGGGTAGCATTTAGTTTGGTGAGTCACAAGGCATATAGCTCTGTGACAAAAGCTGTGCTATAAATGCCAAAGTGAGAGGAACAAAAGCCTAGCGCCAATCACAGGAGAAGACTGATGCATGAGTAGGAGATGCTACTCATCTCCTTAACACTTCCCTTCCCCCTGGACTGTTTTTCCACTCAAAATTGTTGCTGAAGATTAATTCAAGGGCGGGGACATGAAAGAGGTTCAGCACTCCCTTCCATCTGCCAATCCTCCACTATGATTGGTGCCATACAATCCTCTTGGCTGCTGAAGAAGGGCTTCTAGGAGGTCACACTCCTTTCTTCCCAGCATCTTGACTGGCTGGCCAGTTGGCTGAAAGAAGCCATGACTGCTCCAGTTTGGATCAGGACCATGTGGATGAAGGAGATCTTAATCCTTTTTCCCCATGCTGCGGCAGCCCCAGTGCAAGCCACCTACCCACAAAGTTGCTATTTGCTGTAGAGGGATATGGGGAGGGTAATATAGGTGCAATACAAACTCACTAGGTCTGTATGTTTTCGCTTTCATGGCTAATAGCAACTGTTTGCTGACATTGACTATTGGCATCAGTGCTCTGAAAGAAGGTGGTAGGGTTAAATCCTGCAGGCACCATGGTTCTGATCCAAACTGGGGGTGGAGGATGCTATGGCTGCTTTTAGTGTTTTTTTTTTGTTTTGTTTTTTTAAGGCATTGGAAATGCAATCACTTGTCTTTGATGTCACAACAGCCATTAGCCTCTGGACCCAGGTTGCCTATTGAGCCAATAGCTAGAATATTGCTTGCATGTTTCCCCTTATTCATTCTGTATCTGTACTAAAAAGGCTAGGGCATCCTTCTCTAAGCTTTTGCCTTGTAGCTGTTTTGTACTGCAGCTCCGTGAGCCTCAGCCAGCACAGTCTTATGACAGTGGAGATAGAACTGAGCCATCACGGCCAGTATCCTTCTTTTAAAGCCACCCTAGTTGGTGGCCAACACTTCATTGTTGGGTACAAATTCCATAGGTTAGCTATATGCTGTGTGAAGAAGCACTTTCTTTTGTCTCTTCTGAATCTTCCAACATTGAACTTCATTCTGTAATACGTTTTCGGTTTCCTGTTTGGCTCTGTACTAACATTCTACTAGCGTTCAAGACCAGACATCGTTTAAACAATATTTCTAGGAAGTCTAAATTTTACCCAGTGAATTGCTGTGATGCATAGTTTTTTTATTCTTCATGTTTCACTGGCTGCTATATAAACAAGACATACTAGTGTCTGCTACTTCAGGACGATGCAATATTTAACAAATTGAGCCCTATTAATGTTAATTATACCTATGTATTAAAAACATTACGCAGTCCTTTTTCCTATTAGTTCAAATCATAAATATGACAGTGGTGGCTTAATTAGGTTTCTGCAGTCTAATACAACTGCAAATATAGTATCAATGCAATATCAAGTGGATGTAGGTTTTGATTCACAAAGAATGCAAAAGTTTAATATTAACGTATTTTGTATTGTACAATTCTCTATTGTATTCTTCATTGCCATTGTACGTTGCACTTAATGGCCACCAGTATTTAAATATTTTAAATTAATTCCAAAAAATATTCAAATGTAATGACTTAATATGATAAAAGACAAATCTGGGGGCTGTATATGGTTCGTGAGATGAAACACCAGCAAGAGTCTTTACTGGATAGATTTGTTGTCAGAAAATGATGCTAAGTCCTACCATAAAAATACATGTGTGCTTCATATAATTTGTCACTGATGTTAGCACTCCACTGAGACTTGGCATACTTTCCAATGCAGGGTTTAAAAAAACCTAAGTGCAAAATAAATACTGAAGTGGGGTGGGGGTACCTGCTGTTTCATTTCCTAAGTGGTGTGTAAAAGGTTATCAAAGTAACTGCCAGGAAATTTAGTTCAATGGTGGGATGTAGTACTGGAGACATTGCATAGCTGTAGTTCTGTTCTTCTGGTCTGGTCTGCTAAGTATGTATTGTTATGGGTTAGTGGGGGAACAGGGATCCCCCAGATCTCTGGGTACCAGATTTTCCCATCTAGATTCTTGGGAGCTGGGGTTTAATCAGAGCTGACAGGCTGAGCTTGCTTTTTCTGCCTGTCATTTTCTGCCATTAAGAAGGGCAGAGGGAGATGATGTCATCTACAAGGCAAAAGACCCTACAGGTAACCCTATGGGAGTGGGGGGGGGTGCCAGGGCAACTTGGGCCTTATGTCACATAGAAAAAAAAGTTGTTCTTTTACACCAGTGGTTCTCAAAGGGTGTGGTACACCACACTGTTATGGCAGGAGAGGATGGCAAGTGTGGCGGGACAATTCAAGGACAATCAAAGAAACATTTAAACATTTCAGTGTAGCATGGTATAGTAGAGTATCAAATTTTTATTTACCGGTATATGTTTTTACAGAATATGGATAGGTATCTTTTCAAAATCAAGCACTGCTAGGACTCCCCCCCCCCCCAAATGTATTTCTTATTAATAAAAAAAATACTGCGGCGCAAGCAAATTTTTATTCTGAAGGTGTGGCCTAGAAGAAAAAATGATGAGAACTACTGTTTTACTCAGAGGCTTTTTGGCAAGGTGTCCTGGGAACAAAAAGGAGTTCCATGTGGCGCTGTCTGGAGGAGGTTGTGTGGCAAGTCCCCCCCCCCCTTGGGAAATAAAGACACAGTACACGGCATTTAAGGTTAATGGGCGGAAAAGGCCACAACTTTATTGATTGCAGGAACTGAGCGGTATTGGCCTAGGCATTGGTCCTATCAACTAACCAGCTTCAGCCCGATTGCATGAAGGCCAGTAAGGGTTAACCACCAGGGGGGGCAGTCCTGTTGATGTACATCAACTAGGAGCTCCCCCGGGGTCACCGCTCGGGGGCGTGCCTTAGGCCCACACCTCCATAGGCTTCGGACAGGGCAACGCCCCCCTAGAATCCTTTACCGGACTACCCTTTGCTTTGGGGGAAGGTGATGGCGCTTCCTTCCCCCCTTCATTTTATAACAACGGCAAAGAGAGGGCGGTCCTCGGGTGCGCCGGCCCTAAATAGCCCAGGCCACGCCTCCCTGGCCAGCCAATTAGCTGGACAGGGCGATGACGCGCCCGAGGATTCCCTCATTCTCGTGGGGGCTGTGAGTCAGCCCCCGTGTGTGGGGGGGGAGGGCGTGGGCCCGCAACCCCACCTCCTCTCCAGTTCGCAAGTGGCTTTGCACCAAGAGGCTGGGGGCCATGACTGGCTGTTGCTTTGGGCCCTAGCTTGCTGAAGCTATGAGAGACACAGTTGGGGCGTCATGTTCTGCACCCCCTCCACTGAAGGCTCTAGGTGTCAATATGAGTAAAACAAACCATATTTCTTAAAGACACTCATCTCTGCTGTGCCTTGAGTGCCTGGATGAGTGCCTGAAACCCCCTGCATGAGTGCTTGGAACCCCCTGGAATCTTGCTACCGCTCAGCAGAGGTTGTGGGTGGCATGAGTGAGTGTGTTTGTGTGATCCAAAGTAGAATGTTTAAATGTAAAATAAAGGCTCATGGCACCACCGAATACTATTGATATTAAGAAGATTTATTGCTTTGGATGAGGGTAACTTCCCCCACCCCCAAAACTGCTTTGATGCAAGCCACTCCAAATATGTCTGCTTACGGTTTCAAAAAGACCTATAAATCCCTCCATCTTGATTTTCAAACAGCCCGTCTATCCATTTTCACCAGCGTGCACTCTATCTGAATCTATTAATACATCCATAACTGCGTCTTATCCATCCATTCCTCTCTGCATATGTTTCATCCGTTTACCCATGGGCACTCTATATCTATCCAGCCCTGTCCAAATGCACTCCATTCATGTCCTAATACAGTTCATCCACTGACCTCTGTCTGCATCGAATCTGTCCCTCCTTGCTTTTTATCCAACTTCATCGACATATTTTATCCATCCATATTTTAGGATGAATTGAACTCGCTGTTTGAGTGGCTGCTAGCGCATGATAAGCTTATCGTATCCCAGTATGCCTCCTATTACCATCATTCATGTGATGAGAAGGCTCAGTCTGTGATAGCTGACCTGCAATGGAGATTTTAAGCAACCGAGGTATTGCTTGATAATTATCACTGGAGAAATATGACCTAAGAATCTCTATTTATCTTATTACATCTATACTTGCATTCAGCCCAGTTGCTCTATCATTCTGTGACACAGGCCTCAAGTCTTACTGAATTTCCTGCTGTTTATAATGCATCTCTTTCAGTGCAGCAGAATATCTTAATTTTTTTCCAGTGGATCATTTCATTGACAAAATATTTTCCCAAAGCTTTATATTTATTTTGTATTATTTATATCCCTCCTTTCTCCAAGTACAGGACCCAAGGTGGCTCACAACATGAATTAAAACAGATACAACTAAAAATGCCTCAATCAATATAATTTTCTTAAGAAATAAATAAATAAGTTAACCTGTGAACACAGCACTGAATTTGAACACTTAATATTGTAAAACGTTAACAGAAACATCAAATTCAAACAATTTTTGTCACTAGAAAAATTGTATTTACAACTGTGCTCTCTCACAATGCGAACGCTCTGTCCCTGATGTTGATGTTCCAGCCAGAGAAACTGCATTTAAGTGTATGAGTGACTGACTTACAAGGGTAATCTCACTCCAGAGCATTGTAATTAGGCATAGTAAAGCTATTATATCACTGATCCAGAGGTTCCATAAATAATCCTTTTTATAGTTCTGAGAACACCCAAGGTCAGATTAGGGAGAGCTTTAATGTTTGCTTTACCTATTTTGCTGCAGGGGCATGATTTCATATTGGTGGAATTGAGTTGCACATGTTTTCGTTAAAAATAAATAAATCCTAGAATGCTGGCGGGACTATCTATATGCTGACAAGTAAGTGACATTATTTCTATCAGCCTGTCTGTCATGGCCTACTTTACCTTCTAAAGTCCTTTTTTTGTTTAATATATTAAAGTTTATACTTTGCTACTCCTCCCACACAAGACAGCCAGAGTGCAGCAAAAAGTTGCTTTAGGTAACGTCTGAGAAAATCCAGAACCTCTCCAGCTTTGCGTTGACCATGAGCGGAGTAGGTTCCTCCTGTCTAATTTTGGGTTCAGAATGACTTAATGTTTCATCTTTGTTACGAAGTTGTGATAGTAATAGGAAAACTACTAAAAGCCCCAGAAAATAATTGAACAAGCCTGTGCAGTAGGTTGTTAGGAAAAGGTCTGCAACAAGACGAGGAATGACACCAAACCAGGGGAGAACCTGAGAACATCACTCGCACTTTCTCCCTTACACCTTTCTTATTCCACAGAAACCATAATGGGAGGGAATGGAATTAATTAATGTTGTGTCTAGAAGTTGAGACATCTATTGTGGTTCAGGAACGCATATAATAAAGAATATTTGTTGCCAAACATGGCAATTTTATTAATGGGAAATGGCCAAAGAACTCTCAATCATTTGCTCCCAAATGCTTCTCCTGAAACCTCTTAGTCTATTCTAGAGTAAGCTTTATTGGGGATTTTAGCTAAAAAATAGATCCTGGAGTGCAGCCTCTCCTCCATTTGAAGCCCTTTGGATTTACAGTGGTACCTCGGTTTAAGAACAGTCAGGTTTAAGAACGATTCGGTTTATAAACTCTGCAAAACTGGAAATAGTGTCCCGGTTTGAGAACTTTACTTCAGTCTAAGAATGGAATCCGAATGGTGGAAGGGCACCAGCGGCAGGAGGTCTCATTAGGGAAAGCGTGCCTCAGTTTAAGAACGGTTTTGGTTTAAGAACGGACTTCCGGAATGGATTAAGTTCATAAACCAAGGTACCACTGTATTGCTAAGACTGGTATTCATGAGTAAGGTGTTCCTTTTGTAGGTTCTGGAAGTATTTTTAGGCCATCCATTACATACCACAGCAAGACAGGATGTTGTGTCACCAATAGCCCTATGAAATAAATACAGTGGTACCTCATTGAGCATCCGGGATCCATTCCAGAGCCCTGGGCGCTTGACAAAAGAGACGCTTGATAGAGCATCACTCTGCGTGCGCACGTGGAGCAGTTTTCACGCATGCGCGAAGCAGCAAACCTGGAAGTAACCCGTTCCAGTACTTCCGGGTTTGCCGCAGACGTCCACCGAAATGGACGATTGAAGGGGCGAACGTTTGCGGAGGTATGACAGTAGTGAGGCAGTGCAATTCAAGAGTTAGGATGAGGAAAAACCTAGGTCTGCATCCTTCCTCAATCGTGAAGCTCTCAGGTGACCTTGGATCAATCGCAATCTCTCAGCTTAACCTACCTCACAAGGTTTTTGTGGGGATAAAGTGCTACTTTGAGCTCTTTAGAAGAAGGGTGAGATTTAAAAAGTAATAAATATTACAGATTAATCTATTTTGTTCAGGTTGCAGTTTGCTGTAAGCTCTGAGTTGAAGGGTGCTCACCGTATTATAGATGAGGTATATGTGCAGAAAATTATACATGCAAAGCAAGCCATCAGTGTCATATTCTAAAGAAAAAGGCAAAATCCTTAACATAAGAGTTGTCAGTGAAATTTAGCTAAAGTATAGCTCAATGCAAGTTTGGTACTTACTTCTCAGGTGAACCATCTGAGAAATATTAAGGAAAGCCAAAAGTTTACCACTGAAATGACCCAAATTTCTCATGGTCATCTTGCACATCCCAAAGTTGTCTCGTCCGAAGACAAATCTGGAGTCTTTTCTTCAGGCGAAACATTACCATGATCTTGAGTGAAACCGAAAAAAGTTCCACTAAGTGTTGCAACAGCCATATTTCACTATGAATAGCAAATTTCTCAAGAGTGGTTCCTCAAATCCTTTAGTTGTGTCTAGATTTTGACTACAGTGGGAAATGAAGTGAATTTGATGACATGGGGAATTTTAAAAGTTCTGAGGAGATGAGTGAATTTTCTCATTCCTACTCCCACGGTCACCAGTTAATGCAAATAAAACATGAGAAGAAATTCATTCCGCTTGGCCTTTAAATATTATGTTCGTGTGTGTATGTTTCATCATGATTTCCCTGTAAAACCACGGGGAAGAAAGCTAGGAAAGAGCCTGCAAAATATGAATCCTTTGGGTAGAAATGCAGGGTGTAGAATTAAGGCAGATTACCAAAAAACTACCCCTTCCATTAACGAAGTGCCATAAGAAAGCCTTAGTGTGAATCAGAGAATGTATATATGCAGCCTATTTTGAACAGACCAGCTCCCATTGAAGGTTCAATTTTTCAAGGCTACCCCCTTAGGGCAGTTTCTCCTCATTCATCAGGCACTTGTTAACACACTAGGCTATTCATTTTTCTTTTTCTTTTTTTTTTTAAAGAAAATGAATTTGCAGTGTACTGGACGGGAGCCAGAAGCTGAGCTGGGGAAAAAATATTTATTTGTATCTACACACAATAATTCATGTCTGCCCCCCTAAATCTGGACTTTTCCTCCTAATCCACATAGCATTTCAAAACATTTGCAGTTCTCTCGGCCGATTAGCATTGGCTTTCCTTGGCTCAACCTATTCGTGAGAAGTGTAAGCTGCTGAAAATAGCTGAATGCTTTAATTCAGTGATGGGGAAAGAAGTTCCTTTGCTGACTGTTCTGCCAGTTCATAATTCAAAGATTCTTCTGTCGCACAGAGAGCCATGTATTGCCGCCACCCCTTAGCGATGCCCAAATGGGTAGGACTTGTTTTGACGTAGGCAAGGGGTTTTCTTGACACTTTCTAAATTTCCATGCTCTGGGAGGATGATCGTTCCAGGCGTCACCAAACAAATGAACAAGCTGTGATTTTCTTAGTCTTGGCATTTTAAGGCCCAGAACAGCCAGCATTTGCCTTTTTCAAGAGCAGCAATGACAGGAAGAGGAATACCTGTGGCAATCATACCCTTGGCTCTCCAATGGAGATGATGGCAGCCAGACATTTGTAACACCTCCACGTTGCATAGCTTTGTGGCCATGTCCTCCTTACTGAAACTGCTGAATCTGTGATTGGTTAGAAAATACATACCTTCCCAAATCAGGCCGTGTTTGTTAACTAGGCCATCATAGGCACTTGTCTCCTTCTTAGAACATGGGTTGAAGAATCTGTGGGGCATTAGATGTCTGTGGACTACAACAACTCCAGTTATCCCTCGCCCTTGTCCATGCTGACTGGGGCTGATGGGAGTTGGAAGTCCAGTGATACCTGGAGGGTGACAACCTCCCCACCCCCTATTCTCTGCCATTCAAATGCTTTTACCTGTACACTGGCTAGGCAGTTGTCCTGCCAATGTACCTTGCTTGATATCAACCTAGAACTGACTGGAGGGTAAGACATGAAAGAAACTCTTGAGCTACTTCTCTAAGTCACTTGTTTGTAATTGATTTGCCAAGTGGCAATCACAGGCCCATGCTCTGTTGCTGTGTTTCCACAAAGAGGGAGGTTTTGTGAGCAGTACATTGGTCATGAGTTTGAGAGACCTGTGTCCAAATATCAGGCTTAGCCAAAGACAAGCTGTGGGGCCCTTGGTGTACAGGGGTGGGTATCCAACTAAGTTTAGACTTAAGTTCTCCACATCCATTGATTAAGAAAAAGTGACTTCTCCAGTCCCCTAGATGTTTTGTTATGTTGCAAGCCACCTTAGAAAGGGTCACCCCAGATTACACACAGGTACGCAAAGAGTTCAGAACCTGAGCATGTTCTAAGACAATCTTTCCTAATCTGGTGCCCTCCAGATGTTTTGGATTACAGTGCCTAATCAGCCCCAGCCACATGGGAGAAACGATGGGGAGCTGTAGTCCAAGACGGCTGGAAGAGGGCCTAACCCCAGGTTTTCACCTGATGCTACTACTGCAGTCACCATACAGGGGCTTTTAAAAACAGAACAAGTTCACACATGGGCCTTGTCAATTGGGCACAGGCTCCCTGCAAGCTGTGGGCTTGCAACTGAATAGGTGCAGTTCTCTCCAGTTGTTTTGCAGATGATCAGTGAATATCCAAAATCTAGTGAAGGTCTACATTCATATAGGAACATGGACAATTCCAACCAAATTTTAAAAGTAAAGCAATCTTAAAGAGACAACTTATTTATCTGCCAGGATCAGAGTCATTCTGAGTCCCCGTGCTTTCTGTACTGTGAGTAGTATGTCATACACTGAGGCAGCCCAGTTTCCTGAGTCCTTACATCTTTCCCCCTTATTTTGCTCAGTTACTAAGAGATTTCTTTAAATGAACTTCAGGAGTTCAGTCATTTTAGAGTCGTCATTCATATAATCTACTCTTTATTTATTGATAGAACCACTTTCTGTCTTGCTATTTCCCCTCCTTTTCTATATTTCTAAAAGCCATTATTAATACCTATGGGAACATTAATGCATGTTACTATGCTTGTCATCTGTTTGAATGCATTGCCTGCTTGTGTTCACCCTGGTATGGTTTCTACATTGCCCCCCACCCCCACCCCCAGCTATGACTACCAAAATCTTCCTTTCTCTTTTATTTCTATCATGGTGCAACTCTATGTGAGTTTACTCAGAAATCCCACTGTATTCAACGAGGCCTACTCCAAGGTAAGTTTGCAGAGGATTGCAGCCTCAACACTGTTGTCTCAATCAAAACCCAGTAGTGTAAATGTTAGGCTCTGCTAGGCCTAAAGTACAGTGGTACCTCGGGTTAAGTACTTAATTCGTTCCAGAGGTCTGTTCTTAACCTGAAACTATTCTTAACCTGAAGCACCACTTTAGCTAATGGGGCCTCCTGCTGCTGCCACACCGCTGGAGCACGATTTCTCTTCTCATCCTGAAGCAAAGTTCTTAACCTGAAGCACTATTTCTGGGTTAGCGGAGTCTGTAACCTGAAGCGCATGTAACCTGAATTGTATGTAACCCGAGGTACCACTGTACAGTGTATTCTATGCAAACATAAAAATCGGCAAGCATTTATTCTCCCAACTCTTCAGAATTGTGTATGGACATTTTGTTCCACAGCTATACCTACAATATCCCCAGAATCCAAGCTGCATCAAAATACAACAGAAATCTACTTCTAAGGCTAGAAATCAAAAAGATGAATATCTTTCATTTTTCTCTTCCTATATCTTATACAACCCAATCAAAGGTTGTTGATCCTGCTCTTGGGAGTAACAGCTGTAAAGATGAGTTAAAACATCCATTCACCTGTTGTAAATAACATGATGAATTACTGTAGCCAGCAGGGACAGGTGAATATTATTATTTGTTGTTGTTGTTTATTAAATTTATATCCTTTCCTTCCTCCCAAAGGAGCCCAGGGCAGCAAACAACAAATGATAAAATAATAAAAACATCTTTAAAACAATTCCAGTACAGATGTAGACTGGGAAAGCGCTCAACTTAGGACAAAGGTCCTATTCTGGAGAGTAGCACTTCTCCAGGGGTTTAGGCAGAAGTCTTCTGCATCATCAGCTACGTCTGATCCTTCTAAGTGGAGATGGAAGGGATTGAACCTGGAACCTTTTGCATACAAAGCATGGCCTATGATCCCTCCCCAAGAATTTTTGTTTTGAAGGACTGCTAGAAGACATTGTCATATGAAGTGCTTTGAACTCAAAAGCACTACATAAAACTTATGTGTTGCCATTAATAACATTGTTGCTATTTCAGCTTGTTGCATTGCAAAGCTCTTAGTTAACCTTGTCTCTGATTAATGGTTTTTTACACCGTTATTTCTCCAGATTGATGCTTTTATTGCTATTAAGACTTTGGGGCTCCAAAAGGAAGTTTTCTTGTGTTAACCTCATTGAAATGAACGAGAACTGCACAAGTTTTCAAATGGTGGTTTCCCAGTGGTTTACACCATTTGTCTTGTCTTTTTGCTTGGCGGCAAGAGTGTGGCTCATCGTTAAATCAGAAATTCCAGATTTACAGGTAACTGCTCCTTTCCGCCGTGTATATCCTCAGCTTCTCAAACAACCCAACACACTGCTCCACTCTATCAGAATGGAACCCATCCCACTGTTTAATTAAAAGTTTCCATGTGCTTGTTTCTCCGTGGCCTCTGAGTGGGAAAATTAAATCTGCAGGAACAGTGGAGGGCTTTCATACGGTTTTATAGGAGAAAGCACTGCTGCCATTTCTAATACACAGAGTCTACTGTAACCCACCTGAAAAACAAGGAGGCCAACCCAGATACATAAAGCATCTCTCTATCAGCCCAGCTGCAAAACCTCCTTCTTGGAGTTGTTGATACAAAACATAGCACCAAGACTTGCATTAGTCACAGGATCTGCAGTTCACACTGAAGCAACCATTTATGCTTGGGAGATCAGGAGATCCAAGGCATGTTTGCTGAAGCTGGGGACAACATGTTGATGAATTCACACCACAGTTTGAGAAAGGGGGATTATTTGATATACCAGAGCCTTCGAGAATGGGCACCCATTCAGGATCCTGCCAAACTTAAATCCCTCATTAACTGAAACCTAACCCATGATTCTGGACTGCTGCCCAAACTGGCCTGGAGCTGACCATCAACTGCCTGCATCTGTCCACACTAAGTTCCATTCTTCCATTGTCAAACTGGAGGTCATGCCTGCATCCTTGAAATGGTCAAAAGCGACATGAAAGGATACAGCTGTTGCACCTCCCATTCATCTGACTACTACAAAGAATAATATAGGGGATTACTAGCAGTAGTAGCATTAGTTTGGCATTAGTGTGTATGTGTATATACTGTCGGAACATGCCTGGGGGGACCCACAGCCCCCGGACTGAGACAAACCTCTCCGGGCGTCTTCCTTGTGAAACGCAGCTCAGGATGTTCATAAATCTTCAGTCCCAGTGCGCATCAGCGACACATATCCTCAGATATGCGCACACTGAAACAGCAGAGTATAGCAGAAATGATGTGGAGATGAGGTGTGGCATTCTAAGTAATTTATTAAGCAATATATACAGGACAAAGCGATTATGGCGTCCTCTCACATCTTCTCCAAGAGAGACAGAGCAAGTACAAAAGTACAATACAGCAGAAGAGATAGGACTGACTTCCGTTCTCATACTTTCCAAGCCTGGAAAGTAAACACAGATATGTGATGTAACAATCACACATCCAGCAATGGGAGAATGAAATACACTGACATACATACATACATACAATATTAAGTAACATGTTTAATGGCCATTAAATGGGAGGATATTGTTTGTTGTTATGTTATGTATTTTGTCTTTTTAAACTGTAAACCACGCTGTGATTTTTGGATGAAGGGTGCTATATAATTTTTATAAATAATAATTAATGCTACATATCGTTGGGCCATCACAGATAGAGAGCCTTATGAGCTCAGAGTGTAAGAGAGAAGATTATTTATTTTAGTGGAGACAATGAATGAAAACTCAGCAAGCAGTAATATGGTCTGAGCAAGAGGAGGCCATGTCCATCACATCATACTGACACTGCCTTGGGAACTACTGAGCCATCCAACTGCACAGACAAGGCTCAGGAGCTGCCTTGGGGATTGTGTGAGACCCTGGACCACATCAAGGTAGGAGAGAGAAGCAAGACATATAAGGCTGAAGTATTTATACTGATCATGTGGGTCACATGAGATTTAAATGTGCAGGATTTGTGGGGGTGGGGAGAAATGCCTTCAGGCACAGCTTTGATCATGCTTACAGGATTAAAATGCTTTAAGATTAAAATAGTGAATACATTTTTATACAAGATGGACAAGACAACCAGAAATGGCAGGCAATGGCCTTTCCAGCACCAAAGAGTCAGAGGGGGCTAGAGAAAATAAAAAGCAAAGGTGGTGCTAGGGCTGAGAACACTTGTGGAACACAGTCCCTTCAAGAAAAGAATTCTGATGCTTGAGAACAGGATTTCAAGGCCAATGAAAGAAGCAATTTCCTAAGCTGCACCAGTCTGTTCAGTGGGCCATAAGCCACATGATTGATACAGGTCAAGTTGTCATATAGAGCCAGTTTCAGTGTGATGGATTGTTTTTTGTCAACATGCCCGAAATGCAATGACGTTAGTGGGTAGCACTCTGAACAGGCACTGGGAGGTGCCATTTTGATTTCCCAGAGTGGTGCTGTAGTGGAAATAGTGCTTAGTGCTTTTGTTCAAATGCTGCCTGTAAGGGAAAACATTAAGGAACGGGCGGGGCAGGCACCAATTGTGGGTGCTGAGATCCCTGCCACTATCCATGGATGCCATATAGTGATGCTGGAACTGTGGTCACACACCAGTATTACAGCAGTGGAATGTGGGTGGGTTGTGTTTTGTGTGGATGCAGCTATCATTCTCATTCAGTTATTGTTCTGAGTAGTTCTGAGTAAGCCACTCTCTCACTTACCTAACCTACCTCACAGGATTGCCCTGTAAAAAACTTTGTCATATGACAACAATTTGAGTATTATTATTTTAGTTTTTTTCTTTAGTTGTTGGAAACAACTTACATTTTCCTGTTGATTGTATTTACTGATTGACTGACCAGCTTATCAGCTGACCTCTAAAATAGTCTAGAACCTCAACATAACTTTATAGAAAACAGGTCATTGATTTTCGGCTGTGGCTGCTACTGAGAAAGAAAACAAACTACTTTTTTTGGGTGGGGGCAGGGGGAATTCCATCTGACTTCTTTAATTTATCAATTTTATATTAATATAAGTTTTGAGCTTTAATGCATTGCTGACTTTTCTTTTTGAAAACTACTTTTTGTATTGCCACTTTCATATGCAGTCAAAGAAGTGAAATGAATTGCGTGTCGAATGACTGAATTTCTAAATGCTTTCAGAACTCCTGCATCTCTCCCTTTGGGAAGCTGTGGATTACACTGGTTTCCCCTTAGCACTTTTGAATCGTTTAAGGCAGCTTTGGCACAAATGAGAATTATACTCTGGGTCTTGGCTGTCACCTGGAAGAGGTCTGTGGAGTGATTTGATGCTGAGGTCAGTCTTGAAACTGGTCCATAAAGGAGTCAAGGTGCCATGATGTCTGCAGATGGGCATAAGGTTGTCTGGTTTTTCCCCCTTTCCCCTTTCGAACTGCAAGTACTGCTGTGTGCCTCTGTCGCCACTAGTCAGGCAGTTCCGTTATTATTCACTTATGTGCTGTATCTCTTTTGAATGGCCACCCCAGGTCTTCTGTGCCATCTATGTGTGCTACGAGGCTCCCTGTGACCCTTTATAGAATATTCAGTGTATGAATGAAATGCTTGATTGAGGACAGAAAAGCAGAAGCCTGCAGCTTGCGAGAGAAGCAGCAAAAACTCCACCAGAGAGCTCTGTGGGAGAAAACAAACATCAGCCTAATGCAAACAAAGCTCATTCAATCCCAGATGGAAAGGTACAGTGCTGAATTCAGATGCATGCTGCTCTGAAGCCAAAGATGGTTACAAAGCAAGAGAGGCAGTAAGGCTTGACTATTATGATCTTTGCCACAGCCATCTTTCCTGCTGCGCAGTGATATTTGCATAGGCATGTTACTTCTTTCTCAGCACTCTTATCTGCAGAATATGGACTCACATTGAGAGCCCACCATTTACAGCTTGAGGGTATATCCATTGCTTTGCTGCCTGCAAACAACAGAATGAAGCCAAACCATGAATGGTGGAAATGGGTCAGCTTTTCTTGATGTTCTGGGAAGCTGCTGTTGCTGCTTCTCAAGCCAAGTAAGCAGAGTATTTATCAGAACAGAGGAGACGCAGGGGCTTATTGCTGTCACTGTGGCCATGGCAGCTTCTCTGCTGATGTGTGTGTGCATTCAACCTCTCCCTGACCATTACAGCAGGCATCTTCAACCTCTTCAGATCCAGGACAGGGGAGCCAGTGTGGTGTAGTAGTTAAGAGTGGTGGACTCGTAATCTGGTGAACCGGGTTCGTGTCTCCGCTCCTCCACATGCAGCTGCTGGGCGACCTTGGGCTAGTCACACTTCTCTGAAGTCTCTCAGCCCCACTCACCTCACAGAGTGTTTGTTGTGGGGGAGGAAGGGAAAGGAGAATGTTAGCCGCTTTGAGACTCCTTTGGGTAGTGATAAAGCGGGATATCAAATCCTTCTTCTTCTTTTACCCCAAACATGAATTGGGGAGCCAATTTCTTTATCTTTCACAGTGTATTTGCAAGGTGGAAGTAGTCCTGTTGTGACCCACTGGTGGCTGCTGTCCCCCCAGTTGAAGACCAGTGCATCAGAGGAACTGGTGAAAAGGATATTGGCACAGTATGGTGGCTCCTCCTGAGTAGCAATCCTGAGTATTCCTGAAAGACATCTGTGGAATCCATAGGGAAAGGGCCACAGCTCAGTAGTAGAGTGAATGCTTTGGGTACAACAGAAAATAAAATCTCAGGTTCAATCACTGGTGTTTCTCGGTAGGGTTTGCAAAGACTCCTGCTGGTCAATGTCACTGATCTTGAGCTTGGTGGAGCTATGGTCTGAGTTGGTGTAAGGCAGCTTCTTGTGTTCCTACTGCAATTATAGTCACAAAGCTAGTGTTGCATGCAACACCTACTTTATGTCCTTCTTCCACCACATTTGTCAGTCGCACACTTTGATCAGTTTTGTAGGTGCTCCACATAATACATAATGTATCTAAGACATGCAATAGATTCCCAGTTGTGGTAGAATTTAGCTGGTGTGCTATGGATTTCCTGCTACTAGATTCTTGTGAAGTGCCTTCAATGCTACCACATCTTGGCCCTAATTTACTAATATGGTATTATTGATAACATGGGGGTAGGATTCAGGCATGCAGCCTTCTGCGTGCACCCTGAAGTCCATGGAATGTTTCAGCATATGAGCCCACTGAATGCATAAAGTTTCATTTCGTTTCTTATCAGTTTATTTCTTCCACATAGAACTTAGGTTTCCACATTGGTTCTTTGTGGTTCAGTCCTTCAAAGTTATGAAAACACCATGGAAATGTGTTTCCCCTGCCAATGAATTTCTTATAGTTTCAGATGTTTGATACTGACTGGATGGTTAATCTGGATCCATTGGAAAGTCTTTGTCTTCTCTTCCTTTTGGATTCCTGGCAACCAAAGAAAAACATTACATACTCGCTGAAAGGCAGACAGCAGACTCTACTCAAGCAACTTATAATCTTTGTTAATATAAAAAGACTGCCTAGTTTCTCTTTATTCCTGTTTTCCACCTATCCAGAAACCTGAGTGTTTTGCCTAAGGACAGAGACAGACCTGGGTAACAGCTGGTTCATGTAATTCCAGAGATGGGGGATCAACCATTCCCAGTAGGCCTTGCTGCAACTTGATACCTGTGTGGCACCTAAAACAGCTTCATTTGAATGTCTGCTGCCTTCTCCCACATTCTGTCTTAAGACACTTACCAGATGCAGACTTGCGACTTCAACTACCAGCCATTTCCCCCCTTTCCTCCACCCTTGCTTTGTTTAACATCTAGCCTGATGAGAAGTTCTAAAGGACTTAAGAGCTTGCACATTCTGTGATATTTGGTTGGCCCAGTATAGGCAACTGACCCAATAAGGATTTTCAAATAACTTACTTTCCCTTGATGCTTTTTTGGGGGTGGACTGCAGTGCAAAATCTGCAATCAGGTTTCATTTGTTATTTATACTGGTAGCCAATCTATTCTAGAGCTGCCATACGTTTGGATTCCTGAAAGGCGGTGCTTAGTCCTGGATTTAAGGCAAGTCAATCAAAAAATGCGGGTTTTTGGCACTTTTGTAAAAAAAAAAAAAAAAAAAAAAGCTCAACAATTTTCAGGGGGTCCTGGTTTTTTTTACCTTTTGAAATATGGCACCCCTAATTCCCTCCTCTTCTAGTTCATTTATTGTTATTAGGGGTCCTCCCAGAGCAATGGGGTCCTTCCTTCCTTCCTTCCTTCCTTCCTTCCTTCCAAGAATGGGTGTCACACTGAATGGTGTGGAGGTGAGGATCTCCCCTGAGATCTCTCTCTCTTTCTCATAAGAAACTTGAAGAGCCTACTGGATCAGGCCAATGGTCCATCTAGTCCAGCATCCTGTTACCATGGTGGCCAACCAGGTGCCTATGGGAAACCTTCCAACAGGACCCAGACACAAGAGCACCCTCTCCTCATGTGGCTTCCAGCCACTGGTATTCAGAAGAATTTCTGCCTCCAATTATGGATGCATAGGATAGAGAGGCAGTCAGAATTGGCTTTACTCTCTGCTGTGCAATGATTTATTGCCATTTCCCCTGTCATCTGCATTCTGCTGCCGCTGCCAAATGTCAGATGATTTGTCTCATTTTTTTTGGTTTTGTTGAGAATTTCAGCAATCATTCTGCCTTCTGATATTGTTGCTGCAAGTGTACTGAGAATGTTTTCATGGGCAATAATATTTAAGATTCAGACAAGATGTTCAGTCAACCTCAGTGTGCCTTTACTAGTATGGCTCCTCTGTGCCTGCAATACTTGGTCCTTTAAGCACTTCAGTGTCTGATACCATCTGCCACCAAATACCATTCGATCCTCAGTCCACCACACCTGAAACAACTAGATTTTCCTTTTGATTTAGAATTGGCAACTATAAGTTTCCACCAGCAACTCATCCAGACAATGAAAATATGGTCACCCTTGTTTTGATACCTAGACTTCTCAGGCAATATATATACTTGCTACATGCCTCCAATCTGGACAAATGAGTGTGTGTGAGAGAGAGATACGGTACACAGCTCTTCCTTTCTCCTGATAGAAAAAAAATATGCTTTGCTCTGTGTAAGGTTCTTCTCTGGCACCGTTTAGGCATTGCACTTTCCATGTAGGGCAACCTGGGAGCAAGGATGTGAATGGGACTGTCTTGAGAGGCATGACCCCATGACCTTTGGAAGGGCAATGCAAATTTCTACAGAGAGAGGGGGGAGCTTTGTGCACACAGCAGTATGAGCTTGCTAGGTCATGTAGAAGCTTCATGCAGACAGCTGCATAGATGAAGGCCCCTTCCCTGCAGACTTTACACTGTACACTGGGGCTAGGGCTATCCAGCACATGTGACAGTAGGGGAGGGATTGCTTGTTGCATCCTCATTCCAGCATTGTTCTACATGGGAGTTATAATACTTGTGCCTTTGGATGTTGTGCCTTATGCCTTTTGCTACTTCGTACTTCCATTCTGGTGATAAAGCACCCAATCAGGAGTGTGAGATGCTCCTGTGTAGATAGATATGTTCTGAAAGAAGCACATGTCTATTATCTTGTGGGACTACATCCTGTATGGGTGCCATTAGGAAGATCACTGCTTTGAACACAGATTGCATCTCCGCTGCCATTTTTAAAAATATACATACATAAATCTCTGTGAGTTCAGTATGTGGATTTCACAGTGCAACCTTAAGATGGTAGGTTAGGCTCTATGACTGGGCCATAGTTTGCCTAAGATGGGCAATTCTAGTAGAAGTGGGACCCATAGCACATGTTTGGTCTAGAGGTGAGTCCTGAACATGAGGCAAGGATGACTCTGACAAAGAGTCTTCATGTTGTTGAAAAACTGTTCTCCATAACATTTCCAGGCATCACATCATTCTTTGTCTGTGATTAGGGCTTAATTTGCAAGATAAATCAGGTTGTCTCCCAGTTATATTTGAAATGAGAAGAGAAGACTCCCTGGAAAAGACCCTGATGTTGGGAAAGATTGAGGGCACAAGGAGAAGGGGACGACAGAGGACGAGATGGTTGGACAGTGTTCTCGAAGCTACAAACATGAGTCTGACCAAACTGCGGGAGGCGGTGGAGGACAGGAGTGCCTGGCGTGCTCTGGTCCATGGGGTCACGAAGAGTCGGACACGACTAAACGACTAAACAACAACAACAACATATTTGAAATGATTCAAAGAGGGAAATGAAGCCTATGAAGAGATCCTGTCCCTTCCTTCCTTCCTTTCTATCCTTTGTATTGATGAAACAGATAACTCTGAAGCATAACGAACTGCAGTGGATAATGGGACAAGCCTGGGGAGCAAAGGACTTCAGCCTAGGATGACTGGTCCAGCTATTAGCAGCAAAAGCAGCTGCTGCAACACAAACTAAGATACTTGGGAGGGAATAAAGAGCTATGAGAAGACAGTTGGCAAAGAGGCAACAGATGTTCTCTCCCAAGGACAATGGTAAAAGAGTAATTACAGGCAAAGATGGCATCCTAGTGTTTGTGGATGTGCATGTTTTTTCAAAGACTCGATCTGAAACATTTTGGCACGAGATTCTGTAAGCAATTTCCTTCCTGTGCTTGCTTTATGACAGCCCATTTGCTGTTTGTGAGCAGCAGTTAATAGCCCCTCTGTTCCTGTTAGGGCTGGAATCCTACTCTGCATACACCTTCATAACAGGACCTTGCATGCAAGAGGGGGTGGGCAGCCAACCCGTTAGCTGCACTGAAAAGGAAAATATGCAAATCTAAAAGGTTCATAAATAACCAGCTGAAAGCCTGACAGACTGCAAATGAATAAACACGTGCAGATATGGTTAGCATGAGGATACCAACCTCCGTCCTTGTCACCACTTGGGTAGCACAAAGGTGAGCTTGTAACCGGCATTAAAATATAAGATCTGGTAGGTAGAATATCAAAACTGAAACACAGGCCCTGTGGAGGCATTGGGAAACCTGGCAAATTCAGTGTCTGGAAGGATGATTGGGATCATGGCAGCAGGGTCTGTAAATGCCCAACTGGTCTTCAGAGGTGCATTGCCTCTGATACAACAAGCAGTACACAGCCACCATGCTAGTAGACATGGATAGCCTTATTCTACTCATTTTAAAGACATTCAAGTTGGTAGCCATCATTGCTGCATCTTGGGGTACCAAATTCCCATAGTTTATTTGTGGTGTGAAGTGTCGGGATCTCCGCTTGGCCAAGCTGATAAAGCTCATCTTCCTCCGGAATCGCCCTCCCGACGAATAATTAATGACCTGAGCCTTTGATGAGGCTCCAAGGCACGTTACCCCATTCAGCAGAGTTTCCAGCAGCATGCGGAAGTGATGAGATGTATGGCTATATCGCAAAGAGTTTTATTTCTAAGCTACGCAGATAGCAAAGAAATATACATCCTCTATGAAAGCAGAGAGCAACTGAAACAAAGGAATAAAGGAAACAGGAAACCAGTAACGTCACATCCGTCTCTAGTCTCCCATGAGACTTCCAATAGCCTGGACTGTCTCTGGAATGTAAACAGAGCCTTATAACTCTAAGCAGCTGCTCAGAGGCAAACAGAAACTAACATGAAGAAGTGTTTTCTTTTGTCTGTCTTGAGACTTCCATCATTCAGTTTTCATTGGAAGCCCACAGGTTATTGTATATGAAAGGAAGAAAAAAACTTCTCTTTCCTGTTCAGCCGCTGTCTCCCCTCCTCACTGCCGCTTCCACCCCCAGGACAGGCCTGATGCGGGAGTGGAGCTGCGGCCTGCTGGGGGCGGTGCCCTCCCCCTCCCTCGCAGCCAGCCCAGGAGAAGTAGCCACTGCCGCTGCTACCCCATCCCATTGTGGTTTCCCACAATGAGGGAACCTGTCATATGGGGTGCTTGATTGTGTCTCCTCAAAAACATGTGCCCGGGGCCACGGGCCCCCCAGCCCCCACGCTACGCCACTGGTCCCATCAGTCCTTAGCCAGCACGGCCAACTGTCATGGATGGTGGCAGTTGGAGCCCAATGGCATCTGGAGGGCCTTGGGCCACAGGTTCCCCATCCCTGACCAAGCAGTTTGAGGGACATTCTACGCATGTCACGCCATGTTTTGAGTGTTCTACCCAGCCACTGCTTATATTCCGGTGTCCTATGCACTCATCAAATTTTGGGATCCAGTTCAATGTTACCACTTTTTCTTTTGCTGGAGACAAGTTTCAAAATGCAACGGTATAGGATATGATTATGTATTCTAAATTTGCAGTGTGGTAACATTTTGGAGGTCCCTCTGACTGTAGGAGCTGAAAGGATAAACAACTCTTTCTAATTTGCTTCCCCCTCCCCATCTATCCATAATTTTGTTTACATTGATCACATTCCCTGCTGTTTCTTTCCCCCCTTGACAGAAGGTGCTCTGTACCTCCGATTATTTTTCTTGCTTACACTGTATTTTTCCAGTATTACTTCGCCCTTTCTGAGATGGGATTACCAAATCTACAAATAATAAGTATGTGAGCTCTGGATACACCATTTATTAATTTACCATTTGCCTTCTTTAAAAAAAAAAATCTGCAGTGCATTGAGCTGATGCTTTCATGGAGCTGTTGACAGCAACTCCAAGGCCTCTTCTGAGTGGCAAGCAATTTGGAGCCCAACCTTGTACTTAGAAATCAGCCCCGTTGAACACAGTGGGGTTTATTTTCAAGTAAACTCACACAGAATCAGGCTGCAAGTTGTTCCACACAAATCTCTGCGTGCTTCACACTTGATTCACATACTCACTGCATCTGATATGATTGCCTGCAAAAGTGCCTGGGGTTTCTGGTTGACTCTTATCCCATCCAGGATCATATGGAGACAACCAGACCCAGGCTAAGTAAAGGTAAAGGGACCCCTGACCATTAGGTCCAGTTGTGACCGACTCTGGGGTTGCGGTGCTCATCTCGCTTTATTGGCCGAGGGAGCTGGCGTACAGCTTCCGGGTCATGTGGCCAGCATAACTAAGTGGCTTCTGGCAAACCAGAGCAGCACACAGAAATGCCGTTTACCTTCCCGCCGGAGCAGTACCCAGTGGCGTAGCGTGGGGGGTGCCAGGGGTGCCAGCCGCACCGGGCGCAACACCTGGGGGGGCGCGAGTCCAGAGGGAAGGGACAAGCAATCGAGGCTTGGTTGGGGTGGGGGGTCGTCGTCTCCGCCACTGCTTCTGTTTTCCGCTGCGCTGAGGCGAGCTGGGCGCGGCCAGGCATGCAAGCGCAGCGCGTGGCCAAGCGCTGCAGCCTGGGGAGCCGGCGCCTTAGCGCCTCGCCGTCGGCCGCGCAGCCGTAGCCCAAGCTCGACAACTCGTGGAGGGCGCCTCTCTCTCTCTCTCTCTCTCTCTCTCTCTCTCTCTCTCTCTCTCTCTCTGCCTGGAGGGGAGGGGCTTTCCCTGCTCTTTGTTCCGTTTGAGCAAACACAGCAACGAAACAGAGCAGGGTGGGCAGTAAGACCATGAGGCAGAATGCAGGAAAGCAGCCACTTCCTCTTTTCAGGTTTCCCTTCTCCGGTACCTACCCACCCATGTTTATTGCGAGGGAAATCTAGCTGACTGCAGGGAAGGGGTTGGGTGCATGTAATGTGTGACAAAGGCATCAGGTGTACGTCTTGGGTGGAAAGGGTATAAGGGTGGGGAGGTAGAGTGCATTTAAAAAAACCAAAACATTGTGGATTTAAACAAGGAAAATGTAGCATAATCTACTGTTTGTAAGGGCCCTTTGGGATTGGTTTTACCCATCTCAGACAGTTAGCTCATAGTGTAAATAAAGATGGCTGTTGTTTACATTTTTTTAATAAAAGCATCAACAACGATCCTTTTGCACGGTCTGTTGTGCTGTGTTGCAGAACTTTTTGCAGTTGCAGGATTAGGGATGGTGTTCTGTGCTACAGTGGCGTAGCGTGGGGGGTGCAGGCTGGGCCGGCCACACCGGGCGCAACATCTGGGGGGCCGCGCTCCACGGGTTAGGGGGCGCAAAATCCACAGGTTAGGGGGCGCAAATTACTTGCCTTGCCCCGGGTGCTGACAACCCACGCTACGCCACTGGCAGTACCTATTTATCTACTTGCACTTTGATGTGCTTTTGAACTGCTAGGTTGGCAGGAGCAGGGACCGAGCAATGGGAGCTCACCCCGTCGCGGGGATTCGAACCGTCAACCTTCTGATCGGCAAGTTCTAGGCTCTGTGGTTTAACCCACAGCGCCACCCGCATCCCAGATCCAGGCTAGGTAAGGCACAAATTTGGAAAAGGTGGGGTTGAGGAGGAAGCTACATAGAAGCCAGACAGAAAAGGGATAAAGTCTCTGAGGTATACTACCCCTGCTTTAGGCTGCAATCCCAACCCAGCTTCCCTGGGAGTAAGGCCCACTGCATTCAACAGGACTTCTGAGTTGACATAGTTAGGATTGCCCTCTTCATAGGTTAAAAATGACCAGGATACAGTGGATACAAACTAAATGATTAAATAAATCTTCAAGAATGCAACAAATGAGTACTATAATCCAAACAACTTTAAATGCATTTACTAAATGGGCATATCTAACTCTGAATGCAATATCTGAGGGTATGAAATAAATTTGCCCAAAATGCAGAGTAGAGAGTAGAAAAGAATGTATAAGTAATAAATATGAAGATTTGTTGCTGCTGGAAGGCACATTATAAAAGGGTTAAGGAGAAGTTTAGCACATCAGAACAGTGTACTCCTCCCTCACATTTCCTTTGAGGGCTAGAAATTATTTTTTGTCTTGTGAAAATTTGGGGTACCTTTGAAGCTAAATTCTCTGCTTGAATGTTTAGGCTACCTCAGTGCATGGAGCATAGCCGGCTCAGATAATGATGTGATAGTATTATTCCAATGATAAACGAGTCCACATTGAAAATGGGTTTGTATGCTAAAAGTAATATAAAATAATTATAATGCTATAATGCTAATATTTTAATGGGCATACACATGCATTCAGAAAAACTGCTGCCATCAACTTTTTCTACCGAGATTCCAAAGAGAGTGGTGTACCACCTTATTTTACAAGATTTGTTGGGTCAGGCTAACAAATGAATCATTTTATGCTGCCCTTGGGGTGACTAGTTTTGGCATTCGGCCACCAATTCACTAAGCAAGCTTGACCTCTACTTTCCATCTCATTTCGGGTGAAACAGATTTATTCTCAGCTCACCCATGGAGCCACAACTCTATTTATTTGTGAGATTCCTGGCTGGTTGGCCAGAAACCCTGGAGGGGGGAGTGTGTCTCGAAGGTTTGTTTTGGATCAGTGTGTGTTGCAAAGGAGGGTTTGTTGCGTCAGATTCCTTCTCTGAAGTGAATTTGCTGTGTGGGACACACAAAAGTCATCTCTGTTTTGAGCAAATGAAAATCCCAGTGAAAGGCTGTAGAAACATATCTAATAACTGTATTAATAAACTCCATGTACTTAATAAAAATAATAAAACAGAAGGAACTATTTGAACTAGTGCACGCTGGAGCCAGAAGCAGATTGAAAAGCTAGGTGAAAATGAATTTTATTAATTAAACACATGTCCATAGTGAATGGGGCCTTTTATTGAAACACTGAAAGCCCTCATCCACTCTGTCCTTGAGACCATGTCACCGTATTAGTAACCCTTGACATTTGCAAGATCATAATGGATTTCCATTAAATCTTTGCAAAACTGCATGTCTGTTTTCCTAAATTAATTATCCCCCCTAGTTTCACTCTGAAACATCTTTTTAAACTTTTAAGATACAATCTGCATATGAGAACATATACCTAAGATCCAGCTAAAGTTACCTATGACTAAGTGCTATTGAAAACAATGGAATATGATAGCTGCAACTAATTTAAGTCGCATTGCCGTAAAAAAGGACTGGGTAGACACAGTTATATTTAGATAAGGTGGCAGGACATACCATGGCATGGCCCCAAGAACCCTGGTGTTGTGAATCCCTCTGAGATCTATGGAGATAGGTCGATATACAATTTTAATAAATAATAATAAAAAATAATGATGATGAGCTCTTCTCAAGGACCTAGCCTGCTGCAACTTAGGGCATCTGCATGAACTAGCCTTACCCATCCTGCTGTTAAGGAAAGGGAACACAGGCCAACAGGAGTGCTGCTTCAGTATCACTTTCTTAAACAAGCAGGAACCAGCCTGACAACAAAGGCCAACAGCGTGGGACCTGCAGGAAGCCCTGAGAAAGGTGTAGGGCCATTATGGGTTATTTGAAAATGGTTAATGTGCTAACTTAATATTTATCTTCCTTTAGATCAGTCCCCCCATCCCCAATCTTGGGTCCCCAGATGTTGCTGGGACAACTCCCAGCATCTCTGACCTTTGGGTCATGGTCCACCAATAGCTGAAGGACCCAAAGCTGGGGAAGGTTCCTTTAGATTATTTGATTTTTTTTTAAAGTGATCTGTATCTCCTCCACCCCTGCTTAAAATGCCTCCAGCCTATCATATGTAATAGCTGTAGCACAGATATGCTATGCAAGATCCCCAAAGTTGTCAGTGATACCTGTATTGTCTTAATGGGAAACTGAGTTGCATGAGTATGCTTTCATGTCAAAAATAACGTGTGTGTGTAAAAGAAAGGAAGTATTAATAAATGGACATCTATTGAACACTGGAAAACAAATCACCAAACAATATGGCATGCTTTTGATTTGTTATATGTTGTGTATTACATTTATTGATGCAACAACTCTAAGTGGACTGCCGACTGTACTAAAGGATAATTGGAGCTGCACTGGGGCTTACTGTGTGGAAGTGGGGCACAGTTTTGTAAGCAGGAGTTCAAACCAATGGAAATGTGTCAATAGGTGCCCCTTAGAAGCTGCACAGACATTTCAAGCAGATGCATATTAAACTCCAATGGCTGCTTCTTATAGGGGAAAGTACCGTAGCTTCAGGAAGGGGCAATTCAGAGCAGAGCAAGGCAGAGCAGAGCAGTGTACAGAGGTGTTTAACCATTCCATTGCCTGCATCTTCCTGTAAGGCTCTTACCCCATGGATTCCAGATGTTGTTGCTTAGCCAGAGGCCATCATCAATCATATATTAGTACAATAAAAAGCCAGACACTACTCAAAGTATGATTAAAATAAACCAGTAGCATAATCCATTCCAATATCCAATCTATGTTCAAAACCTTCCCCCATAATTCTAGATGCACGTTTGCAAAGGTTTGTCCAAGAGCTGGAAAATAACATTTCACCTTAAACGCAGGGCAGCACAATTTTGGTGGTGTGCTAGAGTGGATATTGATTGGCTTTCTGACAGTGAGAGATGTCAAAATAAAGGCCTTACCATGGTTAAAGTAAAACTGGTGTTTCCCTTGTCCCTGTGATTGCAAAAATACCCACAAATCTGTAGGAAGATAATCTTCTTATAATATTTCAGTCTCCCCTCTTGTCTTTTGCTGCACAGCATGCAAAGCATAGTGTTGAGAAAGTCTGTATATTAAATATAGCCACCACCGCCCTTTCCCTTCTTCTTCATAGATAATTCTAATGGGGTAGACTATAATTTAGTGTGTGAATGCTCTGGCAGCTCTTTCCTCCCAGGCTGGCCTAGCCTGGTGCTTTCTGTGGGCCAAGCGATACGAGTGAAATATGGAAGCAGACAGGGAGGAAGTATAGTTAGTATTCATTCATTGCTTATGTTGTACAGGCTGTCAGAACTAATGAAATTTTATGACAGACGGGCAGCGATCAGCTTCCTGGCGTTATTTATCTTTCTTGCTCCTGGCTCCATGCTCCTGATGATTTTTCATCCGTCTTTTTTTTTTTTTTTTAAAGAAGATGCCAAGATGACGAAGCACAGACTTCACCTATCCATACCAAACTAGCAAATTGTATCAAGGCATAAATATAATTAGCAGTCACCTGATGTGAGTAATGTAGGGAAGGTATGAGGAATGCTTTATCTTGAAGAATCCTTCCAGGAGTCTTCTACGAAATAAACTCTCCCATCCTTCTGTTCCTCAATGACTTTCCAAAAACTTCCAGAATTGTTCCATGACGGAGGGTTCCTCCCCTCCCCACTTCTCCTCCCAGCATAGCAGATGTTTGCAAACACATTATTCAGATTAAGGAATCTGCTGCCTCCCATTTATGCCATTAATTACGAAAAGCATCACCAAAGGATGACACACTCATTTGTAATAGCTTCGAGGTAGATGATCCAAATTGATCCCAAGCATATGAGTAAAGCTAACTCTAATCTCCACTTATTAATAATAAAAAAGAAAGACATGGTTAGGTTGGAATGAGAGGGACTCATCGGATAAAAATCTAGTGCTGAAGGTTGCTCTGCCTATGGAGGTGATGACCTTCGGTTTGGAACAAGCAGATAAAGTTGTTATTTTTCTAGCATATCTGAATGAAAATCAGTGAAATAATAATTAAAGCGATATTGAGGACCACAATTTTAGAGTCTCATCAGTTGATCCATGTTTCTTTTTGGAAATATGAACCACCATTTTTTAATGCTCAGGGTTGGTCAAAAACCCAAGTGAAACTAATGATGGGGTGGTTCTTCATGGCGATCTGAATATCAGAAGGAGTGAGCAGCGTCAGCCAGTTCTTTATGGTCCTGGAGTGGACTGGAGTGAAGACTGCCACTCCTAGGTCTGTTCCCATTGCAGATGGGAGTGATTCAAAACAGGGTCTGGCGGGTGACCCATGATGCTCCATAGCAGCCAGGGGGTGCGAGCCAACGGCCATAGGGGGAAATGGTGTGCTCTGTGTGTGAGAGAGAGAAGGAGCTGACGTGCCAGGTCACAATTGCCGCCTACCTTTTATGGACGGGGTGAGCGGCCATCATTCAAGATTACAAAATCTGTACCATTTTTATATTTGCCTCCACCAATCATCAGTTAGCACCTCCAGCTCCAGCATGTGGTCCCTGACAGATATCACTTCTCCTTGCACTGTAATGTGACTCTCTAAAGAAATAAGGTTCTGCTCCCCTGCCTTAAAATGGTCAGATGCTTCCTCCTTGGGGCATTACACAACACACACAATAATGGCCCTTCAGAGGACCGAACAGGACACAGGTGGCGCTGTGGGTTAAACCACAGAGCCTAGGACTTGCCGATCAGAAGGTCAGCGGTTCGAATCTGCTCGGTCCCCGCTCCTGCCAACCTAGCAGTTCGAAAGCCCGTCAAAGTGCAAGTAGATAAATAGGTACCGCTCCAGCGGGAAGGTAAATGGGATTTCCGTGTGCTGCTCTGGTTCGCCAGAAGTGGCTTAGTCATGCTGGTCACTTGACCCAGAAGCTGTCTGTGGACAAACGCCGGCTCCTTGGCTTATAGAGTGAGATGAGCGACGCAACCCCAGAGTCGGTCACGACTGGACCTAATGGTCAGGGGTCCTTTTACCTTTACCTAGAGGACCGAACAGGATGCTATGGTGGCTATCATGTAGCTGCCTCCAGCCCATATCTCAGCCACGGGCATCCCCAGTAAAACCCAGCACATGTAACAAAGATTCATCTCATTCAGTGTTTCCGCTTTCCCAGATATTTTCTCTCCAAGTGGCACCCAGTGAATTGTAGTGGGGACATGAAAATACTTATCAAAATGATGTTACATCACGTATTTATTTTACAAGAGAAAATAAATGGAGAAGTTTGGAGGAAACTGTCAGGAGCTACAAGACCCCGTAACTTTTATTTAGGCCCATAGTGTCACACTAACACAGGGATTTTCAAAAAATAACTTTCTCTGTTTCACGTAACTGAAAAAGGCAAACTGAAGTTGAAGATGGCCAGTTTAAATATGTGGTGTATTCGCTACATTTAAACCTGTGGAAACTGTTCTAGGTTTGTGGAATGAAATATTTGACAGTGTCATGGCTGCTTCTGGTAAATGATTCAGCATAATAAAGAAGCAGAGCTCAAACATAATTCATGCTGTGAAATTGCCTGCTTGCTGCAGTTCTTATTGATACTTTGGATTTGATCTTGCTCAGAGTATTCAAAAGATCTGGACTGGATCCAGCTAGGATGTTTTCAGAGTCTCTAAAAGGTCTGTACTACTAACCTGAAGAAAAGACTCCTTTGCACAGCCAGGATATCAAACCCAGAGCTTGCAACATCCTCAGGGTTATGATTTGGCCGTAGGTACGGACTGACTCACTCTTTCCTATGCTAATTATTTCATGAAACCCTTAAGCCCTGCAGAATGTCACTCCCAGAATTCATTCTTGCTCCGGTATTAAATGTGGACTTAGTGCTTATCCCTAAGTAACATCAGTGCTCCTTAAAAGGGAATGAAAAAGGTTGCGCAAAAGTGTCCTTTCCATTGTCAATGGGCTCCAGAGTTAGCCCCAAATTCAACCCCTCCTCTCCCTTCCCTCATTTCCTAGCATCCTAATCATGAGAATATTTTCCATTGTCCCCTCAGCAGGATATTAAGTGCTGTGCCAATTAATCTAAGAGAAAGGAGTTTTGGACTACCCTCTTTGAAAAGAACCAGCAAAAAAGAAAAAGAACGTATTTGATAAAAATGTACCTATTTCCTGCAGTAGGAGTGAAAGAAGGATTTTAAAAAAAAAAAAAAAAATAACTAGATTTAATTGCTTCTAAAGTCTGCACTGACATTCCTGGCCGCCAACATCTACAAGGTTTAATTCTCTAATTGACATTTCATGGAAAGGCTTCACCTTTCCTGCTAGTCAGCTTCAGAGCGAATGTTCTCTCATAACATAGACATCTGCCCTCTGGACTAACCTTTCCTGAAGCTGCATCAACAGAGTAATGCTAATAAAAATATCCATCTGTGCTTCAAGATAAACAAAGCATTAATACACCAAACTGTGGCTTAGATTATATTAGAGCCAGCTTTAATGATATTACACATCTGCTAGGGTGTATTTCGCGTCCAGGCGTGCTTGCGCTCTCTCTCTCTCTTGCGATATCTTTATATGGGGGAAAAAAGTGAATTCATTTCCCTTGGTCAGTCTAGCTTCTGTCACAGAAGCAACTGGCGTTGTTCATAAAAGCCCTTCTTCCCCATGCTGGGGGAGGTCGTTAGGATTAAAGGCAGCAAGCAAAACATAATTGTACTATTAAACTTCCTTTTCTCTCTGCTCAGATTTCAGAGCTTAATGAAATGTCATTTTCTTCTTGGCACAGGCAGCAGATTGTACAATATTTCAGACCTAGAAGCAAAACTTTTCTTAGGATGCCTTTGAAGCAGCCTTCACTGACCAGGCACCCCCTAGATATTTTGGACTACAACTCCCATCAACCCCAGTCAGTATGGCTGTATGAAGTTGCTGCTGCCTGGAACTGATAAGAGCTGTAGTTCAAAACTCCTGGAGAGGAAAAGGGGAAATGAAGGTGGGAGTTCTAGACTAAGTGTATATCATAAGCCATCTACATAAACAGAAAATTGCATAGTAAACATGTTCCTTGACTACAGTGCTCTAGGATGCAGGTGGTGATATGACTGAATGTTTTCTATATACCCAAGCATCCTTCTGACCATTTATGCCAGATCCTGGTGTTGATGTTGTGATTATTGTGCCTGTTTTTTATTTGATGTGATTAAAATGATGACATTTTAATATAAATTATGCTGTGGTTTTCTTATGCAAACCACTTTGGTTGTTCTTGATGGAACCGAAAACCAACATATACCGTATTTTTTGCTCTATAAGACTCACTTTTTCCCTCCTAAAAAGTAAGGGGAAATGTGTGTGCATCTTATGGAGCGAATGGAGGCTGCACGGCTATCCCAGAAGCCAGAGCAGCAAGAGGGGTCACTGCTTTCACTGCGCAGCGATCCCCCTTGCTGTTCTGGCTTCTGAGATTCAGAGAATTTTTTTTCTTGTTTTCCTCCTCCAAAAACTAGGTGCGTCTTGTGGTCTGGTGCATCTTATAGAACGAAAAATACGGTACATTTCCTAACAAATGAAATATATGACATGAGGCAGAAATGTTTTTTGTCATGTCATTTTCTGTATGCACAGATGCAGTGTCTCTGTCCCCTGTGCAAAATAGTACAGTACAGGTTATAAACAGTTTTAGCACATGGGCAATTGTTTGTGAAGACTGGGCCTGACAACTTCAGAAACTTTGCAGCTGGCCAATTTTGTTTGAGATGGCAAGACTCACACCTTTCCTTCCAACTAATTAAGTGTGTGTTCTTTGAGGGTTTGACTAAACACTTACAAATAACAAAACGTATAGAATATGAAGAGGAGGATAAAATGTTAATAAAATAATAATAATAATAATAATAATAATAATAATAATAATAATAAATTTTATTTATATCCCGCCCTCCCCAGCCGAAGCCAGGCTCAGGGCGGCTAACAACAATCATATAATCCAACATTCTAAAAACATTTCATTATAAGAATTAATTAAAATCAAATTAATGGCAACCGTTAAGCAAAATTCTGTGCAGGTTGCCAGAGGAGGGAGTCAGGCTGCGCCCTGACCAAAGGCCTGGTGGAACAACTCTGTCTTGCAGGCCCTGTGGAAAGATGTCAGGTCCCGCAGGGCCCTAGTCTCTTGTGACAGAGCGTTCCACCAGATTGGAGCCGCAGCCGAGAAAGCCCTGGCTCTAGTTGAGGCCAGCCTCAATAACAATGTGGAATTTTAATCTGCATATTTTAAGAGGTAAGATTACAAGCAGGAGAAATGAATATGTAAAAAACCAGAAGGGGAAGTTGGGGGAAGTCGGGGGGGGGGGGGATAGACGGACTGGGAACTTACTTTGTGAATATATTGTTGGCAGTCTTTATGTTAATTTTTTTTGTAAAACTTAATAAGTATTTTTTAAAGTATGTGTTCTTTGAGTTGGAGAGACCATTCTATGCCCTTCTTGTTAAGTTGTGGGTGAACATATCAGATGACACAGCGATTCTTCAAACAGCTCTTGTTTATTCTTCCGCAGAAACTGCTGCTTGCCTTCTATCACTGTGCCATTGAGAGTGTGCTCACTTATGGCTTATGTGTGTGGTACGGAAGCTGTACTACCCAGGACAGGATGGGGTTGTGCAGGGTTGTTAAGGCAGCAGAGAGCATTGTTGGCTGCCCACTCTCTACCTTAGAGCAGATTTATGCCACAAGGTGCCATAGGAAGGCACTGGACATAGTAAAAGATCCATCGCATCCTGGTCACTGTCTCTTCGAGCTCTTGCCGTCGGGACGGAGATACAGGACGATGAAGACAAGAACAAGCCGTCTTAAGAACAGCTTCTTCTCCAGAGCGATCTCGGCCCTGAATGGGAAGCCCGGACTTTGAAAGTCATCTAATCTCCCTTGCTGTATTATACTGTATTGATTAATTAGTGTTTTTATGGAGCAGTCAAGTAATTTCGTTGTCCCCGAAGGGGGCAATGACAATAAAGATATTATTATTATTATTATTATTATTATTATTATTATTATTATTCACAGGCCAGAACAGAACTGAACTGAAGGGTTCAGTCAGCCTGCTTATATAGAGCTCCAGTACAATGTAACTGTAACAATTTTCTAAAACTATCCAATCACTGAACGTCACTTTCGATCCCTTATTTGCATAACTATCTACAGTATCCCCCTGCTGGCCCAGGGTGAGAACTTCAGTACATAACACTTCTAATCTAGGACTCCAATTCCCATCAGCTCCAACCAGGAAGGCCAATGTTCAGGGTTGCTGAAAGTTGTAGTCTGGCAACATCTGGAGGGTACCACATTGCCTACTTCTGGAGTAGAGCATCCCTCCTTAGCATGAAATCCTGTTTCTCCAAACAAAGAGTAGATGAGGTTGTAAACTACTTCTCAACTATCCCACCTCTTGAAAGTGATGGCAGAGAGGGATGCTATTTTACATGTTTGAATGTTCCCTCACAATAAATCCCTTCAGATGGAAAACTAACATTAGAGGGAATAACTAAACTAAAATCTTTCTCATTTTCTCTTAATGTTCTCTGGGCAGGGTAATAAAAAAATAATAATTGAGGGGGAACATTCAATCATGTGATTCTCCTCCCTGCAGTCTAAAGTGGTACCATCCAGGAACACCACCTCATAGGTAGTTTGTGTAGACTGAGTCTATTGCCTCTGCAGAATAACTTGCAGTCATCATCACACAGTGGAGACTCAGATGACTAACTCATGTGCATCATTGCCATTGTGTATGTAACACTGCAAAAATCATTAATCAGATGAGCTAAGTGCATAGTGGCAACAGAACTATCAAACCCATGCCAACTCAATACTACTTTCCTGTGGGTCTCCACTGTGAAGTTTGCACAAAAGTGCCTCCCAAAGGGGGAGATGATCAAACCAGTGTTACAGGTTCTTTTTTTTTTTTTTTGCTGGCTAAGGTTGTCAGGAATCGCCCATCCCTCATACTGGACAGTTCAGAAACCTCCTACATCTGCCTTTCCCAGTGAATTGTCTCTCCTTTCTCGCCAATCAACCCAAGCCAATGCCATTTTTTTGCTATGTCCTCTTCTGAGTGCTGATAAGGCAGCTATTGCAGATAAGGCACCGGTATTCGAATTTGTTTGGAACACAAAAGGAAGTTCATAACGGTGAAAATTCCATCACAGATGCACTGCACAGTATCATTACACCAGCTGCGGAACATGATGAATTAAAGCTGCAGCCAAAATGGGGGGAGATTTCACATTTAATTAGAGAGCCACCCTGTTCTGTCTTGAAAGGTTGCCACAAATTGCTGAGCATCAAAGGCCTCTCCGGGGGTAGAAGGATTGCAAAATGGGTTGACAAGGCCAGGATGGTCCTCTTTGTCATGCTTTCGTACTGGCAATAAAGCAGTTTTGCTGTCAGTCTCCTGCCAGGTGTCTCTCTCTCTCCCCCCACTCCAAGTATCCCAAAGATGATGCATTTATAGAGATATAAATGTAGAGCGGCTTCATCCTCCTCACTGTTAGACTTGGCAAAGTCCCGCACATGCATCCTATGTAAAACAGTGAGCATATCCAATTCTATCTGAAATGCATTGCCCCACATTTTCTGCTTTCATGTTTTCCCCCTTTTATTTATTGTGACTTTATATTTGCTTTGCACTCCTTAGATGCTTTCTATGCAAGTTAGTGGTGTATAAATATTTTTATGAATTAAAACAAAACGAATAGATCTGACACATCAGCTTTCCTGAGCATTTCCTCAAAGGGCCCCGGCTAAGCTGACTTGGGCAGAGGCCTTCTGCTGGGGTGGGTACGATGGTGGAAGAACCACATACATGAGCCTAGGACAGGGGCGAAAGGAGGCTGTAGTTCACCTGGATCAAAGACCCAGTTTGGCACCCTCCCACACAAATTTGCATGGACACACACACAGAGAATGAGAGTCTAAATGGGAACCCTCTGTAGGCTTCACCTGGGGCAAAAGACCAACTAGCCCTCTGCCTCCCCATAACTATGGCTCTGGCCTAGGAGCTCCGGGTATAGGGCGGTATATCAATCCAAATAAATAAGTAAATAAATAAATAAATAAATTCTAAAGCCATCTTCCCATGAGACAAATAATTTATGTTGAGTTTTGAAGCTACTGCCTCAGAAAAGAATGCAATTACAGAGCTCTCCAGATGCATAGGGATGGGATAGCTAAATGTGACACTGTGGCATCTTGGGCTCAAAATAGCTATCTCAGGAATGAGGAAGCAGAAGAATCTTCTCTTTTTAAGGTTTAAACATATGCGGTTGATTCTGGCTAGCTCATCATTCATGCCAGTAACCTCAGCAGAAATCCTCATCTGCAGCTTTGACCAGGCAGAATGACAGCTGTCTGTCTGGGAGGCAGGAAGGTTATATTTCCTGCAGCCTCTTCTCAGGACAAGTGCAATGAAATGAAGCCATGGGGATCAAAGACTTAAGAGGATTGACTGCCTGCAGGCTATAAACAGCAGTGGCATTGATCCAGCCGAGATCACTAATAATTCTTAGCGGCTACCTTCTGATAGCATCTAATCTGCCCTCCAGAAAACAATGTGGTGGCATCTGGGCCACTAAGTCCCCAAGGTTTGCTCACTGTCATCCTCTGGGGACATAAAAAAAGGAATGCAGCAATTGAGCCTGCAATGCCTACCATGTGGCAGAAGTGGTTTATGATGCTACTGTTGTGCCATTCATTACTAGAAAGAAGGAAAGGGATTATCAATTTCATGCAAAATTAATATGGCTACTTACTTGAATGCTGCAGGCCCAGCAGTCTTTGGTTATTCTACAAGTATGTATGTGGGGCTGTCTCTGAAGACGGTTCAGAAACTTCATATGGTGCAGAATTCAGCAGCCAGGTTGTTCACTGGGGCAAAGTGGTTTAAGCATATGACACCAATCCTGGCCCGACTGCGGTGGCTGCCAAACAGGGTCTGGGCCCAATTCTAAGTGCTGGCTTTGAGCTATAAACTCTTAAATGGCTCAGGACTACAATACCTCAAGAACTGCCTCTCCCCATATGAACTGACCCAGACCCTGCAATCATCATCTGAGGCCCTTCTTTATGTGCCCTCTCCATGAGAGGTCCAGAGGGTGGCAACATGAGAACGGGCCTTTTCTGTGGTTGGCTCCCCATTTGTGGAATGCTCTCCCCAAGAGAGCTCACCTGGCTCCTTCATTACATATATTCAGGAGTCAGGCAAAAACATTCCTCTTCCTCCAGGCCTTTGGCTAATTAAACAATGCATTGCTTCCTGCAGTAATTCAAGCTTTTGGATTGTCTTCAAAGGCAACAACTGGGTTTGAACTGGGTTTCTGGGCTGCTGGTTCAACACTCTAATGCCTATACCACATTGGATCTCCAATTAAGCCCCAAATGTTACAACTAGAGCAATATAAACACAAGAGGGGCACATTGCGGATCCACATGCTAGCTCCTTTTCATTGCATCTTTTAAATGGTAAGCCTAAGGGCACAGACTGGTACTATCTTTCCATTAATCTTTGTAAGCTGCTTTGGGAACCTTTTTGACCAAATAATGGAATTTAATACCCCTCACATGAATGAATGAATAAATATGACTAATGTAATATGTAGTTTGGTCCTGTGTCAAGTCCCATTGATCTCATTGAGAACTAAGTGGAACCAACTTAGTTTGAATCCCACCCACCGAACTTTATTAATATTGTGAACCACATTTAGCACTTCAGTCGAAAAGTAGGATATTAACCCTTTAAATAAATATTTACAAAATACGTGCTGTTGGTGTGTACGATCTTTCATTCAACTTACATATAATATACACGGGATACAGTTAAATATATGCTGGGTGTATATGTGAGATGAGGAGTGTGGCACACTTTGCAGGAGTAGTAGGGTCTGAATTGAGACAAAATGAGTCAAGGAGGGAGGAGGGAACTTGAGAGGTTGAAAGTGCAACATATGCCGCAGACAGTCTCTCATCCAGAGATAGTGGAAACCAGCTTTGGGTTGTCCAAAATCCAGAGGTGTTGGGACAATCTCTCTATCTACTGAGCAGTGACACTTGCATTACGATTCATTCCATCACTAGACATTGCTACTTCATTCTACCAAACACAACCAGATGTTGTCATTTATGTTTACCTTCCAGAGTTCTGGATTGCACTTCTTTCCCCAAGACAGGAGTGGCAGATCAACTTTCTGGGGGTTGGAACCAAAAGCAGCAGATCAACTTTCAGTGTGATGAAAGGGATTAGGCAGCATTTCCGTGGCTCTGTGTCTGTAGCCTGGTAGATTGTTTAAAGTTGCAGATTTGAAATGCTAGGTTTCTTCAAAGGATTAATTCATCTTTTGATCCAATGAGCACTCTGACGAATGCTCCTTTCCCTATCACATTCAAACACATGGTCCCCTTTAGAAGTTAATAAACCCATTTGCTGCCAAATAACAGGTTTTTCCAATATTGCTCTATCAGGCGGAGGATAAGAGGTTTAATGTCTTAGGTATTTTTCTTCTCCTCTTAAAAGCTAAATCAGGTGTATCTGGTGCTGGAAGGAGCAACACTTCCCCTTGTTATATAAGCATTATTTCCAAATCTTCCATAGCAGCCACCACTGATTCCAACAATCCATTATTGCATTAATAATGTGGATATAATTTATGTAGCAGTGCCATTTCTGGTGGTCATCAAAGATGGCAGAAGAGCACAAATTACTATTTCTAAAAAAATGTGCCTAGTGCCTGCCCAGACATCCTTGGCTTTTGGGTGTATGTAAATAATTGAAAGAGTGAGTGATTAATTCCAATGAGGAATGAAAGAGAAGACTAAAACCTCAAATAGTTAAACACCACAGGAATCTTAACTCCTACACAAGTTCACCAACCAGCCAAAAAAGATAGGCTCTGTGTCTTTTTTCTGGAAGTCAGCCAATGGGAATGAGAGATGAATTTGCGCTATGGGGGCACTGAAAAGCAGTCTTCATCTCCCTGGTGCCCTCCAGATGTTCTGCAGCACAATTCCTGTCAGGAGACAACAGGCTGCTCTAAAAACAGGCCAAAGTCCAGCTTAAATTATGTCCCATTTTAAGTCTCATTGGGATTCATATTCATGTAATCATAAGCATCTCTACTAGGTGTAGGTCCCATACCACCATGTTCAATGGGACTTTTGTTCAGGATAGTGTCTGTAGAATTGCAGCCAAACTCCTCCATTGAAATTAATGGGATTCAAAAGAGCTTGCGTTTGAATAGAATATGTCCACATTACCTAGGAGAGTGGAATTGGGGTATAGAGAAAGGGAACAAACTTCCCCAGGGCACCACAAGGCTGAGATTCCCAAATGAATTGGTGAAGCCATATGATGCAGCTGAAGAAACCATTATGGTCTGCCTTCAGCCACTAATTGGCACGTATCCAATGGGTGGAGTAAAATGCGAAGAGCTTCAGTTTCTTGTTAAACTTAAAAAAGACTCTGGACTGTGAAACAACCATGGCATTGGTTGCCATGATTACATTGAACAAGCTTACGCCAAAGGCTTGGAAAACCTATTTCTGCAAAGTTGCACCCTCTCAGTTGCATCCACATATTGCAGTAGGGAACCTCAGGCTGAGGGGGGAAATGTGGATCTCCAAACTTCTTTCTCCCCAGGCCACACACCCTCCCTAAGCCACACCCCTCTTCCCAGGCCACACCCCCTCAATGGCCCTGTTCTGCACCCTCAAGCGCTTTTGCCTGGCTTGAAGTGTGATAATCTTGCATGCCTGGAGGGAGGGTCTCTCTCTCTCTCTCTCTCTGTGTGTGTGGATTGTGTAGAAACCTCTGGCTTTGTGTGGCTAGAATGTAGTCTACCGTACAATGATAACAGTCATATTTACTGCTCCACCCCCTTTCCCCCTTTGACCTGTAGTTCCCAAAGGGTTGCCCAGAGAAATTGTGGCATTTGAGCTTTCTCATATTACATTGGAAGGTAAGACAGCAGGCTCAGGAATGGCACTCTTTCCCCAAACAAGCTGTCATGAAAACTTAGGTCAAAGCTGTCATACAACATACCACTGCTTCAGAGGGACAATTCTCACGGTGTCAGGAGTTACTTTTAGAAGTTTGTTCTCGATACCAAACTTCTGCGACAGATGCATTTAGTGTAATGGTCACATTGCACTTTCATGCCTCTTTGGACAAGGGTTTGTCTCCCAAGAACATGCATCTGTAATGGTAATCAGCTCTGAAAGATTAAACTTAGCACCTTGAACTCCAAAGAAACTGAAATGAATCTTAAATATACTTGAGGCCAATTCTTAGCTCGCTTTTCTCCTACACTACAGAGTCAGAGCCATGTGCTAAAGAAAGAGAGAGAATGAAATACTGGGAGAACTGACACGTAAATGTATTTTTTAGTTCTGATACAGATGAGAGCTCATATAGCTCAATGGCTAAGAGGCTGAGCCGTGAACCAGGAAGCCCTCAATTTAAAACTTGTATCTGCCGCAAACTCAGTAAGGCGAATTAGTGAGTTGAGCTTCAGCTCCTACCCCTGCCATTTGGAAGATGGGGAAAATAATTCTGACCTATTTTCAGGTTGTTATAAAGAAATGTATGTGAAATGTTTTCAACGCTCCAAAATGCTGTCAAAAACCAAAGCAGTAGTAATATCCTGGAAAGCCAAAACCCCTGCTGTGACCAAAATAAGTACTCTTACTGCAATTCTTATGTTGTGATTTGTAACAAGCCTGAATCACGGGGTAGAACACCCACAATTGACTCTGGTTGGGTATGCCATGAAGGCAAAGGTGATGGTGTTGTGTAGCATCTAGAGCAGGTGTTGGGACTCTCCAGATGTTGGCAGAATCAAAAGTTTTCAACAAGCACAGCAGTCAATGTACTTTATGGCTGCTCCAAGCTGCTAGATATGATTTTTAAAAGAAAGAAAGAAAGAAAGAAAGAAAGAAAGAAAGAAAGAAAGAAAGAGCCGGAGATGACTTGAGCCATCTTGTAAAATGAGAAGTCATTTGGAGCAAGCCAAGTTTGGAAGGAGTTTGTAGACATGCAATCTAATATGCATGTCCAGCTTCTGATCCAAGCACGATTCACTGAATGTGGACCAGGGGAGGTTCACTCCAAATTGTGGAATGAATAGAAATACTCACCCATCCCTAGTGAGGAACCACATCATTTATAACAAGATTATCCTTACTTGACTGTTGTAAACATTTACAAGCAGATTTCTAAAACACATTTAGTGATTTTTAGGTTCTATTTTCAAATGGGCATAAAATGCCTGTGCAACCCTGTAATGAATTCCCCTTTGAGCCAATTTATAATTTTGAATCTTGTATTTTAATTAGGCAGTGTTCCTGCCCCCCCCCCCATTTGTGCTAGTTTTGTTATTTTTGTAAGCTGTTCCAGGACCATTTGGTGAAGTGTGGGCTATTATTACTACTACTACTACTACTACTACTACTACTACTACTAAACTTATTTTAAAAGTTTAATTTAAACTGCATAAAATCTAAACCATGAAAATTGGGGTCAAGTGTAACAATACTATAGTCCCAGTCTCATTATTACAAAGAACCAAAGTAGAAATTAAAATAGAACACAATACGAAGCCTGCCTCCATGGTTTAAACACAGAAACATTGACCAGGAATGAATCAGGGCCTGCTTTGATGCTTTTGAACATATGTAATGCTATGAAAATAAATCCATGTATGATAGCACCACGTGAGCCTTTTTAGCATTTCAATTTAAACTTTTTGTTTAATACTGCATTTTACCCTCATTTAGGAATGGTGACCTTTGCATTGCCCCTGCAGCACTTTTTGGTCTTCCACACAGACTATAAGGCAGGGACGTGGGACCTGTGGCTGTCCAGATATTGTTGGACCCCAAATCCCACCAGCCACAGGCAACGTGATCAATGGTCAGAGATGATGGAACATCTGGAGGGCCACAGGTTCCCCATCCCTGCTATAAGAGGGTCCACATGGGTCATGACTATGCACCTTTGGTCTTGGGGAGATTTGAAGGATAGATATTGACTAGCAGAGTTCCAGGCCCCTGCAAAAGCCATTTCCATGCTTCAGGTTATAGGAATGTGGAAACATCAGTAGTGAGACTGAAGCTTCTGTTCCATTCTGGTGAGAAATGACAAGAACGGGTTTAATTAAGTCAGTAAATTCCAATGACACTGCGAGTGTGGCTTCATTAATGACAAATTAAAGCCTGCTGAGGCACACTTATGTTTATCTAAAGTGCTGAGCACCAACACATTCCTGTTAAACAAGATTGGGGCCTTACAATAACTTTTGATGGGGAGCAGTGATATTTGCTCTTAGTCCATTGATGTCATTATTAAAATGTGTGTGAGAGAGCCAGTGACTTTAGATATCTTTTACAGAAGTAACCAGTGAGATTGGCGTAGAGAAAACGATATGGTCAAAGTCAGGGAAATGACTGTGACTAAGGACTATTAAACTCAAAAGCCTTCTCACTTTTGACTGTTTGGTAACATTACCCAGCATCCTGGGCTGGCATCTGGATATGGCATCTTCTCCCTCCAGCAAATCTGTGGATTCCCGAGTCTACATTTCCTCATTTTCGCCCACTTGCTGACTTCATTCCAGCATGCACAGTCGTCTCATTTTTCATCCATCCCATGTGATGAATCCTGAAGCAGTAATCTCTTTTTGCATGGTTCGTTTCCAGATTCATAGCTATGAAAGTGTTTCGGTCATCTGCAGAAAGATCACAGTCAACCACTCAGAAAAAGGATTTCTGAACATCACTGAAATCGCTTGCCATTCCCATCACTGGAACACACCAGCAACTACAGGAGAACACTTCAATGGTAAAAAAATAGTCTGGTGTATCTGCTTGCATGTGCACAAGCACATACACATGCCCAATTCTTTTCCATCTTTAACATAATTTTAATTTTCTACACTTCAAGCGGCCTGCCCCAACCTTGTTGCCTTCCAGAAGTTTTGAACTGCAATGCCCATCAACCTTGACCATTGGCCAAGCTAGCCAGCACAGATGGGAATTGTAGACCAAGACATCGGGAAGCCCCCTGTTTGGAGAAGGCTGCCTTATAGCATTATTGTTCTCAGAACCGAGAGAGCAGAGGGCCTTCTTGGTAGTGACGCCTGCCCTGTAGAAAGCACTCACATCAGATGTCAAAGAAATAAACAACTATCTGACTTTTAGAAGACATCTGAAGGCAGCCCTGCTTAGGGAAGTTTTTAATGTCTGATGTTTTATTGTATTTTTAATATTTTGTTGGAAGCCACCCAGAGTGGCTGGGGAAACCCAGCCAGATGGGCGGGGTAATAATAATAATAATAATAATAATAATAATAATAATAATTAGTGTGTGTTGAGCAGAAAACATTTAAAACTGGGATGGGGAACCTGTGACCCTCCAAATATTGTTCAACCCCAAATCCCACTAGCCCTATCCACCATAGCTAGTGGTCAACATTGAAAGATGTGTGGTATTACATCATTATGCGCAAAGTTTTTCCACCTTTCACAAGTGGCAGTCAACTGAAGAAGTGACAGCAATACTGTGAGTACAATGGCATCATGCCATGTGTCCTCTTTAAGCACTGGGTAGATACCTAGCAGGAGTGGCTGTGCATCAGAATCCTCTTTTAAAAGTTTTGAGTTGCTGCCGCCAGGCTTAGAGTCTCAGAAGATTCTCCTCCTCCACAGAGAGGTCAATGGAGTTATGTACAATGCACAGAGAAGGGCACCCTATACTTTGTGCAGGCCCCAGTAATAACAAACACTACATTTGTCTTTGATGACCACTTGTTCGCAAATGTCTTTGGAACAAATGACTTCAGTTCACTGAATATTCTCCTCCAGGCAGGTATTATTTTTCAGTTTAGGTACTGTTACATCTGCAGTCCTAATCTTCTGCTCTTCAAAGGAAATAAATCCTGAAAATTCCCTTTAAAAGCTCAGGGATACGATCTCTCCAATTCAGCAAGGGCAGTGGAAGACCAAACACAACACTATCCATGATTAGAAAAAACAAAACAAAATAGTAAATCTTAGGGGTGTGCATGGGCTCCAAATTCACTTTGTAGTTATATCTGTGAATTTTTAAAAATTCTGTTCTGTTTCTGGTCATTCCGTGTGTTCTCCACTTAGATCTGTAATTTGACTCCTGACCCACTCTGTATTGTGTTTTCCTGATACATGGGTAATCTGAAAATTGGGTAATCTAAAAATAGCTGATCCAAGTTGTGCATGTGTTATTGAGATTGTGCTTTGATACTGGAGGGTGAGAATACCCCTGCATCATCACTATTTAC
Source organism: Podarcis pityusensis (assembly GCF_964106645.2). Classification (NCBI taxonomy): domain Eukaryota; kingdom Metazoa; phylum Chordata; class Lepidosauria; order Squamata; family Lacertidae; genus Podarcis; species Podarcis pityusensis. The sequence continues at coordinate 40,126,926 of NC_138029.1, read as the reverse complement.
CTCTTTATTCAGCCCATACATGGAAATGATGCACACTCCAGAATGAGTAGATGTAGGGAACATTGGGTGTTTTTTATACTGCACACATCAGTCAATTGTCAGGGCAACAGTGGTCCATTTCACAGTCCATAGAGGGGGCACAAACTGAGAAACCGATTGATCACAAAGGAGAGCCTGGCAGAGAAACCCAAGGAAGCTATTGCACCAGCAATTCCCTGAGTTAAACTGAGAGCTTTTATATGAGCTGGAGGCTGCACCCTTTCTGGCTCCAGTCCAGGCACGCACTTACATAGCTCACCCCTTCTCCTGATTAGTCTTATGCAAAGCGACCCCATGTGTTTCTAGTTAGGCAGTCCATCAGCAGCCCAGGAGCCCCTTTGCTAGTAGAAGGAGGAGTGCTTCATAATCCAGCTGGGAGCCTGGGCAAGTGGCGCGGAGTCCCTTGGGACCACAGCTGGAATGTTGAAGGCTGTGCTAGAAGAGTGGGTGTCTTTGAATTGCTGGGGGTGCTGGGATTTGCTAGGGTGAACATTTTCCTCCAGGGAATCCTGGAGGGGTATGTCAGGGGACCCTGGCATGAATGCCCCCTACAAAGCATGAATATGCACTCTACAACAAGCCTCAGAAACCTCTGCAATGTGTGAGGCTTCCAGGGCAAATTTCAGGGATTCCCTGATAGGCTAGCTGATTTGGAACATGTCCCCTGAGGGCTTGAAAGACTATGGTTTACGCCAATCTCATTGTGAAGCAGAAAAGAGCTCTGTGAAATGATAAAAAAATGTGCACGCTTGTCACCAGCGGAGCTTGATCCACCACCACTTTGCTTGGCTTGTTTCTTTCCTTCTCAGGGATTAACAGAAAACTCAAAAACACGGAGACAAAACCACAGAATTACATGCAACGCAGCAAGCCAACTGTTCACACATGACTTTGAGCCAACTATTGTTTCCATCGCTTCTATGCAGCATGTACCAAGAAATGGGTTATTTAATCAAGGATGGCACAGGTCTCCAAAGCAAACCCTCTCACAATTGTTTTCAATTACCCGTCCTTGCCAAGTTGTGCTTGCTTATTTAAGGCAAGCAGATTGGAACAATTTACAGTTGGCCTTTATTGCTGAGCCACCTCTTTTGCTGTTGGCATTCCATTTTGTTTTAATAAAAGGAATCCCGGTTTGAGCAGTGATGCAATGAATAAAACTCTAACGGACTGAATTCCATGGTGTCTTATTTTTGACTGTGGTGGGGGAATCTGGGCTTATGACTTCAGCCAGAAGATAGGGGCTTACATGACTGAAACCTTCTTTATAACTGTCTGCACTGAAAAATTAGATGCCGGGGAGAAGGCTAGGCAGAACTGCTCTCCATGACATCTGTTATTCTATGTGTGGGGATTTATCGAATTGCATTTTTCATGGGAAGAGCATGCAATCATGTGAGCACCAGTAGCTGAAAGTGGAGTGGGGCAGCAGTGCTCATCTGACCTCCAGGTGAGGCAACAGCAAGACTGGTGTGTTTAGTGTGGTGCAAATGCACTGGCAGAGCCAATCTGGCACTCCTGCTGGTGTATTTGCACCTTGCTGACTATGCTGACCTTGCTGGCATCTTGCCCATCCCCTCTACCTCTCGGTAATCAGCCGTGAAGCAGCTGACTAGAGGACATGAGAGTTCTATCATCCAACCCCACCATATGCTACTGGCGAGTACTGCTTACATTTCTAGACAGGTTTCCAGCCAAAGTGAGAACCAGGTCTTTGTTACTCATGCCTTTCCTAGCAATACCCTAACTTCATGACTATTTGTTTTACCTGCTTCCAAGTATTCAGTGCTAGTGGCTGAAGCTTGCACCAGAAGCCCCTGAAATCTAGCCTTCTCCTTGTCTGCTCTGTGCTGTTGCCACCACTATGATCTTTCAACACAAAGAGAATACAAGCACGCCTATTATCATGCATCATTTTTATCATGAGTGCAGTGGTGCAGCAAGATAATTTTAAATCCTGGACATAACCATCTTATAACACACCCACACACCTATTTAGATGGCCATGTGTATTACTTCAGTTGAGAAGCACACATTAAAATCCACATTAATTAAAATTAATATTTTCCTTCTCCCGGTCCCTCTGCCATTTCATGCTTTACAACTACTTCCATATTCCTGATATGTGAGGGCAACAAACAAACCCGGTTTGCAAACTCTTGGTTTTTTTAAAAACAATACTCTGAGTTTTGCATTTAAAACCAGCTTCAATACAGGGCCATCGTGAATACAGGAATAAAACCGGAGTTTGCATCTGCTGCCTTGATGCAAAACACATTTATTTGGAAATGAACTCTTTTTTTCATTGTAGAAAATGATGACGTGCTTTAAAGTAAAGATAATAAAATGACTATATGTCATCTGCATGCTCGGTCAGCCACCCACAAATTATAAAGCATTTTAAAAAAAATCTTCCCAACTCTTGAGATGAAAAAAATTCTGGTACTTGGATAGGCCTATGAACAGAGCCCCATGGCTACAAGGGAAGACCTCAGGTTAGAGCCTCTTGTTTTGGGTGGTTCTTTGGTGTGTGTTTGTGTGTGTGTGTGTGTGTGTGTGTGTGTATACAGTATAGCAGGCAGAATCCAGGGCAAAACCTGTATACCATTCAAGTGTTACTAGACTCCAGCTCACACCATCCCTGTTCACAGACCATACTGGATGCAACTGATGGGACCTGGAGTCTTACCACATAGAAATCATATGGAAGGGACCCTGAGGATTATCTAGTCCACCTCCCTGCAGTGCAGGAATATGCAACTATCCCATATGAGGATCAAACCTGCGACCTTGGCATTATCAGCACCATCCTCTAACCAACTAAGTTATCCAGGCACCAAGCCTTCCAGCCTCACCCCAACAAAAAGGCATACAGTGGTACCTTGGGTTACATACGCTTCAGGTTACATATGCTTCAGGTTACAGACTCCGCTAACCCAGAAATAGTACCTCGGGTTAAGAACTTTGCTTCAGGATGAGAACAGCTCATCCTGTGGTGCTCCAGTGGTGGGGCGGCAGTGGGAGGCCCCATTAGCTAAAGTGGTGCTTCAGGTTAAGAACAGTTTCAGGTTAAGAACGGACCTCCGGAACGAATGAAGTACTTAACCCAAGGTACCACTGTAGCTGAAATCAAACTTATATAGGAGAATGAATGCAATTTAATGAAAAATAATAAAATAAAAACATATGGCTGAGTGGTAAACAACTGAGAGCTGGACCTTGCTCCTTCTGAGACCTGTGGGTATAGGGTGGTATATAAATTCAAATAATAATAAGTTTCTAGAACCTGGGAAGCTGTCCCCAAAGAAATGGGGACTTTTAATGGACTCTTATGGCAATGGCCTCAATGATGGTTTGAAGGGGTGAGCCAGGTGGATCCGATGCATTCTATGACCAAGAGAGCCTAGACTTTTACATCCTGAGTTCCCTACTTACTTTATTTATCACTCTTGAGCTTACATTTACACAGGTAATAAAGGTAGAATAAAAATAAGATGAAAGCCATAAATGAAATACTGTTCAGCTAAATATCCAAGGTGTGATATAGCCAACCCTATGAATATCTCACAGCTCCTGACCTGGGGGGGGGGGGGGGGGCTGTTTCTGCAGGAGTCCCTAGGAATGGTTCCAGTTTTCAGAGAGTCAGCTTCCTTCAGCTGTGATGTAGGTCTGCAGAAAACCTGACTTAGGATACAACTTCTGCACACACTTTTTGATCCAGCCAGGCTTTCCTCAAACTTTTCAGCCCCATGCTACAACGCTCAGCACTGAACCTTCTCCCCGGAGCCTGAGATGACACTTTACTAATAAAGGGAAAGTAGTTGGGAGAGCACAGAGGCAAGATTCCTCAAGAGAGAAAGCCTGGCTGTTGACAATATAATAATGCCGATGGGTGGCATGATGCCAATTTGCTGCTCCTCTGGTGGCTGTGACACATCTTTAAAAAGTGTTTAATTACTGCCTGAGTGGAAGTTGTCATAGCATTTCTGGTTAGTCTCAAAGTCTCAGGGTAATGATCCTGAAGGGTTAAAGTGGTGATAAATCTTACTCCAGATTGCTTATACAACCTCTGTGAATGTGGGAGTTATTAAGCACTGTCGAAGGAAAGCTAACACAGTACAGCAAATGCACACTTCACAAAGGAAGGAAGGAAGGAAGGAAGGAAGGAAGGAAGGAAGGAGGAATAGAGGTTTTGAGGTACCAGTGAAAGTTATACCCAAAATGTCATCTGTCCTGCCTGCTCTCAAGGAACTCTCAATTCCAAACACATCTATTAGAGATGGATCTCAGTGAAGCATACATCTATTCCTTTTGTCAGGCTAGTGAATGGTTGGTGGATGTTTCCTCAGTGGGAGCTAATGGCCAGGAAAGAGTAGGAGATTCATTTTGAGTGTTTTGAATGGAGGAGTCAAGACATTTTGTAGTCTTTGGGCATTTCAGTATGTATATCTATGGGAAGGATGCAACATAGCACTAAGGTGGTTGTTTCATCAGCACAAGCATTTCTGCTTGCAAAACAGAATCAACGTTCATCTCCTCCCCTTGCACAAACGCTGTGGGCTCTCCTGACCCCCCAGAGTGGATTTGGGGGAGGCATGGTGGGATGCAGAGGGGAGAGAGGGGAGAAAACCCAGTTGTGTTCACCAGAATCCTTACGCTGGGTTCTGCTGGGTTAGTTAAATATGGTTCTATATCTATCATCTATGTTAGATAATGTAAGTTGAGCGGTTAATGTGCAGAACAAGTGGCTATCATGCAGACCTCATGGAAAATGTGCGTATAACCAGCCCATGGAACTGGGCACATATCTGAGTTCATATAAAAAAATGTCTACTAGGGCCTGAGGAACATGCATATATTGACTGAAGTTTGTACATTTTGCAGCCATTGTGCGCAATCTCTCCTGTGGCACTCCACTAACTGGGGAACAGCTGAGTGAGAAGGAAAGGCAGCTGAACTGCAAAGGAAGTTAATTTTTCTATGGAGCCTCATGCCTTATTTTCACTGCTCAGCTGCTCAGTGGGAGGGTCTGCTGAGTGCCATGTAGGATTTGACAATAGGTCAGGAGCAGCCTGAGGGGCACAGATTGCACATATCTGGATTAGCGATAGAAAACAAGGGCATGTTTCTTGGAGACTAACATTTGGACTAGAGAATGTGCACATTGCGTGTGGGGTATGTACAAAATGCAGTGGAAAATGCATATTCCCCAAGCCCTGTCAGGGATTATGCATAATGGCCAGAGAATGTACAAAATTCAGTCAATATATGCACTTTGCCTAAGGTCAGTAGGAGATCATGTATATTGACCAATGAATGCACACAGTTCCCTCTTCTTGGACAAATTATGTACACATTCTCCATGAGACATGGTGAATGTGCACAATAGCTGGTTGTTGTGCACATTAACCACTAAACTGACATTACCCCTTTATCTATGTAAGATCTTGTAGGTACCTCACATTACCGTCCTGTGAGGCTAAAGGAAGTTTTCCCTTGGCAGTCGGTTGGCAAGATAGCATCCTTTGCATAGCATCACCCAGCACATCTGTAGTTCTTCTAAACCAGGCCAGTGAGGAGCTGGGCAATTCACTCATCTCATCTGTATGTTTGATGTGGTGTATAACTTCAAACATCCTTCCAGGCTTGCTGGGAGTTCCACCTTGGGATGTCCTCCTGGCAGGACATTAAAGGTGACCCAGTCTACAATTAGGGTGAACGCAGTCTGTAATTTGAGGAAGCTTTGTGTGTCAGGATGTCAGCCTCTGCTGGAACAGCAGAGCCAGAGATTCCTTCCTCTGTCCCAATGCCTTTGGGGAAATGCACTGGTTGCTGATCATGACAAAATGTTGCAGTATTATTTTTACGAGGGATTGTAAAAGTCATTGCAGCCTGCACGTTACAATATTTTGTAACTACATTTTTATGAAGCTAAAATAGCAGCTTGCTGTTATTGCTGGGCATAAATTGCTACCACATTTTCTAGCTGCTTTAACGCCAGCCATCTAAACAGCTGCTTCTAAACACAGCACAATTATTCTCTGCTCTCCTTTGAGTGTAGATAAGAAGCTGTTCACAACTCCCAGGCCCAGATTGGAAGTCAGTCCAGTGGATGGCGATGGAGATTACTTCAGAGTGAGGTTGCATAGGATTGCAGCCCAAACTCTGTCATGATGGGAAGTTTATGAATGGGGTTGGTAAGATGGATGCTGGAAATGAGAGGATGGAATGAAAATATTCTAAAATGAAATATTGTATGACTGCAGCTGATGGGGCCCTGAAATGGCAAGACATGTAAGCATGGTATCTGAAGAAGTGTGCATGCACATGGAAGCTTATACATAGAACAAACTTAGTTTGTCTCTAAGGTGCTACTGGACAATTTTTTATTTATTTCAACTGCGTCAGACCAACATGGTGTGGCGATCACACAGGGTCCCTGGACGTTTGACGGTCTATTGATCCCTGTGCCACCACTGTGATTGCCTCTTCGCTGCTACCAACCCGTTTCCCTCAGGTACACATGGAGTCCAGACAGTTGTTAACATTAACTAATAATCAAGTTTATTTGTTTAAGCACGAACAAGTTGATGGTTTCAGTTAATTTTTCTTGTCAGTTTCTTAATCTTAGTTCCTTAACTGTCCTATACATTCCTAACAACTTCAAACTGATTATCCCAACTATCTGTCTGACTCCACCTAACAGTTTCTCTCACTCTCTGACAACACAACTTGACCAACCCACAGACTTAACCTCCCTCTTCCTTCTCCAACTCCCAACTCTCAACTGACTTCCAAACAACACAACTCTAACTCTCACTCCTCCCCTTGGGTTCCCACTGGCCAATCACATCACACTCATTTAACCCTTTCCTTATGACCCACCTAGGAGGCAAACGCCACACACGGCTACCTACCTGAATCATGCTATACAATGTTAGAGCATTAGGGCAGTAGATACGAGTGTGAACATTAATGAAACCCTGGGAAGTCACATACTTTTATTCATGTGTTTACTCATCCACATTAGATTCACAGCAGATTCTGTGTATAATCTGTAAAAAGGAACATTACTGATGAACAGTAGCCAATAATCAAATAAATGAATACTTAACATTACTTATCATTTATACAATCCTCTGAAATTCAGTTCTTTGCCATTCTTATTTCGTGTATCTTCACAGCAACACTGCTACTTGAGAGCCAGCGTGATGCAGTGGTTAGAGTTCAGACTAGGACCTGGGAGATCAGAGTTCAAATCCTAACTTGCTATGAAGCTCACTTGGGCCAGTCACTGCCTCTCAGCCTCACATGGTTGTTGTGGGGATTGAAGGAGGAGGGGTAGAATCATACATGCCACCTTGGAGAAAAATGGTGGGCTATAACTGCCAGCAATATAAAAATAATAGGTAGGTATTTTCATTTTATAAGGGACTGGAGCAGAATGGTGCTCAAGAGAGTTAGAATCTATGCCCAGCTCATTCTAAAGACTGTTTCCTTCATGCTCTCTAAGTTCAGAGTAGAAATAGAGAGAGGTTTATCTTGGCAGGTCCTTTTATAGATTCCCTCTGTCTCCAGCCTCGTTGTTCTACCAAATTGGGATTTTCACCTGTTAAGAGATGTACCTAAGCAATGGCATCAATGAATTTGGGAACCATCTGCCAGTCTTGAGTTTCCTGGTGGAGTTCCCTCTCTTTCTAGTTGTTTCTTCTTTCATGAAACACCAGATCAGTGTCTTTCCCATCTTTTCCCCTTTGCACAAAACCACGAGATGACAGATGACAGGACAGAAATAAATGATGGCTATGAATGAGAACCAAATGAGTATCCTGATAGTTGCACAAGTCAGCACCGCAGGTCCCATATAAAAAGCCCTGAAAGATCTCATGAGACAGCTTGGCCCAAAATATTTCAAAATGGATTTTCCTGGCTTTCAATGAGCCCCATGATGCAATTTCATGTGACGCTAAGTGTAAATCATCCATGAGGGGAATATCAGGCTAAAGGCTTATACAAGGCGCATTAAGATTCATAGTTGTCAAGTGGAATAGATGAATATGAAGCAGAGCAATCCTATACTTCTGGCAACTCTATAGTTACTTTTATAGGCACCACGACTGGAGATACACTGCTGCCACACCGGCCGAATGGCTCCCCTATCAAATGACATCATCCCCGTGTCCCTGATAGTTGCACAAGTCAGCACTGCAGGTCCCATTTAAAAGGCCTGAAAGATCTCATGAGACAGAAAGCTGCTGCATTCAGGTACTGCTTGTGGGCTTCACTTAGGCATCTGGTTGGCCCCTGTGAGAGCAAGTTGCTGGCCTAGATGGGTCTTTGGCCTGATCGAGTGGGGCTCTTCTTCTGCTCTTAGGTTCAGTGTCCCTTATTGCAACAGTTCCATGTAAGAAACACCTTCAGCCATTGCAAACTGTCTGCCCTGGAGGTTTCAAAGGAAAGGGATAGAAGCAGGTGTGCTTCCAAGGAGGAACACCTGGGAGCATTCTGGTCACTACAGCTGGTCATGGAGTGGGCTTTCCTCCTTGCCTGCACAGAATGGGATGTGAGGTGGATTCTGTACCTTGAGAAAGCAGCCCATGGAGGGGATGTTAGAACATAGCAAGGTTAGAACATAGGATAGATAGAACATAGCAAGGAAACATGCAATATCCCCAACAGTATGAAATGTCCATTGTAATTCCACTTGTGGCTTCCAGCAAAAGAGCCATGAGTTAGTAGCATTAAGAGCCACCCATTTGAAAGAAGCCCAGATCAAGATGTCAAGGAAGTCCACCCCCCCTTTTAACCTTTTAGATGAAGATTAATCAGAGATCAATCCATATAAATATTTTCATACAAAAAATCCTACCTGGCCTTGCTTACAAAGGTTTATTGACAACAGTTGCCAAATGCCAAAGGGCGGGCAGAAAAAGGAGAGAATAGTTTCCATTTTAATGGTATTTGGAAGCCTCATTCTCTTCTTCCCATGTATCACCCACTGGCTTGGCTTTCTGGATATATATATATATATATATATATATATATATGAAACTATATATACACATATTTACACAGCTCTGCTGAGAAAAGAATGGCAACTGGTCCTCCTTTTCAAATGCAGTGATGAGTATATCACCGAGAAGAGCATGGCATGATTGGCATGTCTTAAGGTGAGCAGGGAGACTTCTAATCTCCGAGAAACTGCTGTTCTCACTCCCACCAGATGCACATAAGCTCAAAAGAGTGGCAGGCATGGATGCTGACAAGCTGCCTACAGTGTCAAAGCCAGAGATAAGAGGCTGCAGGCTCAAAAGAATGCCTCTGAACATCAACATGGTACTGCAGAGGCAGCAGTTCAAAGCTCTGGTTATTCTCAAGGGAGACTGCTAGCGAGGTATGACATTAATTTGCTGAAAGGAAGAAAAAATGCGGAAGAAAGAAAGAAAGAAAGAAAGAAAGAAAGAAAGCAAGAAAGAAAGAACAGTTTTTGGTAGATCATGCTACTGAACAGATTGGGACATTTAAAAAAACCCAAGGATCAAAAATCTCAGAATTGTGACTTCTTTATCCTTTAGTCCACATTTACCACTCTTAGCTTCCTGAACTTCATTTGCTAAGCTATGCAAGGCTCAGTGATCTTAGGCTTGCTTTATATAGAAGTAAGTCCTGTTGAAATCATTGGGCCCTACTCTTCCAAATAAATGCATTCAGGACTGTCAACAGTTTGCCATCTTTCATCTTCATGTCACACAAGATTAAATCAAATTGAACTTCAGCATTCTGGGAGAAACAGATTGGTGGTCTCAGTCCATTTGTCAATGGGCAATAAAGCCACAGCTGAAATTGAACTGCCGAATTAAAAGCAAAAGGTGAACTGCAACAGATCTGGGTTTGATTCTGCCCTGAGTTTACCATTCTACCACTCTCTGTAGTGCTATGGAGAAATATAATCAATGGGTCACAGCATCTATTCTACCTGACCTTTGCAAAGGGTTTTGCGTACATATCTTAAGTTCTGTTTGGGTGGGGGTTGTTGCTTTAGGATGAAATATGTCCTACCAAATGAAAGATGAAGAACAGGTTAAAAAATAGCATCTCCTCCTGAACCAATTTGCGAGAGAAATGCAGTTTGATAGCAGCCTTTAAGGTGCCTTTTCCTATTCCTGCATGTGGCAATCAACAGATCCCAAAACGTAGTAGTGGAGTGCTCAGCTGTCTACCCATAAGATTTTGACCGTACACTTAAGAATATGAATGGCAGTGGATAGCCAATATTCTGCCTTTGAGGAATTTAATGGCAGGCCAGCTATGAGGCACACAGCACAGTTCTTAATACAGTGGTACCTCGGGTTACGTACTTAATTCGTTCCGGAGGTCCGTTCTTAACCTGAAACTGTTCTTAACCTGAAGCACCACTTTAGCTAATGGGGCCTCCTGCCGCTGCCGCGCCGCCAAAGCACGATTTCTGTTCTCATCCTGAAGCAAAGTTCTTAACCTGAAGCACTATTTCTGGGTTAGCGGAGTCTGTAACCTGAAGCGTATGTAACCTGAAGCATATGTAACCCAAGGTACCACTGTATTACAAATGTTAAAGACCCAAATGAAGCATATCCCAGTCTGTCTCCAAAGGTTTTCTCATCCATGTGTGAAACATAAATAATTTTTATTTGCTGTGATCAAAGTGAGAATGTAAGGAGTGAACTGAATCCCCCCCCCCCCAAACAAGGGAACCAGAATTGGAAGGGACCTTTAGATGGGGATTCCCTTGGTCTTGACCCAGAAATGACATTTCAATTTGTGCAGAATACTGCAGCGGGAGGGAGACCCTGTCAGCATATAACACCTCTGCTCAGACACCCGCACTGGTTGCCCATTTGTTATCAGGTCAAGTTCGGGTTTGGGGGCGGTTTTTGCCTTGTAAATACTTGATTGAGATTCGTTGATAACAAAAAAAAAAAAAAAAAAAAAATCTTATGTAAACAAAAAAACGATCTTGGGTAAATGATCTTGTGTAAATATACAAATAAATAAAAATTAATTCAATCTTATATGATCTCTTTCATCCTACATTTTTACTAAAATACAAAAGACTTCTCATCAACTCCCAATGCATTTACCAGGTCAAGTTCAAGGTGTTACTATTAAGCCTTTAACAGCTTGGGATGAGTTTACTTGGGGATCACCTTACCTATGGACATATTCTATGGAATTTTACTTGTGAGGCTGTAAAATTTTTAACAAAGAAGCAATAAAAATACAATTAAAAATCAATATGAATGCAGACACACCACAGACCACCTGAATGCAGCATGGACCACAACTTGGGAACCCCTGCTGTAAGTGCAGTTAATACATTCTGTAATATAAATTACCCATCAAATGATCGGTGGTGGAAAAACTCCGCAGATTGCTTGTCCTTCCTTTGGGTTTTAAAGCAACAATACGTAAATGCTCTGATATTGTGTCTCCACCTGCCTCCAACCTTTGGAGGCTGGTTATTTAAAATAAACTTATGTAAACAGACCGTTTATCTCACCCAGAGCAGGTACTGCACAATCTCACTTAGCCGAAGAGGTCATTGAGTGCCATTCCCCACGCCACAGCCCATTCCTAGGGGAGCAATATCTGCATTACTTGGTGCAGGATTACGACCTATTAGCGTGGCTGATGGCAGGTGACAAGGGAAAGGAAAGTAATAAACTATTAAGAGCCCATTGTGCAAATATCTTCTTTGTATCAATCCATATCTCCCACCCATATGCAATCAAGCGCATCGATCTGCATTTTGATGGTGGGCTTTACACCTACATTACTGCCTTGTGAACTTAACAAAAGTTCATTGCCGAGGCCCAAGGAGATTAATTAAAGAGCAATCAAAACAATTAGTCTTTCTGTTGGAAACAAGCACCTATGGAGCTGTTCACCCACAGATCATTCCTCTGGAAAGATCAGGTATGAAAAAATATAGATTTCAGATGCTCAGTTTGATTACACAGTAGGAGGGGGAAAATGTGTTGCATTAAAATCCAAGTCATCTGTGGCTGCAGATCTATTTCATATATATATATATATATATATATATATATATATATATATCTATCTATCTTCAAAGGGGATTTACTTGCTAGAATAAACATGTTTTTCTTCTAGAACCAGCCAGGTAGTGATAGTGACTTTTAAGCATCTATTGAAATTGGTTAGGACTTAGCATCATAATGTGAATTTACAATGATTGTTTGGGAAGTGTTTAAATTGTTTAGGAGCCTGTCATTTCTAGACAGCAAGCAAAGCCGCTGAAAGAGTGGGGTATTCAAGGAAATGTGCTCAGGACTAGAATTATTATGTTATTGATGAGTACTGTTTTCTAATGGTGGTGCTTAAGTAGTGTTCCGGTTGCAACATAAATGACAGGGTACTAAAGTGCTTTAAGTTTTCAAGTTTTCGAAAATGATTTAAAATGTACATGCCTGGGGAAGGGCTGCAGTTCAGTGATAGAACACCTGCTTTGCATGCAGAAGGTCCTAGATTGAATCCTTGGCATCTCCAGGTTGGGCTGGGGGAGCCCCCTGCCTGAAACCCTGGAAAGCCTCTGCCAGTGCAGACAGTGCAGAACTAAATGCACCTATGGCCTGACTCAGTATAATGCTATAATGCTCCCAGGGAAATTACATCCCTCAAAAGAACTAGAAGAAATGGCCAATGCACGTTTGCACTGACCTCTGCTGCTCCCATTGGGTGAAAAAGGTTGCAGAAGCCCATATAAGACAATGGAAGGGGGCCTTGGCTCATTCCATCTCCTATCTGCGTTAATTGTAGACTTTTAGAAAAGAAGAAAATGCAAAAAGTTACAGTTTCTGTTTTGAGGCCAAAACAACACCGGGATATTCGGAAAGCGCAAAAGCCAGAGGATCATTGTGTTCCAATCTGCACATTAGTCCAGGAGGGGTGGATCTGTTCAGTGTGTATCACAATTCCCAAAGAACCAGTTCCTCAAGCATTTCTGCCATGGAACCTTTACTCGGCAGGCATTATAGAAAGAAACTATCTTTGTATGAATTTGATCTGTAATAGCTAATCTGCAATGTGCTTTTGCTTCAGGCTGTGCAGTAGTACAATCTGATAAGCGGTGTGTGTATACATATACATATTGCAAAATTATGTGTACTATGAACAAGGGAGCAGTAGATTCTGCTACCTCATCTGACCCTGAACTGCAAGACCCTATTCAATCCACTATGAAGGGAATAAAATAAGACATGCTGAAATCAAATTGTGGCAAGCCCAGGGTGTGTGGACTGAACCGAAACAACCACAGTGTCTGTAACGAGCTCACTTCAGGCTGAGTAAATGATGGAGTTTTCCAACGGCTGTATCCTGATGTAGTCCAGTGAGTACTGGGGAGATTGCACATAACTCTGCCAAGAAGATGGATGTTTCCTTGGGGAGCCTGCAGGCAATGGGGCAATCCATGCAAATCAGGCCTGATCTCATATGGTTGGTTTTCTTGAACCATCTATAAAAACTGGAGCGCCATGCGAGAAAAGAAAAAAGCTGGCAACAATATAATTGATAGTGTCTCATATATAAATATTAGCCTATTTCTCCACCATTTTATAGAAGCAGAGGTCCAACCCTCCCAGCATGGATTAAATACATACACTTGAGAGTCAATAAAGGATGCCATTTGATCCAGAAAGGGGGGGGGGACCCATCACCTTCCAAAAATTAAACAATTGGGCAATACCTTTAACAGGACCAAGCAAAATACTGAACTTTTGTGAGTTCTCTAGAACTCTTCATCAAGCTAGATCAAGAGTGGTTAATCTGTGGCCTTCCAGATGTTGTTGGACTCCAACCATGAATCTTTCTCATGCTGACACTGGGCTCCAGAGGCAGAGGGTATTATTATTTTTCTTAAATCTATATCCCACTTTTCTTCCATCACAGAATCCAGAGTGCCATCCATATGGTTCTTAGGCAGTCTCCCATCCTGGCACTAATCAGGCCTCCTTAGCTTCAGCAAGGCATCATGTGCCTTCAGACCATACTCTGGGACCGTGGGACACTGGCGGCGCTGTGGTCTAAACCACCAAGTCTCTTGGGCTTGCTGATCGTAGGGTCGGCAGTTTGAGTCCGCCCGATGGGGTGAGCTCTTGCTGCTCTGTCCCAGCACCTGCCAACCCAGCAGTTCAAAAGCATACCAGTGTGAAGAGATGAATAGGTACTGCTGTGGCAGGAAGGTAAACCGCATTTCCATGCACTCTGGCTTCTGTCACGGTGCCCCGTTGCACCAGAAGTGGTTTAGTCATGATGGCCACATGGAAAGCTATCGGCAGACAAACGCCGGCTTCCTTGGCCTGAAAGCGGAGATGAGCGCTGCACACCATATTCAAATTCGATGGGACTTAACTGTCCAGGGGTCCTTTACCTTTACCTTTTTACCTACTCTGGGACCAGAGACAAGTGCTCCTGAAATGCCCCATTTCTGGCCCTACAGCCCTTGTAGCATGGTGACATGTTTCATCTCCACACCCAGGATGGGGACTTGATGGCCAGATGTGGCTGAAGATCTGGTCCCATCATCCCTGACTATTGGCCATGCTAGCAGGGGCTGATGGGAGTCCAACAATATCCAGAGGGCCACAGCACTCTGAGTTTGGAGTTTAGCATTCAGCATGGGCTGCTGAGCCAATTCTTTGCACAGCATTCTTAATAAAACCCACCATTAATGAAGCTTTGTTTGTTTGCAACTTCACCAGGCTTCCTTTAAAGCTTTCTATTAATTTTCTCTATTGCATCTCTTTACCTCCAAGGCATTAATATGACACAGCATGAAAAACAGCAGCCAACAAACACAGCATTATAATAACCACAAAGCATGACATACTAATTTTCTCCTTAACATTACCTACCTACCTACCACTGTTAGAACGAAGCCGATCTCCAAATGCATCAGGCACCATCCTAAAGCTACTGGTGTTTTATTTTTAGATTTTACTATTATCTCTGCACCTGAATTATCCAAGCTTGTAAAACTCCGCTGTGTTGTTTTTTCACCGCCTCCTCCCTCCCTTGTCACCTCAGGTTTCTAACCGCAGAGGGAGTTACTGACATTAAGAGTCAGCAAATATATCTAAAAGACATCAGAGGGATTGAAATGCTTTCCGGTAATGCGAAGCGCAAGTCCACATGGCAGGGAGGAGGGAAGCCTCAGCTCCCTTTTGAGGCACATGTTCAGAAAGGAACTAATTATCCTGAGTCAACACCCTAATTCCCAGCACTTTGATCACAATTCTCTGAATTGTAAATATCGTGGAAAGGGAAAGGGAAAGTGTCATCTATCAGTTTTAATGAAAGGATCTCTGCCCGCAGAACGCTGCATGCGTTAAGAGAGGGCCGCTCGGAGTCACATCCTGAACAGCCACAGGGGACTCTGAACATACCTTCAAAGCATGTGTAACAGTCAAAGCCAATGGAGATCACAGGAGGCATGCTGTGGGTGATAACACTTCCCTCCAGAAAAGAGGCCTGTAAGCTTCACCGGCAATTCCACCTGCCGTTGTAGGGAAATTAAACTCCCACAGCTTTGCTGCCATTGCTTGGCAGAATTTTTATTTTTATCAGCCTCAAAGGGAGTATAGAACAAGAACAGATCAACTGAACGCACCAGGCTATGTGAGTTTCGCATAATGGCAACTCATGGTAGATGAATGAGCTCTAAGAGAGCAACAGGACTGTGGCGCCTGTGTAGGCCCTGGGTTTTCCTGGCTGGGTCTGGGTGTTCTCTCCATCTGTCATAAAACACTCTGTTTCATGACCAGACTCTTTCAAGATGAAGCCAATACACACAACACCACAGCCATCAGAATGAGTCACATAGGAGCACAGGAAGTTACCTTATACCGAGGCAGATCATTGGTCCACCTGCCTCAGCATTGTCTATGCTGACTGGCTGCAGTTCTCCAGGTTTGCAGGCAAAGGACAATCCCAGGCCTACCTGGAGATGCCAGGGATTGAACCTGGAACTATCTGCATGAACCAAAGATACTCTGAGGGACGGCCCTTCATACTGGCTCACAGGGATGGTGTTACTGACTATCCCTGTGGCAAAGCCTTTATGACAACCTCAGACGACCTCAGATGATTCTCTCTGTGTAGAATGCACTAATCCCACCAGCCTGCTGTTTTAGAATTTCTTCATATAGTCCCAATGGTTGAATACTTGACACCTTGAGCCTTCCCTAGACATGACCTTATTGTTGCCATCAGTCTGTCTTGGGAGACAATGGAGGAATGTGCCTTTGGCAGTGAAGGTTACTGTGTTGGAAGGTTACAGTGTCTGCTGTGGCTGTAGAGACGGATATGGGAGAGACATGTTTTGTTGCAGCTGGGGCAGATGAGGGCAACCAACTGTGCTGCTGCAAATGCACTGCGGTGTTTCTTCTTTCTGTGCTCCTCCCAGTGGTCATTTCTCCTCTGGTCACTGCTATGGATGCACAACCTGTCTGCCTATCTCCAGGCACTGTGGTCATCTGCAAGAGAAAATAAAAAATACACAGAGAGTGTCTCACAGAAAGTGAAAATAACATGTCCTCTGGTTTTAAATTTACTTTCATAGGAGAAGTAATATGCACAGGGTTGTTATCTGCGCCATATGTACTGGACTTGGTGAAGTCCAAGGCCTAACCGTATTGGATGTTTCTCCCCAACTTTCAGTCAAGACCTGAGTGTTCAATGTAAAATGAGGTGTTTCCATTATGTCTTTAGCCTCCTTCAGGCATTGCAGCCATGAAGGGGTAATATGAGATGGAGTCTTCACAGGTTTCCTTTCAGGAAAGAGTGAGGAATATATTTATAGTGTATTTTACACACTCTTCCTAAATGTATTAAATGACCATTTTTAAAAAAAATTAAGAAATTAATACATGGGACTAGTTTTCACACGACATGTTTACAGTGAAGGCGGCTGAGGAAGATTTGTCTGTAAAGGTAATAGGGAAAACGCAGTAAGTTTGGGAAAACATGTTCATGTAAAACACTGAACTCATCCATTTATTATAAACTCTAAGCAAGGAAAACTGGCCGCTTGAAAAGGCAAGGCAAGAGCACTGTCTATCTGTTCTTCAGGCACCATTGGATTATAAATTTTGCCCACAAAGGCTCAGGAGAGTTAGAAGGCACAGCTCATTGCTCTTCTTTTGATGTGTATCTGTTTTGACATCTGACGGTGCCTTTATAAAGCTGATGTCACCATTGCTTTTTCTCCATCAGCATTCAGTAAAGGCAGAGCAAGGGCTCAAGAAGAAAAGGAGGATTTGTGGATGGAGCATGTGTTGTGATATAGAAGTATTCAATCTGCAGATAACCGCCCCCTGCCACAGAATTACACAGATTCCTTGACTGTCAGGCATGTGAGATGAACCAGTTTGAAAGTTGCCCTTACACCCACACCCACCCACCCAAATGTTTCATGGCTAGTTGCAGTGCTGGTAAGAATGGTACCTGTGCTCAATGCGACTATGCTCCAGAGCTCTTAAAGGGACCCAAATCATCCCCTTTTCTGTAGCATAAAGGTAAAGGTACCCCTGACCGTTAGGTCTAGTTGCGGACGACTCTGGGGTTGCACACTCATCTCGCTCTATAGGCCAAGGGAGCCAGTGTTTGTCCACAGACAGCTTCCGGGTCAAGTGGCCAGCAAGAGTAAGCCGCTTCTGGCGAACCAGAGCAGCGCATGGAAACACTGTTTACCTGCCCGCTGGAGCGGTACCTATTTATCTACTTGCACTTGACGTGCTTCCAAACTGCTAGGTGGGCAGGAGCTGGGACCGAACAATGGGAGCTCACTCTGTCACAGGGATTCGAACCGCTGACCTTCTGATCGGCAAGCCCTAGGCTTAGTGGTTTAAACCACAGCGCCACCCACATCCCTTTCTGTAGCATAGACACTTCAAATCATGCCATGGTGAAAGTGAACTGGGGCTCTGAACTCAGCACTAGCTGTATTGCTCCATCAACCCCCACCACTACTGGCCAGGAGTTACTGCTGCCTTCCTCGCCCAACTTCTGGGGCCTGGAAATTTAGCTGCAGAAATGACCAGTACCCTTACTGGGATCAATATCTCTCCTTGTTTGCTTTAGTTCCTTTTCCTGCAGCCAGTTGGCTGCCTTGTAGACTCCCGAAAGTGTACTGAAAATGTCAGTGTGAACAAAGGAACTCTGGGAATCTTAGTTCTTTGTACCTCACAGGAAGGCAAAAATGTTCTCTCTTTTCTCCAACTGGTAATCCTAGAGTTTTAATAAAGAAATATAATAGTTCCATACAGAGGATCCTAGAGAATGGCTGTGTCAGATAAATGCTGAGATAGCTGGAGGACGAAAGCTGGAGGAGAGCTTAGCTAATTAGTAAAAGTTAAATGCTAGTAGTAGGGGGAGAAAATAACCAGTTGTGTTAGAAGTGAGTGATTTTTTAAAACATTAAAACTAGTGAATTAACTAGTCAATACTCATGACTGGGTTATCTCAAAGCATGACTGGTCTCATAAGACCCGTGAGCAAAGTTCTTGCCTTAGTGGTACAGATGGAGAAACTGCAACTGTAAAAGGAAGGCAAGTCTTCCGGGTTCCTGTCTCATATTGTCCACTTGACTCTCCCTTCACTGCAGCCTTTCTGCCAAAGAGAAGGAAATCAGCCCTTAAATGCCCCCATTGTTTGACTTTCACTAATACAGTGTAATTATTGCGGCTATAAGGCAAGAATTCCCATTTGTCGACAACTGGGAAAGTACTTCTGGCGATGATATTGTTCTGCTTGGGTGGCCTGTGCCTGAAGGTAATCCTTCAAAGGCAGCTGCTTTAAGTGTTAGTTAAATGGTACCTAGGGATTCACTTGACACAGGTGTCATGTTTAATCTTATTCATATATCAATAAAACCGGGACCATATGTGCACGGTGGTTGGCAGCACTGAACCTCTGAAACAATCAATATTTCCATTAACAGACTCATCTTCCCTGGTCGGATCCCCTCTACAACGTTCTCCACAACCCAGCCCTTTGCTTTTTGAATAGATTCCTCAAATGGTTGTTCCCCGGAGAATATGAGGCAGACACCGATATCAATTTTTCAGAGAGCTTGCTCTGTTAAATCTCACAAAGATCACAATGTGGGTGGGAGTTCTAAATAATTTGAACTTTTATTATGGCACTTTCCTCCCCCCCCCCCCCCGGTTGTTTAACACTTTCAATAGCCTCCTCAGGCAGGTTTATTTTTTTTTTTTAAAGCAATTTATTGGGTTTTACAATAAAAATAAACATAATAAACAATATAACATTTATCTTAACATATTTTCACATTTTCTTTGGACTTCCTCACATCTCCCGCTCCCACTTTCATCGTTGTAACATTTTGTCAGCAATTTATCATCTTATTTAAATTCTTATATCCCTTCTATATTTCATAATCTTATAATTCTCGGAAGGAGCTAAATTATCACAGTCTTACTTATTTTCTTAAAAACTTCTAAATTTAGTGGTGCTCAGTTATTTTAATCTAGCATCTTATTTAGCATTCACTCAAATTACAATACTTTTGTAAATAGTTCTTAAATTTCTTCCAGTCCTCCTCAATCCTCTCTTCTCCCAGGTCACGGATTCTGCCGGTCATTTCAGCCAGTTCCATGTAGTCTATCAGTTGTATCTGCCATTCTTCCAGTGTGGGTAAATCTTGAGTTTTCCAATGTTTGGCGAGAAGTATCCTTGCTGCTGTTGTTGCATACATAAAAAATGTCTGGTCCTTCTTTGCCACCCCTTGGCCGACAATACCCAAAAGGAAAGCCTCTGGTTTCTTAGTGAAGGTATATTTAAATACCTTTTTCAATTCATTATAAATCATTTCCCAGAACGCCTTCACTTTAGGCAGGTTTAAACTGTATCCTGCCTATTGCAGAAACTGGTAAAACATGGCTTGTATCAACTTGTGGCACAGATGCCAGAGGCGGCACATGCAGTGAGTATTTGGCCAGACCTAAACAAGGAGCAGGCATCTAATGGCTACTGTTATGGTCACACAACTTCCTAAGTCTTCAGCCCTGCAATGGCTTCCTGTTTCCTGGCTCAGCAAACTAGAAAGACTCAATAAACCACACCATTCCATATGTATTAGACTCCTACTTTGGATGTGGCACATTTACCCAAATGTTGGCCATGATTGGTCTACTGCTTTTATAGAGCTTTAGCTGCCCATATTTCTACAACCGTTGCCAAGCCAGCACTCTATGGGAGAATTTTAGCATTGCACTAAAAAGATTGTTCTGTCAGTGCAAGCATTTCAGCTCACAACATGAAACCGTCTCTCCTCTCCTCCCCCTGTATGCTGTTCTGGGGGGCTCTGCCAACCCCCTGAGCCAATTTGAGGGGTCACTGAGAAAAGAGAGGGGGGAAAGCTCTGTTTCAGCAGCACTGGCACACCTGCCACTCCTAGGGTTAAACTGAAGTGCCATCCAAACCCAAGCTCATGGTTTGTCTCCTCAAGACAAACTGTGAGCTGTAAATCTAGGACAAACCTCGGTCATAGTTTGTGGTTTATCTAGAGCAAGATGAACCATCAGTGTAGGATAAGCCACAAGCTAAGGTTAGGATGACATGCTGAACCAAATGATGCCTTAACTTGGATAGTGCAGCAGCAGGGAAATTGGGGGAGAGTCCTGTGGCTGTCCTCTCCTCCATGAGCTCAACCATGTAAACTTTAATGGCTCACCCACATTTACCTTTCCAGGCACAGATTCACACTTTAGAGCACAGTGTCTGAGCACCCCCCCCCCAACATTTCCCCCATGAAAATCCACTCTTTAATGCTGAATCAGAACAAACAGTTTGGGTTTTCTGCAGGTTGCCATTTGATTTGGGGAAGAGCGGGTTTTCATGGGGAAGAGTGGGGGGGGGGGAGGTGCTCAGACGCAGAGCTTTAAAGCACCCTAGAAACACAGCACAAAAGGAAGTACGAACAAGTCATGGTTTGGCTTAGCATTATGTAGGAACCAGGTCAATGTGGTTCAAAGACAATGTTGCTGTTTACACATATTTTCTTAATATCTCATGGACCACCAGTGGATGCTTGGGGGTTGCTTCCATTTTCTAGTGATGTAGGAGGATATTTCAGGATGAGGAAAATCTATTCGCAGTTGAGCTCCCGGAATGGGAGCCATCTTGGGATAAGTTCTCCGACAACCAAAATCTCTAATTCACTCTGATGGACAGATTTTAACACTCCCAAATGAAGGGTTAATGTAAGACCAATCCCTTATAACATCCACAATGTAAACAATTCCCTTTGCTCCCCAGTGTGTGGGAAGATTAATGGATGGTGGTATGCACATCCATGCAAGGTTTAAAAATGTGCGGGCCTCGGCATTATCACAACAATAGGCAGGACATATAAACACCAGGCTCCGGATCCATTTAGGACGGTGTCTAGGACCACACAAGGCAAAAGCGCCACCGACTAACAGGCCAGTGGTCCTATCAAGGGCCATTTTCCCTTTCCATTTGGAGTGGGAAAGAGAGATTTGTTGGCCAGGGTTAAGCCACCCAGTTATTTGTTATGATGAACTCTCCAAAAGGGAAGAGATTAAACCAAGCCTTAAAGGTTTCTGTGACAAATGTTGACTGTCGGCCCTCACAAGATTGATAGCACTTCTCTTTGCCTTTCCAAAAGCTTTTAGTCCTGTGGCAGAGGTTAGCGGGAGCTTGCCCATTGGCTGCCGACTTTACGGTTTTAGCACTGACCGGAGAGCAATGCAAAGTTTCGATAATGAGTAATAGCACTTTGAGCTCCCTATCATCATTTGTCCAACATCCATTATTGTCCTGAGAGAGCAATCTCCGAGATATAAATGGCTGCGGCAGCTGGCGTGTCAGCATTTCACACCTCCACAGCTGCTCGGCTGGAAAGATGGAGGGCAGGTGCACAGGCATGCGTTTTGCCTTCTTTGCTCTCTTGTCTTTGCGCAGCTCAAACCCCTGAAGCCAGCTTGGGAGACTGCAGGTGCTACATGAAAGCAAGAGGGATCTCTGCTCTGTGCCCGAAGCAGCTGCATCCAAGAAGCAAAGGGGGTAAAAATAGGGCCCACAGCAAGAACTGGGGAAGGGACATAGATGAATGGGAGAGCATCTGCTTTGCATGCAGACAGTCCCTGGTTCAATCCCTGGCACTACAAAGGAGGGTTAGAAAAGATTCCTGCAGAACAGATCCCACGCAGTGTGGACAGTACTGAGCTCCATGGACCAATGGTCTGACCTGTGTTCAATGGCCGCTATCTGTGCTTTTAAGGACTAAAGTTAAAGGTAAAGGCATCAGAAAGTGTTTCCAGAGATATTTCAAAAAATTATACACCCAAGGGCCGCAAGATGATGCTGAGATTAAACAATTTTTGGTAAAAAACGGACTATCTAAATTGTCACAAGAAAATAGGACAATCCTGAATTCTAAAATAACACGACAGGAGATCGAACAAGCCATCCAGAACATGCAACTTGGCAAATCTCCAGGACCAGATGGGCTGACCTCCAAGTACTATAAGACATTAAAAGACTATTTGATACAACCTTTGATGGAGGTCAGCAATGAAATTATGGAGGGGAGGAGGGCACCGGAGTCGTGGAAGGAAGCGTTTATCACATTAATACCAAAGTCGGAAGCGGAAAAGACACAACTTAAGAACTACCGTCCCATCTCTCTTTTAAATGTGGATTACAAAATATTTGCAGACATTTTGGCAAATAGATTTAAAAAAGTTTTAAATGAAGTAATTCATAAGGACCAGGCCGGCTTTCTCCCAGGAAGACATCTGTTTGCTAATACAAGGAACATTATTGACATTTTGGAACTTTTGCAAACAGACATAAATACAAAAGCAGTTCTAATCTTTATAGACGCGGAGAAGGCCTTTGACAATATCTCCTGGAAATTTATGATGGGAAATTTAAAAGAGATGGGAGTGGGACGGGGTTTTGAGAATGGGATCGGGGCGATATACTCAGAACAGAAAGCTAAACTGATAGTTAATAATGTGGTTACAGAAGAGTTTAAAATTGAAAAAGGGACACGACAAGGTTGCCCTATTTCCCCTTTGTTATTTATTTCGGTTCTGGAAGTGCTATTGAACATGATTAGAGAGGATCGGTTGGTGGAAGGAATTCAGGTCGGTCAGAAACAATATAAATTAAAAGCTTTTGCAGATGACCTGGTTTTGACCTTGCAGAAGCCAGAGCCCAGTACGAAAAGAGTATTACAACTGATTAATGACTTTGGTCGGGTGGCTGGATTTAAACTAAATAAACAGAAAACTAAGGTTTTGGGGAAAAACTTGACTGATACAGAGTCAGAGCGGTTTCAGAATGAGACGGAACTTAATGTGGTTAAAAAAGTAAAATACCTAGGGGTAAACATAACAGCAAAAAATCTAAGTCTATTTAAGGACAATTATGAAAAATGCTGGACAGAAATTAAGAGAGACTTAGATAGTTGGTCAAAATTGAAACTTTCTTTGTTAGGCCGAATTGCTGCTATCAAGATGAATGTATTGCCAAGGATGTTGTTTTTATTTCAAACACTTCAGGTCTTGGACAAAACGGGGTGCTTTCAGAAGTGGCAGAGAGACATTTCTAAGTTTGTCTGGCAGGGCAAAAAGCCCAGAATTAAGTTTAAGATATTAACTGATGCAAAACAAAGAGGGGGCTTTGCCCTGCCAGACTTAAAGTTGTATTATGAAGCCGCAGCGTTCTGCTGGCTAAAAGACTGGCTACTTCTGGAGGACACTGATGTGCTAGATCTGGAAGGGTTTAACAATGCTTTTGGATGGCATGCATATTTATGGTATGACAAGGTTAAAGCAAATAAGGCCTTTAAGAACCATATTGTCAGAAAATCATTGTTTAATGTCTGGATAAAATATAAAGACTTGCTGGAAAATAAGACACCAAGGTGGCTTTCACCTTTGGAAGCCAAGGCCCGAAAAAGACCCAATATGGAGGCTAAATGGCCAAAATATTGGGAAATACTAGAAAAGGATGGAGACAATTGGAAATTGCAGAGTTTGGAGAAAATGAAAGACAAAGTGCGAGATTGGTTACATTACGCTCAGATTAAAGAAGTTTTTAAAAATGATAAAAAACTAGGGTTCCAGGTGGAGAAATCGAAATTAGAAACAGAATTGTTAGAACCAAAGATTAAGGTACTTTCAAGGATGTATAACTTGCTGTTGAAATGGAATACACAAGATGAAACGGTTAAATCGGCTATGATAAGGTGGGCACAGGACATTGGGCATAATATCATGTTTGAGGACTGGGAGAGGTTGTGGAACAATGGATTGAAATTTACTGCATGTAACGCTCTGAAAGAAAATGTAATGAAAATGATTTATAGATGGTATATGACCCCAGTCAAACTTGCCAAAATTTACCACCTGTCTGATAATAGGTGTTGGAAATGTAAAGAGTGTGAGGGAACGTTCTTCCACCTCTGGTGGACTTGCCCTAAAGTGAAGGCGTTCTGGGAAATGATTTATAATGAACTGAAAAAGGTATTTAAATATACCTTCACTAAGAAACTAGAGGCCTTCCTTTTGGGTATTGTCGGCCAAGGGGTGGCAAAGAAGGACCAGACATTTTTTATGTATGCAACAACAGCAGCAAGGATACTTCTCGCAAAACATTGGAAAACTCAAGATCTACCCACACTGGAAGAATGGCAGATACAACTGATAGACTACATGGAACTGGCTGAAATGACCGGCAGAATCCGTGACCTGGGAGAAGAGAGGATTGAGGAGGACTGGAAGAAATTTAAGAACTATTTACAAAAGTATTGTAATTTGAGTGAATGCTAAACAAGACGCTAGATCAAAATAACTGAGCACCACTAAATTTAGAAGTTTTTAAGAAAATAAGTAAGATTGTGAAACTTAGCTCCTTTTGAGAACTATAAGATTATGAAATATAAGGGATATAAGAATTTTAAATAAGATGATAAATTGCTGACAAAACGTTATAACGATGAAAATGGGAGCGGGAGATGTGAGGAAGTCTAAAGAAAATGTGAAAATATGTTAAGATCAATGTTACATTGTTTATTATGTTTATTTTTATTGTAAAACTTAATAAATTGCTTTAAAAAAAAAAATAAAGTTAAAGGTAAAGGGACCCCTAACCATTACGTCCAGTCATGGACGACTCTGGGGTTGCGGTGCTCATCTTGTTTTATTGGCCGAGGGAGCCGTCGTACAGCTTCCTGGCCATGTGGCCAGCATGACTAAGCCACTTCTGGCTAACCAGAGCAGCGCACGGAAACGCCGTTTACCTTCCCACCAGTTTATCTACTTGCACTTTGACATGCTTTCGAACTGCTAGGTTGGCAGGAGCAGGGACCAAGCAATGGGAGCTCACCCCATCACGGGGATTCGAACTGCTGACCTTTTGATCGGCAAGTCCTAGGCTCTGTGGTTAAACCCACAGCGCCACCCGTGTCCCTCTTTTAAGGACTACTTCACTGCTAAGTTGTACTTAGTGCCTAAGTACAAAAGAAATGAGTGCTGTGCAATGCATATTGGGAGGTCTGTCGCTCTTAAGAATACAGTCGTACCTCGGAAGTCAAACAGAATCTGTTCCAGAAGTCCATTTGACTTCCAAAATGTTCGACTTCCAAAACGCGGCTTCTGATTGGCTGCAGGAAGGTTCTGCAGCCAATTGGAAGCCGCGGAAGCCCCGTTGGACATTTGGCTTCTGAAAGAATGTTTGGAAACTGGAACACTCACTTCCGGTTTTCGATCATTCGGGAGCCAGAACATTCAATTCCCAAGGCGTTCGGGAGCTGAAGGACAACTGTATTTGGAAGCATTGGGTTGAAAAAAATTTGGCTGCTGTTCAGGAATGTCAGCTTGGCCCCGTGACCATAGGTGCCATGCAGCGTGCATGGCCCTGGCACCAAAATTTGTGGGTGCCTGGCCCCTTCATGGGGAATTTTGTGGGTGCATGGGCACCCAGGGCTCCAGGGAGTTGGCAGCTATGCTATTTCTGGGTACTTGAAAGAGAAAGGAGCTCAACAGTAGGGCTGTGCTCCCCACACCCTGATGCACACCAAGGTCCCACCCTGCCCCAAATCTGGCCCCATCCTTCAAAATTCACACTTCTTTGAATTTTACAGCTAAGTTATGCATAAAAATGCACATACAAGTCCAAAGTGTACATCAAAAGACATTGTATTAGTGAAATTGCATATAAAAACACATTAGATTAGTAAACATTAGGAAAAAGTATTAGGCGAAAGAGCATACAACATGTGCACATTAGGAGAAACTCATACTAAAAGGCAGATGAAATTCATACAAATCACAAGCTGGTGTGGAAACGTGATTACAATGAAGGACTAAATCTAGGAATGAAAAATGAGAAATTGAGGGAAACTGAAATGGACAGATTTGCCCATCCCTAACATTTCCTTAATAATGACAGGCAGTATCAGAGAGTGGATGCCAGGCTGACAATAGTTTTGTAAGTTTACTGCACTTTGAGCAAATATGGAAAGGAGGCAGTTGAATAAAAGTGACATTTAGATTGACTAACAGTGAATGCCTCTACATCTTATGTGTTGACTTTAAGTACCCTTTAGAACATGGTGCATGATTGATTAGGAAATCATTTCAAGCACTGCCCCACAATGGGAGGTTTATGTATTTGTAGGGGCTGGGGATTGTCTATGTTGTTTAAACAGGATGGCCTACAATCTCCCCGTGGTTGCCGCAAAGTCTATGACCTTGTGATAGCTGCAAGCTTATGGGAGCATCCTCTTAGCACAGGCAAGGGAATGTGTACAGTGAAGTTATCTCTGAAAATAAATACAGCTGAAATTAAATCACATGTGAGCTCCATAATATGCTGGGATAGCAGATCATAAACCATATTCTGTAACTGACTCTGCCATTCCCTGCAGATTAGTTATAAATCCTATCATCCATCAATAAACCTTTTGCCTGCTCAGAGAAATCTAATTGTGAGCTGATGAGTCACAAAGTTCCTCCTTTCCACACACACACACCCAGCTTTATTTGAAAAATGTTAAATAATCCAAATCCTAACTCTCTCCTGCTCTATCATATACGCAAAATATATGATTTATTGTTGGTGAGCCCTAGTAGAATAAGGGATCACTACTAAATTGCCATCTTCCTCCAGGGCTGATTTTCTTTTTTTATTAAAGGAGCAATAGTCATGGTGCACCTGTAGCAGCAAGGCCAGACGCCT
This sequence comes from Podarcis pityusensis, assembly GCF_964106645.2. Lineage (NCBI taxonomy): Eukaryota > Metazoa > Chordata > Lepidosauria > Squamata > Lacertidae > Podarcis > Podarcis pityusensis. The sequence continues at coordinate 40,099,593 of NC_138029.1, read as the reverse complement.
TTATCTGCCACCCCCTGCAATAAAACATGTCTCTCCCATATTGGTCTCTACTGGCACAACAGGCACTGTAAGTCTCCAATGGTCTAACTCTACCCCCCAAAGGCATACTGTTCCATTGTCTCCCGAGACAGATGGCTGCCAACAAAACAGCAATACCAAGTAACATTATTATATGAACCACAAAGGATCCAGTTAGCCCATTAGAGACAAATATGGATTACTTAATCGGTGGGTACTTCTTCCAGAGAACAATCCCAGACCAATGTTCACATATGATTGGTGAAGAGCACATTTAACCTATGACTTATGCTTCGCCTAGGTGTTAAAAGGGGAAGATACAATATGAGGCATCTTCAGTCTATTAGCATCTCTATGTCCCCCGCTTCAGCATCCTGCAATCCATATGTTTTAATTTTCACCAGCAGCCATTTCTACTATGGCAGGTCCCATCTTACCACCCTTCCTTCTTAGATCTCCTCTCTTGCCAACAACATATTTGTTCTGTTTTAACAGACAACTACTTGGGGCGGTGGCAGTAGGGGGACAAAAACCCTGCAGGTGCTACAGGAATCAGATTTATTTCAGTCCAAACGCATTTCAGAGCAAGTCCTTTCATGGGGGGCACAGTGATTCCCACTAAGCACATTGGGCATCATCATTTTGTGTCTGCCTGCAGTTCTTTCCTGTTTTTGCAGTTGGTTAACAGACAACGGTTGACCCAAAATGGATCCACTCTTCTTGTGTTCCAGCCCTTGGCCTTTCAGCTCCACATTTCTGCATGCCCTATTTCCTTTGTGCAGTATCCTAGCCCAGGCAGAGAGGGAAATAAACTGGGAAGGGGGAGCGGGAGGCGGTGTCTGATAGATTTATACACCTGCCAGCCAATTTAATAACCCTCAATACATAACAGTCAAGCCTAATGCAGAGTTATCAGTGCTGCTATTGAACCAATGGCCAAGCCACTAATAAACTTAAACTGGAAGGTGTCAAAGAAAAAACAGGGACTGGATTTGCTCATACGAAGGATAAAGGTTATTGTTAATGGGACGAAGGATTTTGCCTTTTATAAGCTAATACTCCAGCGCTATATATGGAGCCAATCAAGACCTCTAAAAATCACCATCCTTCACAGCCAGGAGTGGGGACAGGCTGTCTGGGTATAAAAATCACATTTGGCTTCCTTTGACCTCCCTTCCCAAGAGGCAGGCAACATGTTTGCTTGTTTGAAAATGGCTTTGGGGGACCATCCATAACACTTGCTCTACTGTAAAGGCCTTTTAAAAAACCTCTTTCTCCCATGTCATGTACACTAGGACTTCCCAAACTGGTCTGTGGACCACCAGTGGTCCACAAGCTTCGTCCAGGTGGTCTGTGGCATGACTGCACAAATATAGTTAGAAACATACAGCACATTGCAATTACTGCAATAGGTAGAAAAACATCTCTTGTCCTCCTCAGACTGCCTCTGGACTCACAGCAGGGGCCTAGAGGAACCACAGGAAATGAAAGATGGGGGCAATGACCATTTGCTTTGATTGCTAGCGATGTGCCTGCTATAAAAAGGTTTTTTTCTTTTTTAAAAAGATAGCTGAGGACCCTCTGCTATTATGGAGGCATCATTTGAAGAGTACTTAGGGGCTGCAGGGTTCCAAACCTGTGCCCAAGGCCGGCCCTTATGGCACCTCTTTGTGTATTGTGCAGGTCTGTAGCACCAAAGCAATGTCCTTGGGCCTTCTTAAAATGCTGATGATTTGCAGGGCTCTGCCTGGGGCAGCACAGCAAGCCCATTCATTTCTCCAGGAACCGGACTTTATTAGGTGCCATGAGGTACAGAGTCCAGGAAAGCCTGGCACATGTGAAATAACAGAAGCATCGACCTTTTTCACCCAAGTAAAATAACCTCTTCAAACCTGCATTATTCAGAAGGGGAAGATTAAAAGCTGGCCTCCCGGTGGGCATTCATCTTACCATCATAACATTCTGCCTTGTCAGAAAGCCAGAAGAGTCTGATACTTTCAGGAAAGTTCATCCAAATGAAGAAAAGAGGTACTATTTAGCATTATTTCATCTTCTGAAAGAAAGTTATGCCAGCAATAAAAGAGTATTATATGCTGTTTGAGCAATTCACTTTGCTATATATAGGATTTAATGGGAGTTCTTTGGGGGGGATGAAAAGAGACATAAAGGGGCTAATGCAAGGGTAACCAACCTGGTGCCCTCCAGACACTGTGGACTACAACTCCCATCAGCTCCAGCCAGCATGGCCAAAGGTAAGGTATTATGGGAGTTGTAATCAAAAGCACATCAGGAAAGTACCATGATGCCTACTCCTGGGCTATGGATATCAACTAGGAGCCATCCCAACCCAGCTAAAGACTGAATATACCATATTCATCTAAGGTGTTTTGATAGAGTGACACAGCAAATGGCAGCAATTGGGGCCCAGCTCATATATTACCATGACAGAATGGGAGATACACTGACAGGTCAGACTTGGAACACGGCACCAGAAGCATCTACAATGAGGAACCACCATGGGTCAGAAGAGTGATGCAGCTACTGTCTTGAGCCAATCGTTTGTAGTGTTGAGTATATGAAACATTGAGATCAACTCCCGCCCAGAAACCAATGCCCCCACTGTGGAAGGACGTGTGGTTTCAGAACTGGCCTCCACAGTCACTTACGGACTCATTGTTAAAACCATGTTTGTGGAAGACAATATTACTTGGCTATGAGTGATCACCAAAGAAGAAGAAGAATGAAACTGCCTTATACTGAGTCAGACCATAGGTCTACCTAGCTCAATATTCTCTACCCTGAATGGTAGTAGCTCCCTGGGGTTTCAGACAGAGGTCCTACCTGGAGATGCCAGAGATTGAATTTGAGACCTTCTCTATGTGAAGCATGCATTTCACTCCATCACTGACCTATGGTCCCAAACCATGTCATGTCCTTCTATAGGAGCCAACTCTAGGGGGCACCCACAATAATATAAACTTGGGGGCTGGGCACCCACAAAGTCAACGGGAAATGCCAGCAGGCGGTGGCAGCGCTGCCTCCGAGAGAGAAGCAGTTCAGCTCTGTCCTCTGCAGCCAGCCAGCGAGGCACCCATCTCCAGGGTGTGTGGCTTGGGTGCGAAGGCAGAGTCTCTCTGCCTCCGAGTCCCTCCCCACGGAAAAAGGTGCTTTGCTGACTGCCGAGAGGAGGAGGAAGAGGAGCCATAGCCACTGCCGCCGCAATGCAGATGTGCAACAACACATGCACATGCCTACACAGAGTGTGTGTGACATCATATCTCTGTGTTGCGGCAGCAGACACCCATGATCCTGAGGGCGAGGTGGCAGCCCTGTTTCCTTCTGCTTGCACAATTGATGTGGCTGATAAAGTGAGAAGTATTAGCCACATTTCCACAGGATTTTAAAAGCAGTAGTGAATATATGCCTCATGGGATATATGGACTCCTCACCTTCAGTTGAGGCAGTTTCATGTGGCTGATTGATGGGCTCGAAGTGTTTATTCTCCTGAAGCTTTGAAAATTATGCTCCTAGTACAGTGGTACCTCGGGTTAAGAACTTAATTCATTCTGGAGGTCCGTTCTTAACCTGAAACTGTTCTGAACCTGAGGTACCACTTTAGCTAATGGGGCCGCTGCACAATTTATGTTCTCATCCTGAAGCAAAGTTCTTAACCCGAGGTACTATTTCTGGGTTAGCAGAGTCTGCAACCTGAAGCGTCTGTAACCTGAAGTGTCTGTAACCCGAGGTATCACTGTACTCTTATTATAGGGAATGTTTGTAAATGCAAAGTTAGCATTCACTACTGATTTTTTAAAAAGCAACAACTGTAGGGAATAAAAGCTTTAATTTTTAAACTCTCCCACCTTCCATTAGGAGTTAGCAATCTCAGAATAAGAATATCACCAAACAGCTGCAGCATGTCTACTTCTTATGGCTTGACAATGCGACAGATGACACGCCACAGATGCTCATGGTGAACGTATGCAAATCACTCCTTATTTTATTTAGATTTTAAATGTATAGCTTGCCTTTCTGCCCATCCCAGCTCTTTAGGAAATTGCAACAGATAGAAAAGATACAGCTATGATACAGAAGTTAAATTGTGATCTTTCAGCATTTGGCATGTCATTGTTGTGTCGTGTTGTGCTGAGCAGGATGCTTAAATCATGATTTAAGGAGTGGAGTTATTCCAATCTGTGCTGGTGCCTTAATCATTGCGCTCTCTATTAATCCAGCATAAAAGAAATAGCTCAGCATTTGTTTGCGAAAGGAGCTCCCATAAACACACATGGAATTTTCCTGATGTAGTAAGTGTTTTAAATAATCTACTTTATAGGAGAACCCCTATAAAGTGAGGGCTGATTATTCCAATATATTGCAATGATTGTGACAACTGCAGGGCATTTGTAGAGAAAACAGGTTGGTTAAGGAAAACTTGTTCTAGACATTAGTAAATGTGAATTTTATCATGCAAGTTCAGGTCCAAGCTTTATACGTTTGTACCTTTGAGGCATTGTATGGTGCATAGATCAGTTTCAACAGCTAAACAATGATAAGTTGTAGCCTACTGTATTCTTTACAGCTTTGCCATCTCCCACACTGTACTGAAGGTCCCTCAACACTCTGGAGCAGATTTAGGGAAGCTGCCAGGGGCTGCAGAGGGAAAGGGAATTAGCCAGTTGTTGTTGTTGTTGCTGTTGCTGTTGCTGTTGCTGCTCTTCTTCTTCTTCTTCTTCTTCTTCTTCTTCTTCTTCTTCTTCTTCTTCTTCCAGCACACAATCATAAACAGCCAATAATGATATTAATTATCGATGTAAAAGCAGTACTCATTTAAGCCAATTACAGAGAACATTGTTCTCAAAGCGCCTACTGGAATAGTACAGCTTTCAGTATCCTAAAAGCAAGTAGTAGTGAAGTCTCTAGAGAGACTTTTCCAGATCCTTGGTGCCACAACCAAAAAGGCACTGGGTCTTGAGATAATGTGGTCCAAGACTATTTAGAGCTTCAACAATGTCATTCTCTATATATCTACCCAGAGTTCTGTGTTTTTGTTTTAATTTCTTCTTATTCAGTTTTCCACACAGGCAGAGATAACTGCTTATACTGAGATAGGAAAATCCATGCAGAGTAGATTAGTGGCAATTACCATGGCAGATAAATAGGACCTGCATGCTGAGAAGTGGCATGAATGGTGCAAACAAGAAGGGGCAGGGGCTGTCAGTGCTGTGTCCTGATTGTGAGCTTCCTGGAGATATTGGGTTGGTTACCCACTATTGATGTAATGTTTTGGTTAGATCCAGCAAAGCAATTAAATGCCCTTCCAATCCATGAGTCCATGCATAAGTCCAGCTAAGCCAGACCCCCCCCATTTTGAAAACCCCTCAATTATAAGCTCTTATGGAATCAAATAAAAAATGTGGGGTAATCATGGGTGCGGAAGAAACACCACTGACTTCTTGGTGCTTGGCATTCTGAAGATGAACCAAATAGTATCCTCTCCTCCTGCAAATCCCTGGAAAATAAATTTAAAACAGGTTCTCCTATGAGATCCAGTTACTCTGGCAGCATCACTGTGAAATGCTGGAAATAACTGGCTTCTGTCTCCCAAACTGCTCATCAGGTTAATCGAAGCAGGTTTTCACATTCTCCAAACAGATTTATTACTTGGCTTGGCTAGCTGACAAGCTGGACTCCATGCTCGCTCGCTAATGTTTTACCAAATTGAAAAAATAATACCCCTCCCAATTGCTTCGTTAGGGCATAAGGTTTGCAGACAAATCAGATAAATTTCAGGAAAGAACATTGCAGTGGCTTGGGGGAGAGATGGAACCTCATGTTATCTGAAAACAATAAAAAGCCTGGAACTACTATTGGAGATTAATTTATTATAACAATAAAAGCTAAATGCCAAGAGATGGGTGATATTCAATAAGTCTGAAGTGGAGAGGAGGAGAATTGAGGCAAAAGGGATGAGAGAGAGCTGACGGCGCCACTGCTTTTGCTTGCTAAGAAAGAGCTTTGGAGAAAAGATTGTTTCTGCCCTAGGAACAGTTATTCCATCTCTGTGACATTTCAAACCAACCCTGAAGTATTGATCTAAAACAATTGTTCCCCATGGGAAAATGTGCTTTCTTTTCCAGAGGTGTGTAGTGGTTCTGTGTGTGGGCCAAGTAATGTCATGGAGTGGTGGGAGGCACCAGCAGGTGAACCCCCAAGGGAAGAAGGCTCAGAGCCAGGGTCGTCAAAGGGAGAAGAGGTAGGAGACAGTGAGAAGAAGGTGTCAGAAACTGCAGAGGTAAGAGGGTTTAGTGAGCAGGAAGAAGCTGTGGCAGAGAGCAGTCCAGACTCAGAGGCAGAAGTGGAGGCTGGAGGGCAGGGGGCCCAAGAGGCAGGCTACTGAAGAAACTAGGGGTTCTCCCCCTCCTGCTGTGACCAACTTCCCTCCTCCCTGGTCGCCCAGAACCCATAGAGGTATAAAGAGAGTGCAGCAGAGACAGGCAAGATGAAGGAGCCTCAGATTGCTTGGGGAGGAACTGGGGGAGGAGGAGATAGCTGTGGGAAGGTGGGGACCTTCCGCCCTCACAACTGCCTCATTGGTGCAAGATCTCCTGGAAAGAGTGGGTGCATGAATAAAGAGTTAACTTCACTGACACCTTGTGAGTTATTGCTGACCTGCTCCCTACCCCCACCCTGACAAGTAATGAGGTGAAGCAAGGTGAACAGAAGTGTTTTTCTTTCTCCCCAAGTACAATGTTAACGTAGTCCCCTTGGATCATGCCCCCCCCGCCCAAGCATTGTGTTGCTTTGTTACTCTATTGTTTCTGCTATTTTCTGAATGTTATAGCTCTATGTTTTCCTACACTTCTATGGTTCTGTGGGTCCATGGGCTATACAAAAAGTGAGGCCATCCAAAATTTTGCCTCAGAGATGCCTCAGAGAGGCAAGCAAGTAACACCATTCTACCTGTGCTGCTCCATTGGCCACTAATGGCCTAAAGCTCTTCTGAACTCCACAGGCAGCATTCTGGATAGCCTCACATTTTAAGGACTTTTGGAGGTCTGTAAGACTCGTAGGATGATACAAAGAGGCAGTGGAAGGGCTGGTGTAAAGCAGAAAAGTTTTTTGTTTTTAATGTACAAGCAAGAATATATACCACTTGGTCACCCTCAAGATGGGCTCCTTTTCCTGCAAATTCCATCCAATTTGCCCCAAAGGTGAAAAAGTTACAGCCCTTTTAAAGAAGATCTCCAGGGAAAATGGAGGTCCAGTTTTATTCAGAATGGCTCAGAACCTGAATTGCAGATTGAAGTGGAAAGAACATGAGAGACAGACAGACAGACAGACAGACAGACAGAGAGAGAGTTATCCAAGGCAAAACTTGTGAGTTGTGCACACCCTTTTTCTTCTTCTTCAGTATTGCTCCCACACCCCAGAATGAGAATGCTGAACAAGCGTTGGGGTAAAAGGGTCACCATGAGAACAGGATGCTGGGCTAGATGGGCCACTGATGTGATCCAGGAGGGCTCTTCTTATGGTCTTAGTTCTCCTTTGAGCATGGCCTAGCACATCACAGTATTTATACGTGTAAATAGTGCTGGTGGGACTCGTGCTACTTTCTTTTTTTCAATTGATGAAAACTTTTTTTGTTTTTTAAATCTGATTGTTTGGCTTCTTTTGAAGCCTTGGCTGAAAACATAGGACTGGGATTTGTTGTTTACCATTTTAAATTAAGCTAAGCAATAGAAATTGCAAAAGCTAAAGTAATTTTACATATATACACTGAACAGTGACACATTTTTGCTTTATCAGTATCGTGGGATTCTTTAAAGGGACTGCTTCACCAAACAGGAATATTTTGCTTGCATTTGCAAAACAATATGAAAGCCATTCTGCCCTCAGTGTTTAACTACAAGCTTTGCCCTTCTGCCATGTCGGTATTGACTCATTTCCATCTAAGAAGCTGGAAATGATTGGGAAACTTTTTGCTGCCTCTGGTTACTAATGATAAGGCAACAAAGGATGAATTTGCTGACTCACAGAAGGCCATATGCAAGTAGGGAGGTTGGAGATGAAATGGAAGAAAATCTGATTTTGCATATGCTCCTTGCAGCTTAGCTATGGGATACAACAGCTTTGCACCATTATTACACAGCAATGCTATCACTGATTATGGAATGCAGTATTTTAAAAGCGTATTTCTTCTGTGAAGGGCATTTGCCCTTAAAAAGTAGTAACTCTTTTCTCCAATAGGTAGGAAGTAACAAATCTGACCCCTCTAGGGTCTCAGGTATAAATCTCTTTGATTTTTATTTTTTTTTACCTCCATAATGAGTCAGGGCAAGTGAGCCAGGGTTTGATAAGTCTTCACCTTAAAACCTATTTTCTTTTGTAGAACCTACTGCTGGTACATTTCTCTGGTAAGAACGAAGGAATGAAGTCTATCCCAACCACAGCCCTCTCATCACTGAATATTCAAGCCTACATCCTTCTCCCACACACCAGACGTTCTGGCACCTGGGCAGGGCACCTCAAGTAATGTTATTACTCTCTTATAAAATTGCATTAAATTTTCTAAGCACTCCACATATATTAAAAGACAGACCCTGCTCGCAGGCTTGAAATCTAAAAGATAGACAGAAAAGGGAAACTGAATGAGTGGGGGAGGGAGGAAAGCAACCATTGTCTCAGTGGCTCTTTCGTAGGCTGTATCGCAGGCTGAGGGCTGAGTTGGTCTTCCCTCTTGCCATGGTGTTCTTCCTGAGAGGCAATAGGTCCAGCTTCCTAGTGCCCCTGGGTCCCCTGGCTAGTGTCAGTAGTAGCCGAGGGTGTGCTTGTCTTCAAATGATAAGCCTCACACTTAAGTGAAACAGGTGGTTGGATTTTTATTTCCATTTTTAGTGAAAGCATGGGAAGTCACAGCAAAATTGCAGAAATGCCCTTTGCATCTTACTGGACAATAAATGCTTCTTGCTCTTGCAGGACAGGAGAGAAGAAAACATCAGCAAACCTTCCCTTGTACTGTATTGATTGTTGCCCTTATGCATGTAGTTAACTGAAACCTAAGGAAGTACCATATTTTTCGCTCTATAAGACACACTTTTTCCCTCCTAAAAAGTAAGGGGAAATGTGTGTGCGTCTTATGGAGCGAATGCAGGCTGCGCAGCTATCCCAGAAGCCAGAACAGCAAGAGCGATCGTTGCTTTCGCTGCGCAGCGATCCCTCTTGCTGTTCTGGCTTCTGGGATTCAATTTTTTCTTTCTTTCTTGTTTTCCTCCTCCAAAAACTAGGTGCATCTTATGGTCTGGTGTGTCTTATAGAGCGAAAAATACGGTAGACTTATTTAGGAAGGGTTTCTCAATTAGTTCTCTGTATGGAAGTGAGAGCTGGACCGTTTGAATTATGGTGCTGGAGGAGACTCTTGAGAGTCCCATGGACTGCACGAAGATCAAACCTCTCCATTCTTAAGGAAACCAGCCTTGAGTGCTCACTGGAAGGACAGATCCTGAAGCTGAGGCTCCAATACTTTGGCTACCTCATGAGAAGAGAAGACTCCCTGGAAAAGACCCTAATGCTGGGAAAGATGGAGGGCACAAGGAGAAGGGGACGACGGAGGATGAGATGGTTGGACAGTGTTCTTGAAGCTACCAACATGAGTTTGACCAAACTGCAGGAGGCAGTGGAAGACAGGAGTGCCTGGCGTGCTCTGGTCCATGGGGTCACGAAGAGTTGGACACGACTAAACAACTAAACAACAACAATACCACATCCCCACAACAAAAGACAAAGGGCATTTTCACTGCAACAGGCACAGTCCTATTGGTGGGTGCCTCCTGCTGGTCCCATCCCCCCTGGGAAAGATCCTGTGGTTCTACAATCATTGTTACAGGGGACCACCAGTGGGGGCTGCCAATTCCCCCTGCCAGCATTGCCCCTGGAATGACACAATGTTACTGAGCAACATTGCTCCAAGGGACACTGGGGGTGGGGAGTAATGGCCAATGGCTGAGAGGGTCTTCTTAAAAAGTTGCATTCATAGTAAATCAAGCTTTTAAAAGAAACAAAAAGCAGGATGAAATCACCACTATGCCACTAACAGGTAAGTCCTTGCCCTGAAAGCAATCCCAGATATTTACAGTCCCAATTATTATTATTTTGGCAAGAGGTTAAGGAGGTGGAGTGGCACTTTCACCAACCCCAGTATTTGAGCTGAATTTTCTCATTGCAGAAACGTTTACAACCTGTCACCTGCGAATGCTGTCACAGCAGTCTTAAAAAGCCAACGAGAGTCATTTTAAAATCAGTTGTTCATTTCAGTCGATGTAGCTTACACAATTTACAAACAGAATTGTAAACAGCAGTTTAACCGTCACAAGTGACACTGGCCCAAAAACCTGCAACACAACATGTGCTAGCTGCTAGATAGCCAAAGCTCTGGATTGTATGTACTGTATGTATATTTTCCTTGCCTATCATCCTTGCCCAGTAGAGGGTGCAGTAAAACACTCAGATGTGAGCTCTTCCAAGGTCTGTTCCCCCCCCCCCCCCACACCATCCAGGGATCTTGGTATTGACTCCACTGCATGTTTTGTCACTCTGAATTGATAGCACTTGTGTCTCTTGCCAGGGAGGGGTGGAAACAACTTCCCTCTTCCCCAGCACAAGTGCCAAGGTGCATTTTGTCAACATCAATTCCACATTCAGGCCGGCATCATTAGGGACAGAGCAAGTGCTGCTTAAACTCTGCATCGGTGATTAAAGCAGCATAGAGGGACATACTTAATGCTGTCAAGATTGTGAATGGATAGTGGAATAAGGGGCTCTTGCCAGCCAGGGGTAATTAGCATGTTGCTATCTCAAACGAGAGAGCTGCGCTGTATAATTCAGAAGTGCCACCAAGCAGGCTGCATTATTTATCGCATCCATCTTCTTTCATACAGACCAAAAAAAATCCACCTTTTTAAGGATATCATGTTGCATGTTAAATGGGGAAATAGATGGCTGAAGGTCCATCACCTGCACGTTGCCCAGGGCAGGGAAAGAATAGCCATCCTAACAGAGTTGTTGATTCAAAGGAAAGCTCAAAGCATCTCCACCTCCTGTCTTCCTCCCCTCCCTTTCCCTTCCGCCTCTTCTCTTCATATAAGTGTACCTGTGCCAGCACCCACTCTGTCACCTTCTCCACTGCCTGCCTCAGGGTCAGTTCAAATGTTTTTGCAGTGGCCCAAAGCTTATTCTGCAAAACCTGGGCTCTTCTACGGCAGGGGCGAGGAATGCTGTGGCCGTCCAGATGTCATTAGATTCCAACTCCTAGGGTATCCCATTAAAGGGATCAGGGAGGGGGGAGTTACCATATCTTTATGCCCAGCCAGGGACCAGGGCCAATGGCACTCTCCCAGATGCCGATCCCTGCAGGAGTCACCCTATTTGATGTAAGTCCTAGGAATCTCTGCACATGGATTGACCTATGGCTTCACTTCCGGCATGCGGGCCACAAGTATTCGATTACCCTGTGCCCAAGCCAAACTCCTTACATCTGTATTCAATAATGTTGTGGCCTGTTTTGACCCAAATCAGTTGACGTTGTCCAGTTTTCTGGGGAGTTGGGGACAGAGGTGCACGATCCCTGGGCCTGTAATTCCCATCAGCCCCAGCCAGCATGGCAAATGCTTAAGGGTGATGGGAGCTGGAGACACAAGATCGTCCCACACATTCTATGGAAATAATTTATCCTAACATTTTCTATGTATACCCTCCGAGTGGTGTGTGTGCCCACACCACGGCTGCATCTCTCAGACTGAGGAGGCAATTTAAAATTTAAAAAAGCTTAGTTTATGGATGATTAAGCAGTATATAATTTTGTTAAATAAATAAGCATTGTCATGATTTGGGCATTACATGTCAATCCTATCCTTCCTCCAAAAGCCCAGCACATTTTCTCACCGCTTTGTCCTCACAATAGGCTAGAGAGGGAGAGACTGACCCCAGGACACCAAACAACCTTCATTTCTGGATCTTTGCTGTTTGAGGATGCCAGGTGCTGAGACCTCAGCCCTATTTGGAGCTGCGGTAGGGACCCTCAGTCTCTCCAGTTTGCATCCAACACATTTTCTGCCATCCCACACTGGCCTGGACAGTTATGGCATGATCTGTCAAGTCCCACAGGGGTGCCAGATTCGACCATTCCTTTTGCTGCAGGATCCCTGCCCATGTGGAAACAATTTCCAGCAGCAATCACACCACTGTGGGAATGTTATGTTTGAATTAGGCCTTTGCAGCCCTGACGCAGCTGTTGGTACAAAGAAACTATAATAGTGTCACCCCCCCTTCTTTGCTCTCTCTGGGAAGACTCACCTGCTGCTGCCGCCTCCTTTGTCCCCCATTCCCTGATTTGACTTGCCTGGAGGTGGCTTGTCTTACTGCTCTGGTTAAATGTATTTATTATTTTTTTAAAAAATAACTACGCATTTAATGTGGGTGTGCCACATCTGATTTGAAGGATGCATGCCTGCACATAGCATTTTGCTGCTTTTAAAATACGCAGCAGTGGTATCCTGGAAATAATGCACCAAATAATGCATGCCCTTCAGAACGGATCGTTTGGCTTTTGTGTGTGTTCAGGAAAGCATATGTCTTTGTTTACATACCAAGTCAGACCCTTGGTCCATCAAGCTCAGCATTGTCTACAGTGATTGGCAGAAGCACTGCAGGGTTTCAGACTGGGAATACTCCTAGTCCTACCTTGATGTGCCCGGGATTAAACCTTCTGCATGCACAGGTCAAGCTTATACAGTGGTACCTCGGGTTACACATGCTTCAGGTTACAGACTCCGCTAACCCAGAAATATTACCTCGGGTTAAGAACTTTGCTTCAGGATGAGAACAGAAATTGCGCAGCAGCGGCGCGGCGGCAGCAGGAGGCCCCATTAGCTAAAGTGGTGCTTCAGGTTAAGAACAGTTTCAGGTTAAGAATGGACCTCCGGAACGAATTAAGTACTTAACCCGAGGTACCACTGTAATCAGAGGGAATTATTTTACCTAGAATGCAAATCTGTTTTAGTCCCACCTCCAGCCCTAGCAATCTTTTCCGCTATGGGTGGAATTCTTTCCCCCTCTCTTCCCCTTACCCCCACTGCCCCTAACTGTGATTCCAGTACAGGCTTCAACCATCAGGGGCTCCAACCCTGCACTTGAACAGGGCATGTGATACTAACTGCACCCATTTCCACTGAGGAAAAAGTAGCTCGGCATATTGTATATGCCATAGCCTCTCCCTTTAGTGCACTAAAGTCAATAAAAAGATGAAAGAAATAAGAATCGCTGTCTGTGGACATAGCATATGAAACACTTCCATAATCCTGCGGCTTCTTATTTGGGATTTGAGTCACATGCTCAACTAATGATGCGGTTGAACCAATCTCTCAGCAATGTTTGGTCCAGAGGCTTCAAAGCAAGGAATTGGTCAATATTACCATTCCTTGATAAAAGCTTCTTTAATGGTAGGAAAGAAGAGGAAGAGGAAGAGGCCTGTACCACCTTTAAGACTGTGAGTGGAATTCAATATTGCACTATTTTGAATGTCCCATCAACACAAGCACTGCAGCTTGCCAGATGGAATGACCCCACATCTCCTCCCTCACATTCTGTCCTGGTGGTTCTCCTGACTTCCATAGAGCCAATTTCTGGGGTACAGAGAAAGGATGGGGAGTGGGGAAGCACATTGCATCAGCTTGTGTGGATTGCACTTGTTAGGTGAATCCTGCCCTGTGGGTTGTATTCAACTAAGTCCTAGATGGAATCTACACACATAAAAAATGCTGTGAAAATGCCTTTTGGGAAAAAGTTTTGAAATATACATTGAATTTTGCATAGCTCACTTTCGCCATCTAGTGTCACATTTGTATATTGCGCTTTTACAACACATTTAAAACACTTTATTTGCAGCTGTATGGCTGAGTCCTACTCAGAGTAGACCCATTGAAATTAATAAACCAAATTTAGTCATGTCAATTAACTTTCATGGGTTTAATCTGAGTTAGGCTAGCATCAAATGCCACCCTAACAAATGTTTAAACTAACAGATCAAATGTTTAAACTAACAGCTAGCTTTTAAGAGTCCTTCATTGAAATTGCATTCTCCAGCACTGAAGTCAAGCAATGAACAAGCCAGGTATAAGAGATACACAAGGCAGACATTTCAGGGCTGCTTATAGCGTGACTTCTTTTCCTTTCCTATGGGATGATTCTCTTGTCAATCTGTATGCATTTTTGCAGACTGTGCAGCAAGGAGTCCATGGAGTTTTCTGCAGTGGCAAGAAATGAGGATGTGAAAGGGAGTAACGGCATCATTCACAATATTCTGGGAATTTAGCTGGTTCCCTGTTTCAAATGCTCTTATATCCCTTCTGTTTAGCTGTGCTCTGTTCAGGAGTGTTAAATAATCATCTCATGGATGGACTCCACCTGCTGCCCAGCTCACTCTTCAATGCACCCTGCCAGCAACCAGCTGCCCTACTTCATATCAGAGACCTCAGGGCAAGGTTATATCCTTTATTATTGCACCAGATGAGTCCCAGCCAGTGCTGTCCTCCTTCTCTCTCTGCTTGTCAAAAGGGAGCAAAACTAAACCTGCCATTAATGTGGCCATTTCTGCATTTCTATCAAACTTCAGCTACAGCTACCAGTTCATCAGTGATGAACTTTGGGGTGGGGTGGCGAATGGAGGGGAGGGAGACTAGTTGGAGGGAGACTAGTTTATTGTTGGAGGCAGAGGGGTGGAGAGAGCCATGATCCCGATGATGTCATTTATTCCTGTTTAAAAATAGAACTAACCTTTATACCCGTCATTGTTCATTCCGTTACTGCTGAAACAAGGGCACTGTTGTTGGTTTTCTTAGAACACGCCTTACAAATCTCCACACTCACTACAGGCAAGTTTTAAAGCACTGATATATTCAACCCCTTTTCCCTACCTGTAAATGTAAAGAGAAAACAGCTGTTCTTGTTCTTCTTGTTATTATAGTTAATTCACAGTTAATTTATCAATCACCTTCTAAAGCACCGTATGAAGGTGATTTATATGTAAAATAGTTTAAAACAGTTAAAACCAACCCCACCCCATACATTTAAAACAAGGCTAAAATCCCAAAGAGTGGACACTCATTAAATGGGTAAAGTCTGAGCCCCCTTTCTTCTGGGTCAATCATGCATCAACATTGACATTTTGGACACAGAACACAGGAAGTTCTCTTATACTAAATCAGACCATTGGTCCATTGACCTCACTGGCAGTGGCTCTCTAGGGTTTCAGATGAAGGTGCCTCCCAACTCTACCTAGAGATGCCAGTGATGATACCGCTGTGGTCTAAGCCACTGAGCCTCTTGGGCTTGCTGATCAGAAACTTGGTGGTTCGAATCCCCACGACGGGGTGAGCTCCTGTTGCTCTGTCCCAGCTCCTGCCAACCTAGCAGTTGGAAAGCACGCCAGTGCAAGTAGATAAATAGGTACTGCTGCAGTGGGAAGGTAAACGGTGTTTCCGTGCGCTCTGGTTTCCGTCATGGTGTTCTGTTGCGCCAGAAGTGGTTTAGTCATGCTGACCACATGTCATGCTATCTGTCTGTGGACAAATACCACCTCCATTGGCCTGAAAACGAGATGAGCGCCGCAACACCATAGTCACCTTTGACTGGACTTAACCGTCCAGGGGTCCTTTAACTTTTACCTAAACCTGAGAAATTTACTACTGAAGTATGACCCCCTTCCTTCCTTCCTTCCTTCCTTCCTTCCTTCCTTCCTTCCTTCACAATGGATAGTTCAGAGAGGAGTTTGTGCTTTGCCAAACAACACCTTCCTCTTCCTCCTTAAGGAGCCACTATTAACACTCTGAGACCACGGATTCCCACCAGATATTCACGAACAGCCTGGCCATTAACGTGCTGCAGGAACAGGGCACCTCGGTCCTTGCAGCCTTCTGTTACAGATTCAAACATAAAGGCCAGCAATGGGAGCTGATGGTCCTGGGCATACAATGACCATGATAAATTTGTTTGGGACAGGATTACAGGCATGAGACCTGGATCATAGCGAGACAGTTCCATCCTTTTCCATCAGCCATGTGACTAATCGTGGACAGCTTGGAGTACCCGAGCTCGCTAGAAATGTACTGCCTGGCTTGTTTCACTAACGATCTCTTAGCACACAGAACAAGATCAGAGAATCTCTGCTTCCTGGGCAGTGTAGCGAGTCTAAGGGATTGGGGGGGGGGACAACAATCCCACAACTCCCTTTCCCCTCCTTTCAGGGAAATTTGTGCTGCTTCAGATGTTGTCAGACCCCATTAAACAACCTAATTAATCCAAGCTTTAGATGTCAGGGCAACTGACACATCTCTCTCTCTCTCTCTCTTTCTCCCTCTCTTCAAGCCTCTTGTTTTGCAGAACCAGCCAAAGGTTGTTTCAGCTGTGATCAAGGGACTGCCTGTGGTCAGACCCTCATTCTCCCTAACCCAGACCTCTGGGAATAAAATTACACCTCTGGGGCATTTGTCAAATTTACCAAATTTACACAGAAGTTGATGTACAATGCAGTCCTTCTAGGTCATTGCCACCTGCACAGTAGTAAACAATGTCCCCAGACGGAAGCCACTTACCACTTGGAGTCTTATGTTAAGCTGGTAGCCATCATTACACCCTGTGGGAGCACATTCCATAGATTGAGAAGAATGGCATGAACAAGCACTCCCTTTTGTCTGTCCTGACCCTCCCACATATTCAGCCTCATTGGATGAAGAATTTTGACAGAGGTTTCTTCTTGTCCACTTTCTCCACACCAGGTGTGTCGCCTTTAGGCAGAGGTGCAACTCAGATATTACAAATACACAACAGTGGTGAGGATGCAATGAAGCAAGAAGCCTGCACTAAGAATCCTGGCACCCTCTGATTTTCTTTTGCCTTTCGAAACTCAGGCTGAATTTGTACACAGACAGCTGTGCACACATTCAAGCTTAAAAATAGCATGAAGGGGGCTAGGCTGGCACACAAACGCCTGCATAAATTTATTCACAAATAAGTGCGGCAGTGCGCCAATTGAAAGGAGGAGAACAATAGACACCCACTGCAATGCCTATCCAAACATCACAAGAGTCATTACACATCAGCAGCGACTCTTTTACTGAATTACTCACTTTCCCAGGACAAAACCTGGGGCTCTAATGCAGGGACAAGATGACTCAGAGCGCAGGACAGCGCCAGCTGTTTGTGGTCTGTTCTGGGCTCTATCTTGTAAAAGCCAACTGATTCAAAGCAAACACACACTTAAGGATGTGAGTTCAGGACTGGATTAGAAAACATCCAACTCATTAATCTTTTGTCAAGTTCTGGTTCTTATAAATCTGCTTTGGAGGTTCTGCCTGGCCAGTGCATGAAGCTGTGGGTTAAACCACAGAGCCTAGGGCTTGCCGATCAGAAGGTCGGTGGTTCGAATCCCCGCAACGGGGTGAGCTCCCATTGCTCAGTCCCTGCTCCTGCCAACCTAGCAGTTTGAAAGCACATCAGTTTGCAGTTTGAAAGTACCTTCTGGCGGGAAGGTAAACGGTGTTTCTGTGCACTGCTCTGGTTCGCCAGAAGCGGCTTAGTCATGCTGGCCACATGACCCGGAAGCTGTTCGCCAGCTCCCTCGGCCAATAAAGCGAGATGAGCACCGCAACCCCAGAGTTGGTCCCGACTGGACCTAATGGTCAGGGGTCCCTTTACCTTTACCTTTAAAGCTTTGCATGTTGAGCTGATGCATATCAGAGCCTGTACACACCTTTAAGAGTCAGGTGCAAGAATATAGAACACTGATTTACAGTTAGTTAGACCCTTAGTATAGGGCTTATCCACACAGCTTTCCTCCAGTCTTTGCAGGCTTGGACTGTGTTTTAAAGTTCCATGTCTGGGCACTCTTCCCCACACCCCCCTGTGAAAACCCACTCATTCAAGCTGAATTGGAGCAACTAGTAATCCAAGGAAGACTCAAATTGCCGTTTGTTGCATTTAAGCTTTAAAGAATGTGTTTCTGTGAGGAAAGCTCTGGGGCAAAAAGAGAGCGAGACAGCGAGAAAGCACTTGGCCACAGAGCTTTAAAATGTGGACCTGTGCCTGGAAAGACTGGAGAAGTGTGGATAAGCCCTAGCCTGTTAAACTATTTATTTATTTTCTTTAATTTCCTGCACTGACAACCCTCCTTTCTTCTATCATGGAACCCAAGGAGCCAACCTTGTGGTTCCCAGGCAGTCTCCCATCCAGACACCACTTCACTCCCATCCAGACACCACTTCACTTGCTTCACTTTGGCAAGGTAATATTCTGCCCTTCCTTTAGGGTTATCCCCCTAAAGTTTTTTTTGTACTTCTGTGAGGCTCCTCATAAGCATGTAGATGCTTCCCTCTTGTGCATCAGTGGTGCTGTTTTGTCTACAGAAGCAATGACACTTATATCATGAACATCAGAAATAGACGGTATCATGCCTTTGGGCTTGGATTCTAATTTTACCTTCTGCAAACAAAATGGAGGCCACATTCATGGAGTGAGGCTTTTCTGCCACTTATTTACCTGTGCAGCCCCCTTTCTCCCCCATCCTTCTCCTAGGCATTTGGAGGGTGGGTGTCCCTTGAGGTTGCTGTAAGACCTGCTGTGGGGGGCCGCAGATGGAGGAGAGAGCTAGCAAAAATTCCTGACCCTCTTATGGGAACAGAGGTACATCACAGGATCTTAGCTATAATCTTCATATTTAATCAGTGTCTTGGATAACAACCCAACAATGCCCGTGATATCTTTCCAGGGTCACCAAGCAGGGGGAGTCTGTCTGCTTAAGATTTTCATAGGCCCCCTTTTATCAATGATTTCTAGGTGGTTTACAAAACCTGAGCACAACCAGTTGTCTCTGATTAAATTCCCCACTGACTTTGTACACAAATGGAGGTAAAGCAAGAGTTGTGAAATATTTTTGTGAACGTGTTTTCTCCTAGGGTTTATTATCACCTCCTTCCCAGGTGTGCAGAGTACATTCTTGGCTTTTGCTTCCATTATGTAGTGGTCTCAAGCCCACTTCGGCCCCCTCACCCTCCCAAATTACCTTAGCAATGCATGAGCACGTGGGTTAAAAAACAGACAGGCGAAAGGGGTAGATTAATGGGCTGGCCTTTAACCTTAAACCCATTGAAACCCACGAGGGAAATGTATTTCTCCATCAGCGCAAACCAAAAAACACAGGCAAAAATAATTTGGTACTAAAGACAATTCTGACAGGCAACCTAATTTGTCCCCCAGGGCTATGAGAAGTAACTGGCCAGCTAATGCCCCATGTCAGCTAACCCACGAGCAACAGAGTATGGGGCCAGTGTGTTAATCAGAGCAGGAGCCCTGCAAACATAGAGCCATTACAGAAATGAACATACAGGGGAATCAGTAATCGGAACATGATGGCCAAGGAGCAAAGCAACACAGTGAGGAGAATCAAAAGCATCTGTGAGATCTCTCTGACTCCCAGCATATAGGGAGTTCAGAATTACCCTGCTGGATCTAACAAAGACCAGTGATCTTGGTTCCAATGGTGGCTGATCAGATGTCTCTTGGTGGTTTGAAGCCCAGTAGAATGTCAATGGTAGAAAATGAGAAGCTGCCTTATCCCACTGGTCCAATATAGCCCAGTGTTGTCCACATTGGCTGCAAGCAACTCCCCAGTGGTTCTGCTGAGCCATACCTGGAGATGTCAAGGGTTGAATCTGGGACTTCCTGCGTTCAAAGCATGGACTACCACTGAGTCACAACCCTTCCCTATGCTTGTCACCTGCTCCTTGTATCCAGGTATATTGGATTGGTGTGTGATGGTTCTGTTTAGCTCTCAAGGTTAATAAGCATTGCTGCTCCATTGCAGAATTTATTGATGCACAAACCTCTCTCTGTTATACAAAGTCAGTGGATAACCCCAAAAGATTCAAGTGGGGAAGTTTTAGTCCAACTGAGATTGAGCCCTATTCCAGACCTAAACGCAATGAAAAATGTACATGTGCTTTCACAAGTCCAGCACCTTCAGCTAAGGAACATGCTCAGTTAAGGAAATCATATGACAAAGACTCTCCCCTAGCTCATCACAAACCTCTAGTGTGTATATTTATAGCACAATCCTAGGCATATCTATTCAGAAGTAAGTCATGCTAAGTTACTCTAAGGTAAATGAAGAAGAAGAAGAAGAAAAGGAGGAGGAGGAGGAGGAGGAGGAAGAGTTTGGATTTGATATCCCGCCTTTCACTCCCCTTCAGGAGTCTCAAAGCGGCTAACATTCTCCTTTCCCTTCCTCCCCAACAACAAACACTCTGTGAGGTGAGTGGGGCTGAGAGACTTCAAAGAAGTGTGACTGGCCCAAGGTCACCCAGCAGCTGCATGTGGAGGAGCGGAGACGCGAACCCGGTTCCCCAGATTACGAGACTACCGCTCTTAACCACTACACCACACTGGCTCTCACACTGGCTCTCACACTGGCTTCCCACTTAAAATGAATTTAGCAGTGCAGTCTTAATAGCTTAATTTTTCAGCATAGGTCATCATTCCACAGACACTCATATCCTAAAGGTATTTTGAGTGAAATGGCACCCACAGTGGCTCGTACCAACATAGCTAGACCAACAGAAACTCCAGTGGGAAACTGGTGAATTAACATGTATTAAGAAATTCAGTTCTGTCACCTGTGGCCTGAATTGAGGCAATGAGGTTATCCCAGTACAGGTGTGAAATCCCAAAGTAAAAATGCTCCAACTCTTTTAAGCTACTTCCTTCCAGCAGAAGGAGTAGACGCATCAACAGAGGCACTACCATCTTAATTGCAATTAAATTGTACATGCATGAGCACTCCAAATGAGCACCATTCCAAATGTGCAATGGCCCATTTGTGCTTTTACAGGAATACTGATGAACAGTTTGTTCCAGTGGTTTACAGAGAGACTGCAGCTTGATAATTCAAGTTCAAAAAAGAGCAAGATGTCTCCAAAACTCACACTAGAAGAGGCAATGCTGCTGTGGTTTCTGGGAGAAAAATCTTATTGGGATCATCCTAGACAGCTTTACTACAGCTAAATTGATTTTCTGGTAGCATGCACTGGTGATGGTGGGATTTCTGTGCATCTGGACAGGACACTCTTTGGAATGAGGAGGACAAGGTGATGTGAGGCGCAAGTTACACTGATACAGCTTCTTCCAGTGCCTGTCTTGGACTAGAGTCAACCTTGATAGGGAGGGAAAAGCAGAAGGAGCCATGGCTCAGCGAGCCGTCCTGTCCCCTCTGCAAATATTTATGCTCTAAGCTTTCCCACTTAAAAGCCTAATTGGAGTGTAGTGGAGCTCAGTACACTTGAAGGTAGCCTAATGGAGACATTGCAGTGCTATTAGCACAGATGGTTGTCATATGTATGCAAATGAGGAGCAAATTGAATTTGGTGTCCCCTCTCACCAGCTGTCCTATCAGCGCCAGCTTCTGCAGTAGTGGAGAGGCACAGCCTTCGTGCCGCTAATCCTTCAGTGCAGATTCATTACCACTGGCGCATTAATCATTGCCGCTTTGCCTGGTACAAAGGAAGGGGCTCTTTCTTTCATCATGTGCATTCGCGTTGGCAGAGGTGTCCCAGCTCTGGAAAGGAAGGGCACGAGGCTTCATTAGCTAAAGAGAGCAGGAGAGGACTGAGCAACACAGTTCTTCTTGCACGTCTGGTGTGCCAGTTCAAAAGGAGAAGAAGGATTGTGCAAGCCACCTGTCCATTTGCTGGAGGGGCAAATGTTTGGCTCCCAATTCCTCTTTGGGACACATACGTTGCAGTCGGGCATGTCCTCAGTCCTTTGGTGGCACTGTCCCTTTAAAAATTACTATTATTTCAATGCAGCTCAACAAAGCACCAGGCATCAAAACCCCTGTACAGGGTGAATTGGAATTCCAGCCCCCTCCATCCCCATTAGTGTCCTATGCAAACTCCTATTGACTTTAATGAGAACAAGACCAATGTCTTGTTGTAAACAACTTGAGTTAATATATCCTCATTACTAAAAGTTGCAAGGGGAAAAACACACACACTATTTATGGTAGTATCTATCATTTAGCCTCAGGCAACTAATTCAGCAACATGCAATATGGCAGCCAAATTCCAATATCAGGACTAATTCTCCTTTTATTTTACTTTTAACCACACGTCTATGCAAGTACAAAATTCATGTATACCCTGTCAGGTGTAGAGGGCACACACACACATTTTGAGAGTCTTCCCATTTAAACCAGATGCAAGTGGTGTTTGTGAGATTTGTATTTTAAAGCAGATGTGCCTGCATATTTTACATCTAAAATTCAGGCCGCATACAGTTTATATTCATGCAGTTTTTATATTATTATTATTATGCATAGAAATTAAATAAATGAAATTGGCCTGCAGTGGGATTGATGTTACAGCTTCTTCTGAAAATACATTTCCCTAGCTGTATTTTAAGGATGATTGCAATAAATTGACTGATAATGGTTATTCATGTTGATAATGTTAGAAGGGCGTGGAGAAGACCAGGGATGGGTGAATTCATCAGTCCTCGTTTCTCCTTTTCCAGACTTAAGTTCAGTTCCCTGCATTTTCACATCAGTATTTTTAAAAAAAGAATTTTAAAAGTCCTTATGAAAATTATTCAGTATGTTGGTGCACGTTTCTATTATTCTTATTAATTACTTGTCCCAGGGTGGGTTACAGCAATTTAACATTCAGTATTAAAAACAGTTGAACAAATTGCAGCCACAGGAATAGGACTTGCCCCTAATATACACATTTTCGCAAAGCAATTTCCACATATGTAACATACAATATTATTGCTAATGTACACATTTTAATGCACACGACCCTAGTATATGCATTTTTGTATACATTACCTGGTTGCAGAATTGCACTGCAAATTTTTGGAGAAATGTGGATTTGGAAGGACAGCCTTGTTACAGGAAAGTGTGAATTTGGTTGCTTTACCCTTAATGCAAACTGAACTGAATTTCTCCCCCCTCCTCATATATGTTATATGGTCTAGTTATATGATCTGGCTTTGCTAGATCCAGCTTCCAAACCTACACTTCACCTTTCTGAGATAGTGAATATAGCATCTTTCTTTGCCATGTTTTAGAAACATTTATAGGAAAGCTGGCTTTAAATTAAAGCCAGCCCTACCCACTCAGGTCTTGCTTGTGGATTTTCCATAGGCATCTGGTTGGCCACCAAGAGAACTGGACCAGATGGACCTTTGACCTAATCCAGCAGAATTCTTGTTATTAGGCCAAGTGGTGTGGCTCCATCACATGCCAGCTGCAATGGCAAGAAGCTGGGGAACAGAGCTGGGTGTGCCATACAGCTTGCCTCACCTCCGTATGCTAGCCTGTTGCCCTCAGGTGTGGTGGAGGCTGCTGTCCTCCTCCTAGTGCTGAAATAAGATTCAACAGTCAGTCTGGTTGGCTTTTGTATATGGAATGGCAGCAGAGGACACCACCTTCTCCTTCATCTCATGAATGTTCTGCACCAGCCCAGCTGGCTGTTACTTATCACAAAGGACACGGAATCTGTAATGTTCAACCACTAGATTCTGTCTCAGTAAGATTTTTTTTTTCATCATTCTCCAACAAAACGGGAGCATCAGATTTGCTCAAGGTCTTGAAACACAGAAGATAAAAGTAATTGGTACATTATGGAAAGGAAAAACAACTTCCTTGGCTGCAGTTGTCAATTAATGGAAAGACTGCTGTGGGAGAAGGCTATCGATTGGCTGGGATTTTTTGAAAATAATAATAACAGTAGTGCTTTCAAATTGCAGCAGGCACTGTGGGCAATGGAATAAGTCCTGGAAATATGAACCCCCTTTCTTTTCTTTCTTGGACTAGATGGATATCTGCTAAGGATGGATTAAATTAAAGAAATTCTGCAACTGCAGAGGATTGCAGTAGATAAGTAAGTAGATACCAAACAGCTGGATAAAAATGATGCAGGCTGGGCTATGTTTATTGTCCCTGTAGCATTGTGATATGACAACCTGGCCCTGCTGGAATTCCATCTCCTGCAGTGTACAGGGATGAAATGCCTTTTGTCACCCAACCCCAAAGACGTCAGACTACAGCAATGTGCAGATTGAGTTATATTTTAGAGATTGGTCAGAGAGCTGCAGCTAGAAGAAGAAGAAGAGTTTGGATTTGATATCCCGCTTTATCACTACCCAAAGGAGTCTCAAAGCGGCTAACATTCTTCTTTCCCTTCCTCCCCCACAACAAACACTCTGTGAGGTGAGTGGGGCTGAGAGACTTCAGAGAAGTGTGTCTGGCCCAAGGTCACCCAGCAGCTGCATGTGGAGGAGCGGAGACGCGAACCCGGTTCCCCAGATTACGAGTCTACCGCTCTTAACCACTACACCACACTGGATCCTTTTGGCTATGGCCAAAAGTTATTTGCCATGGCATCGACATCTGTAATGACTTATTAAGATCTGCCCAGATACAGATAGCTAGTCGAATGGGTAGATGCAGTAGATAGATTTATATCCCACCTTTTAGTCCAAGGAGCTCATGGTGGTGTACATGGCTCTCCCTATGCTCATTTAATCTTCACGTAACCCTGTGAGATAGGTTAGGCTGAGAGAGAGTAAATGGCCCAAGACCGTCCAGTGAGCTTGATGGGCAAGTGGGGATTTTCTGAAACATAGTTTGGCTTACTGTTGTGCAAACCTGTGTGAGGAGCAGTGGAACATTCTGAAGTGTTATATTTTCCAGGTTAAATTTAAAATCATAGATTGAAAATTGGGTAGCTTTTCACTATTCCATGGAAAGTTCCTTTGGAACACCAGCATTTTCCTCTAATTTTAATTGTGGTCCCTTTGGCCCCTCAAAATTGCAATAAAAACCCTTGGCTAAGACATCCTAGGCTAGATGACCTCCGAAGTCATCCTAGACCTTCACATTGTATAGATGAATAAAAATGATCTCTTCCCACCCACCCCCCTTCCTCATGACATCCCGTGTCCCTCTCTTTCAGTCCTTTTCCCAGGGCAGCTCATTATAAATAAGCAAATGGGTCCCTTGTTAAAAAGAAGCCTGCATTTGGAAGGCATGGAAAGCAACCTTCAGTTCTGAGTCTTGTCTGTCTGCATGCTGTTGTGTGGTGCTGATTAACATGTCTCTTTGCTCTGCTTGGTTTTGCAGGCCTGCA
Organism: Podarcis pityusensis; assembly: GCF_964106645.2. Taxonomy (NCBI): domain Eukaryota; kingdom Metazoa; phylum Chordata; class Lepidosauria; order Squamata; family Lacertidae; genus Podarcis; species Podarcis pityusensis. Next base: position 40,074,343 of record NC_138029.1, on the reverse strand, counting down.
GGCCCTGCAATTGTTCCCTGCTGTAAAAAACAAAAACAAAAACAAAAACAAAAACAAAACAAAAAAAACCTGGGTCCATAAAGGAATTTCTCAGTTTGTTGACCGGACAGCATAGCCAGCTTTGTAAGTGTGGCTGCAAAGTCTTCGCAGCTTCACGCCTTAGCCTGACATGTTGCCCTACATGTGATATAGTTTGGATTTAGGGTCACGAAGTAGTAGACAGGAGAGGGAGAGAGAGATTTTGTAGGTAAAGCTCTTTGTTAGGTAAATAAATCCCAACACAAGGCAAATTAAAAGTTGCAAACTGTCAGCATGTGGTTGAGGTTGGATAAAAGCACAGTGCAATGTGAAGGAATAATAGACAATGGATGTCAGCATGCTGTAATTACAAAAAGTGAGATTGCCAATGCATGGGAGTTAGGAAATGATGGCCTAAAAAGATTTCTAATTTCATACAGGAAAACCGAAACCCAATACAGATCTTGTTTTTTTATGGCGATACAACACAGACACCTGGTGAAATGCTACTGTGTAGACTCTAGTCTGCCCACTGCTAATGTCAAAAATCACAAAGTAGACTTTTTAACACACAACAGCAACAACAATAGCAACAACACCCCCCATTGGGGTTTAATTTACTTACGTATAGATAGAGTTATGTGTTGCCTTCTCAATGTTCAAAGTAGCTCACATGAATAAAATCACTACCCAAGGAACAAAAAAACACCATTCAAAAATAACTGCTGAAATCCAGGCATAGTTGTGCATAATCGCTGGTGACCGTCAATTAGTACAACAGGACTCAGATGAACAGCACACTGTGGATGGGGAAGTATGTCTAGGTGAGCATCCACATTGGTAAGGCATATCAAAACCTGCATATATTCAGACGTCTCTTTAGAACCTAAATAAAACATCCAGACCACCAACCTGCTCTCTGGTGCCGCATCCTGCACAACGACCAATCAGATGCATTTGGAACACCCACAAGCAGGAAGTGAGGGCAAAAGTCCTCTCTTGCAACATCAAGGAGAAAACCTTTAAGCCAGTTGTTTTCATTCTCCTTTTGTGCATTACTGGAGATTCAGGAATTAAGTACTACAACAACAAACATTTCCATTTCCCCCATTTAATCACTTTTATGTACTCAAGTCTGAATGGATCATGCTAATAAGAGGCCAGTGTATATATTTGTGTGGGAGAGAGAGAAACTGAAAAGATGTATGGATCAGTCAGTTTCTAACCCATGTGCATTTTGTACGTGTTTATGCATAAGCTTGCTCTGCCCCATTAAATTTTTATATAAAAAAGTTGTATTGAAATCCATATAGAAATATGAATTTAAATACATGCCGTAATTAATATTTTATCATAGAAATGCATATTTAAATGTGTGTGTTTTATCCCAATGTATGCATTTCTAAAGGTGTTTTATTCTACAATATGTATTTTAAAAAAATATTTTGGTACTTTGTTAATGCTGAGAACTATATTGAAAAATTCAGAGATGTCAAATCCAAAGGATAATTATGTTTCATGTATTGGTTCAGAAGATGCGATTAGATTAGTTCACTAAAAAATGAGGACCAAGTGAATTTCTCCTCTGTCCCTGCATCATAGTGATAAAAAGAATATGGCGATTTACCAACATATCAGTTTATTTGTTCTGATATTTCCAGGCATGATGCATAAATCACACCGGAATACATTTTTTAAAGAAAAAAGAAAAAAAACCAAATATTTTTTGTGTCTCTTTTGGCCCAACTACAAAAGGATGCTGTCCTCCAGACATATCACATATTGAGGAAGGTTTTTAATGACTATGCTACCATTCCTCTGTATAGTTTGAAAAATTTATCTGCCACGTTTGATCAATATGCAGCGTACGCTGAGAAGATAATTGAGATCTGTGAAATTAAACAGGATGGCTTTAATTGTTTTAATTGTTTACTAGTCAGGTGCGAGAATTCATTTATAGATACAAGCATCAGGGTCCTCTGCACGAGGTATGAGATCTCTTATGCTCTCATGCACAAATATGAGAGAGTTTGGGGTTGCTCAGTGCAGCAATAACTTGACACAAGTTGATTTGAGGAGTGTGAGATGAAGAGGAGGTGGCTCAGGAAGATTGGGACTTCTGAAACTCTGGGAGGACTCTTCCTCTTCAGGCCCTCTGTCCTAAACACATATGCACATACTCATAACTGTGATGTGTTACATATGGGCCTACCTTTGTAAACAGTCTGAGAAGGATTGGCTCAAAATATGGCAATAAGACTACTAACTGGGACTGGCTGATTTGGTCACATCATACCAGTTCTCCATCTGCACTGGTTCCCAGTCCATTTCTGAGCACTGATATTAACCTTTCAAGCCCTAAATGGCTTGGGATCAAGTTCCTTGAAGGTTCAGCTGTGCTCATATATACCTCATGAAACGTTGGATAATTTCAAACCCTCCAATATTTTTCCAATGAAAATAGGGATATCTTAAGGGAAAGTGGGACATTCTGGGATCAAATCAGAAACCAGGCAGGGGTGTATGAAGAAGAGTGCAGTGGAGGTGGCCTGCACTGGGTGTCATCCCAGAAGGGGGGTGACAAAATCCCCCCAGGTGGGTCGCCACCACACCGTGATTGCCCCCCCCAAGGCGGATCGTGCCGCTGCACTATGATTACCCCCCCCCCCCGTGGATCATGACGCCCCTTGGCTGGATCGCGCTGCCCCTTGGACGGATTACCTCACCCCCATGGATGGATCACCCTGCCCCCGGGTGCATGGCAAGTGAGCCGCTCCTGGTGCATGAGCGGCTAGCTCCGCCACTGAAACCGGGACAGCTTCTCTAAATCAGGGACGTCCCTGGAAAATAGGGACACTTGGAGGGTCAGCAGTAGCTGCGGCTGTACTTGGATCAGGATAACTTTCCCACTGGATTCCTTGCAATAGTAACCCTGAGACTGGATTACTGTAATGTGCTTTGTGTGAGGCTGTCCTTGGGCCTCTTCCAGAAGCTGCAGCTGATGCAGAAAACGGTGGCTAGATTGCTGATAAAGGCAGGAGGCTGACAGCATTTGACACCCTCTGCTAGAACATCTGCACTGGCTGCCCATATGCTACTGGGCAAGGTTTGAGGTTCTTGTGATGATGTACAGGTTGCCTGGGCCCTTATATCCCAGCTTGATCGCTGAGATCATCCAGAGGAATGTGGTTAGCTATATCCTGTGCTTTAGAAGTCTAACTGGCTTCAACTAGAAGTCAGGCATTTTATGTTGCTGGTCCCATGCTATGGAATAATCTTCCAACAGACTTCCGTCATCAGATGAGCCTGACTGGAGTCAAGCAAGCTTTGGGTGGATGAAGGTAACCTTGAGTCTCAAATTTAGTTTATTGTCTGCTATGTTATAGAATTCAATTGGTTGAGAATGTCTTAAAATAGGAAGTTTTTAAATTTTTCACCATCACCCACCTTTCTTCTTCTTTGCAACTGTTTGTATTTTATTTGACAGGATTGTAAACCTTCTAGAGAAAAAAGAAAAATCTGGGTAGCCACAGATTCCCCATTCCCTCCTTGGGTGATGTTGGGCCAGTGGCTGCCTCTTTGCCTAACCTAACTCCCAGGTTTGTTGTGAGGATAAAATGCGTAGGGGACAAACATGCCTGCCACTTTGAGTATGGAAAGTATTAATGGCACTGAGGGGTTATTTAAGGGCAGGAGGGCATCTTTTAATGTCAGCTCCCCTCTATCTCAGCCTAGCTAACTGTCTCCTCATTTTGTGCAGCTCACACCCTTACCTATGCAGGCTTCTATGCAGTCATTTTAATAGTGCTTCACAGAGTCATCTTAATACCTACACTGATCTGCTGGTTTCTCCCATCTAGGTGATAATGGGATTACTAGTGCCTACCCCCCAAACTGAACAATTGGGACCACATCCATCACCTTCATCCTTAATGAAAGAAATAATTGTCACGGGCTGACGTGTGTTTACCTCTCAGAGGCTGAGCCATTTATCTACACAAGTTCCCAGAGCTGATAAAATACTGTCATGTCATGTGAAATCCAGACAGCTGTAAATCAAAAGGATAATAATGTGTGTGTGGCACTGGAGATGAGCTGGAATGGTTTCAGTACATAGAATATTTACACCAGGTTCCTGCATAATATGTCTATTAAAACCCTATCAACAGGGGTGTTTGGTGTGCCTCCTGTCTATCCATCCCTCCTCCAAACAGGTTTGCACCAGACTTTGCCTGGATTCCCTCCGGAAAGCATAACTGCGTAGGTCTGCCTATTTGGTTTTCTTCCTGATTGATTGCCAAGGTTAGAAATTTGCATGGTCCCCAGCACAGGCACCAAATGTATGCATTTCCCCAAAGGCTCCAGTGTTGTAATTTCCTCCTTGTACCCTGAAAAGCACATGTGGGGTAGATAATGGCAGCAGAAGCATGATATGGGTTCAGGAGTTTTGTTTTGCTGTGCATGTTCTTCTGGTGTCTCAGACAGGTATGACCTGTTCCCCATTATACTCATGAGACCTCACAAGTTCTTAGGAGTGGGTGAAAGCAGCAGCATTTAGAAAAGGGGCTGCAACAGACCAGACAGGCCTTTTTTCCTCATTGAGTTCTGCCACACCCGCGCACCCTCAGTTTAGAGTCTTCCACTGAGGCTTTAAGTGCTTTCCAGTCAGTTATGATGTTTTGGCCTATCAAACAGTGAAAAGTCAGCTTTTCATTGTTGCAGCTTGGCCAGAAATGGCATTTGTAGGATCTCAAACATAGGGGGGACCCTTAGAGGGTTCTGAGGTGACACATGGTTCCTAGCCATAACTTGGGTTAGGCCTGGCCTGACACCACTCACCTCAAGCTTGTGCCATGTGGGTGGCACTGTGGTCTAAACCACTCAGCCTCTTGGGCTTGCTGAACAGAAGTTTGGCGGTTTGAACCTGCGTGATGGGGTGAGCTTCTGTTGCTCTATCCCTGCTTCTGCCAACCTCGCAGTTTGAAAGCATACCAGTGCAAGTAGATAAATAGGTACCACTGTGGTGGAAAGGTAAATGGCATTTCCGTGCACTCTGGCTTCCATCATGGTGTTCTGTTGAGCCAGAAGCAGTTTAGTCATGCTGGCCACATGACCCAAAAAGCTATCTGTGGACAAATGCTGACTCCCTCAGCCTGAAAAGTGAGATGAGTGCTGCACCCCATAGTCGCCTTTGACTGTCCAGGGGTCCTTTACCTTTACCTTTTTACCTCATTCCTCACTGTTAACTCCTATGGGCTTTCCTCAGCAACCATGCTGAGATGGGTTTCTTCAAACATCACAGTGGACATTCAAAGTGAAGAAGGAGAATCATAGGGTTGGAAGGGACCCTGAGGATCATCTATTCCAACTTACTGCAATGCAGGAATATGCAGTTGTCCCTTATGAGATTAAACCTGCAGCCTTGGCATTATCAGCACCACGCCCTAACCTTGCCACAGCTAGATCCTTGCCACAGTGCCACACCAACTCTGCTTACCTTGCTATAATTAACAAAATTGTGGCCTGTTTTCACCCAACCACCACGTGTTTTTCATCTTATTGTTCCCGAACATTTCTCTTTGGAGCAGACTAATGAACTTGCCCTGCAATTGTTCCCACAAACAGTCCTTTGCCTAACCCTCTGCAAGCAGATTCTGCCATGTTTGCAAGGAGTAAATTGCAAGGGTTGGTTTCCTACTGAGATCGATGTTACAACTAGCAATGTCATCACCATCACATCACAGATTCAAAAGTCTCTAATGGGAGAAAGCCTGTGTCAAATAGATAAAGCACTTAACAGCTTATCCACCAAATGAATCTCATGGGCAGTGATTGGTAAATCATCAGAATGATGGAACTCTGGGGGTCAGCCAAGGAAGGTTGTAGTAGATCCGTATAGGGTCTGCTCTGGAAAGTCCAAGGTCTCTGATCACCCTCTCCCCATCAGCAGTATGAAGTGGCGAATTTCTCTGCTACATCAGCTCAGAGCCAATGAAAAGTTGCAGTCTTCACCACTGTGCTCTCCTAGACATGTCTACTCAGAAATAAACCTCATTGTATTCAATGGGAATTGTTTCCTGGTGATGCCAGACTACAGTGCAAACTCAACAATATTTTATTGTTGAGTTTGCACATAAAATATGAACAATAAAATATTGTTCATATTTTAAAGAAGAGCAGCTCCCTAATCTGGATGGCAACCAGACTGTCGCGAAGGGGATTTAACCCTCTCTCCATAATTGTTTTCCCAGTGGTGCTATTTGCCCTGGAAAGAAAGATACCCTCTGCTCCCATATCAGTTTCTCTCCCAGGGCAAATAGCAAATGGCGGGGTGTGGGTGGGTAGTTTTAATTGGAGAAAGGCCACAGGGGTAAGGGTTAACCCATCCCCTGGTGTTGTGGTCACCATCTTGATTGGAGGCCCAGCAGCTGTGATCACACATTTAATGTTCCATCTAGTCTGGCCTTAAGCTTCTGAATATGCTGATAGCTGGGTTTTCTCCCCTGAAACCAAGCCCAATTAAAGAAAAGAATACACAGCATATTTTAATATTCTTTTAATTAGTGTCAACATATTACATGGTCCCTTATTTCCACTGCACCACCACTGCTCAGGTTGTACCAAGGACTCCTAATGGCCCTCCTAGTTACACGACTCCATGATATTCTGGAAATTGCTTGTGGTTACAGTAAACAAAACAAAACAAAACAAAACAAAGCAGTGGTTGGCTGATTCACACATTAAGTACCCAGTGATTGCCAGGATCACTTGCATGCCTGGGTGAATGACACAATGTCTCAGATAACTTTGTTTGGCAAAGTCCTTTCTCCAGGAAATCGGAATGAAAAAAGAAGGCAAAGGGTTCAAACAGACCCAAACCTTCAAGGGAGCCTTGGACAGTATTCCAAAATGCAGCTTTTACTCATTGCTGGTAACTTGACTGGTGTTCAACTTCCAAAGTGGCACAGCCAATGAGTATACATTGCCTCTTTAGAAAGTTCCTGTCTCCAAACCACCCCAGCAACGATCCCAAACATCAGTATTAGCAACATGCTGTAATCATAACTCCATGGTTGACTTTTATTCCCAGTTAATGATTTCCCCTCACCAAAAGAAAAAAACCATTAGCAAGACACAGAGATTATCCCAAGGAGCTGCTGCAGCAACAGCTAAATGTGCTTTCTCCATTTTGCAGGTGAGAATATTATTTCAGCTGCCAGCAGCAGTGGCCTGCCTTTGTCCTTTGGAGGTGGCCCCTTGTACCAAGTTTGCATTCCAACTAAGAGAAGAAACTTCCCCCCCCCACCCCCATGCTCCAAGTATATTTGGATGCAAAGACACAGGCACACAAACATCCGGCTCCTACGGGTGCCCAGCCCTGCTGCCTGGATAAATAGCAACCAACCTATTTCTGGTCCAAGTCCTCCTGCATCTAGTTTACATGCCTATTCATAGGCAAACAGTTCATTGTGCCAGAAATCCAAGCCAGTGCCTTTTCAGGAGTGGCTGGATCCTGTCCAAGCCTTAGCTAATTGGACCTGAGGGACTCTGCCATTTGCCACACCCTGATTAGCTTTTGTTTTGAAATCCAGATGGGAGAAACTCCATGGATAGAGATGCAGATCATCCAAGGTATTGATTAATAGCTGCAAGAGGTAGTTGGAATTTTATGAATCACTAATGTTTATCCCCACTTGGTGTCTTTGGTTCACAAGGAAGAAGAAACGCTCTGGCCAAATGGCGTATGCTGGATTTAGGTTGCAGTCCTAAACCTATTGGCTTGGAAGCAAATCACACTGAAATCAATGGGCATTCTGAGTACACATGGTAAGGGCTGTGCTCAAATTATGGCAGTAAGGTGAGGGGTCATTAACAAAATCCACCAGCCTCACTCCCTGAGACACCTCCCTGATTTAAGAAAATAGTATTTCCCCATAGTATTCTAAAAAACCATACTAAGTGAACTGTTACACAAGCTATGGGGCTGTGCCCAGCAGTGGATGACATGGTAGGCCACCATCACTCATCTGAACCCTGGTCAGTTGCATCACTGCTGCTTACCAGGAGTAAAAAGGTGAGGTGGTGGAGAGGTTGGCATGGTGCAAACACACCAGTAGAGTCAATCCATCACTTCGGCCACTGTGTTTGCACAACACCGACCTTCCCACTACCTCTCCCTCTCCCTCTCTCAGTAAGCAGTAGCAATGCAACCAACTGGAGGTGAGCAGCAGTTCACCAACATGCCATCAGCTACTGGCTGAGGCCCTTCTCACTGCCCACTATCACCTGAGCACTGACTTTGAGCCACTTAAGACTGATTTGCATGAGAGCTATGAATTACCGAGCATGAGGCAAGTATTGAATTGATAGTGATCATTTTGCTGTGCACCCAGTGGCCATTGATTGCACCCAAATTACCTAAGAAGCTCAATATACTAGTGTATTCACTTTTCAGAGATATGTGGTAGCACTGCTAGAGTAATCTGGGCATTATAGTGAACCAGTCAGGTAATCATTTCGCCATATGTTCCCTTCAAGATAGGAGATTATAGCAAAACTATACTTGACATTGGAGATTCAAGATAATTTTCTTCTTCCAAAAGCTGTCATGGGGGTTGTCCTGATCTGAATCAGGGTCACAGCATGGAGGGACGGTCATGCAGATGTGCTACTAACCATGGACTAGAAGGCACACATTGTTAGACATACATTAGACAACACCCTTTGCTGTAGCCCCAATTAAAATGGTCAGGGATGATGGGAGATGTAGTCCAGTAACATCTTGAAGTTGCCAGTTTATAGAAGGCTGCCTTCGTCTCTCCCAGGTCATAATCAATGACATCAGGATTCTGTGATGTGGAGTGTTCCTCATCATAATGGATTATAGAAGTTCAAGGGGTGCTGTGGGGCAAAAAGGCAGAAGTCCAAGAACATCTGGAGGACCCTGCTTGACAGAGAAAAGACAGCTATTTCACACAGGACACAGAGGGAAACCCTAATCCATCTTAGGATGTACCCTTGACAGGAAGCCACAGGCAATAAATGCTCTCTGACAAGAGTACCTGTGCTCCCCACATTCGGTGTGCACGTACATTTTAACTGCCCCCTTAAAAGAATTTTCTATCAGTGAAACTTATAGCTTCCTGGACAAATCATGCATTGCTATATTACGTGCAAAGGAAACTATCCTTACAAGCAACAGGAGCAAATGCAGAGGGGTCTCTTTGCTGTGAGATACACCGAGGTGCGATGGTGGTGGTGGAGAAAGACTTTCCGTGCTGCAGAAAAAGAAGGCAGCATCAGACAAATGAAGGCATTTGACTCCCATTCTTTGGGTTTTATAGAGGCATTTTCTTTTAATTGAGTAGACCATTGTTTACTGTGTGTAACCTCTTCCTTCCCCTTGTAAGTGTTCTACCCACTTTAATTAAGAGGGATTGAAACAGGATATTTCATCTTGCCGAGGAGGCAGGAGAGGACGCAGCTGGGGCTTCTTGCCTTAATACTGCACCACACAGCTTGTGATAATCAATTGCCATCATTCATCCTCACTTTACAGCATAATATCCAATGGTCGGCTGGTGAGCCGGCTAAAAATAGCTCAAAGATGACAATTATTATGAGGCAGGGTTCCTCTGTGCTGCACACAAACGGATGATCAAGCCAGGGCTAGGCTTCTGGATTTGGGATGACAGACCATCCATTCTTGTGAGCCCTCCCCGGATCACAAAATCCATTCCGAAAAGCCTGAGCAACGGCAGGCCAAATGAAATCAGGGACTTCGGGAGACAGCGGTGGGCCTCCACTAAATGTCTAAATGGAGCGGACTGAATTATGGCGGCTGAGCAAATGGCATTGATTGAAATTCAGCTACGGGAGTAGCAAGCACTGCGGAGTGTGTGTGTTTGTTTCAATTTATAACCCCTCGTATCCTGAGGGCTCGTGGTGGATATTAACAGTAGTTTTACAAGGTTGTTTTTGAAGGTGACACACTTTTGAACAATACACATGAATGAAGCCATATAAATCATCAAACAGCCACGGGCTGCTCTGCTCTCCCTCGACCCCAACCAACCAGGTGCTCCCTGCCCATCTGTGTTATGAAAGCTGCATATGGATTTGTGATGATACATTGCAGCCATTGTAGCGCAGTGTAAGGGCTGGAGGAGGAGGAGGAGGAGGAAAGCCCTTCAGATGATTTTGGACTCCAACTCCCATCAGACCCAGCCAGCATGGCCAGTGGCCAGCATGTCCAACAACAGCTGGAGGACCACAGCTTCCCCATACCACCCCCAACCCACCTGCTACAGCCCATACAGACTAGAAACTAGTTGGGCAAGCAGTTGCTCTAGGAGCTTCTTCTCCACAGCAGACATATTGTGTTTTGCATCAATAGCACCAAATTGCAGCTGCAAGCTCTGCTGCATGTGGATTGATGTGTGCTGGCAGTATGCAGTATACAAGCATACTAGGGTACAAACACAGATCAAAGTGGTCAACATGGCATTGGCAGCTGAGAAATATTTCAAATATATCCATGGGACTGATGTTGCAGGAATTTACCCCAGCTTTCTTTATGTTTTGTCTTCTGACAACTAGTGCTATATTTCTAAGAAAAGAGGTGCCGGAACTCACCATGAATTCCTCCCTCGTTCTCTTATAATGACAATGGCGCCCACCTGAGAGGTGCCGGAACTGAGTTCCAGTGACTTCTGCCTGAAAAAATAGCACTGCTTACAACTAAGTGTGTGTGTGTGTGTGTGTGTACGCATATGTACACACTTTGCTTCCCAAATGTTATTGAATTTATAGAACTAACTTTATTTTTAGTATTTAGCTCCTTTTTTTCTAGAAAAACACACAGTGATTTAAATTTAGGTGGCAGCAGGGAAAGACATTGATGCTGCAATCCTATGCCCACTTACCTGAGAGAAAGTCCCATTAAATTCAACAGGACTGACTTTTGGATAGATGTATCCAGTACAGAACTGCAAATGCCTCATATGTGTTTATTTTAAAGCTTGGAAATGGAAATGTTTGTTTCTCTGGATCTCATTTTGGTTAGGGTTTGGAATGAAGAAGGCAAAAGGCACCCGAATGCTCAGAGCTGGAAGCTGGAGGAGAAATTTACTTTAGATTTATAAAGCACAACTAGATGATAAAAGGCTCATCTCACCTGTTATGGTGCCAAAAAGGACTGGGTAGATTTTTCATTGTGCAATTAGCATTGATTGTTGTTCAGCTTGCTCAGCAAACTCCTACTGACTTCAAGGAGAATTCATCTGAAGAACATATGCTTGGGACTGCGGCTAGGGCTGCCAATTCTGAGATAAAACATTCTAGTACATAGGTGGAATCTGGGCACAAATGAACGATGAAGTCTTCTGCTTGAAGTCAAGGGCTGGAGAGGGGTTGAAGCCAGCATCTTCAGCTGATTTGAGGTGGGGGAGCTCAGTGCCTTTTGGCAGCCCTATGGCTGGAGCTGTTTGGACTCACACTTAAATCCTCTGAGCAAAGTCCATGGGCTACATATGACACACACACTCTCCTTCTGTTGGAGGATGACTTCATTTTTTAAAAAGCCTTATAAATTTTTATTCTGATTATATCTTTGTAAGCCAGATCTGATTTTCCTCCCTGGTGAAGTTTCTTGAAAGAGTGCAATGTAGCCAAGAATTAAACACTTTTCAGTTCCATTGGTTTCAGACGCTGTGAGTCAAAGCACATGCTGAACTTTTCTGTTCGCTAAAGCAGGGCGGTGGCCTAAATCGAAATCAAAAATTTGAATCCCTAAGGTTATGGGGAAAGCTGTGAAAACACGCTGTGTGTGCATGTGTAAAGGGAAAGTGAGATATTCAGAAGCCACAGACGCAGAAACCAATTTCCAAATGTATTATGCTCTGTGATCTAATGATTTCGAGTTTCATCCCATGTGATGGTATTAGGCACTATTAGTGCTTTGGGTTACTGCAGCTAATTGGAATCTGAAGATAATGAGAAGAAAAGCACGTCAGGTTATCATGCGATGGGTTGTTTGCAGGGGGTGAGGGACAAAAGTTGGAGGAAATTTTTGAACTGAAGCATGAAGCTAGATGTTTTCTGTTTCACAAAGGGAGGTGGCTGCCCTCAGGTGACTGGTCCTCCCATGACCCTGAGAGATGTGGGCTAACCTTCCCCGCCCCCACACTATCTTAGTTAAAATTCATCTCCCCAAGCTGCTATTGACACCTTCAGGAAAATGTTATATTTTCTGTGTGTTTTTCTCTGTGGAGAAAATAATAGCTATGGTGGGATGGTTCGGGAAAATATGGGCAGCTTGTGGATTAAGTTGCCTCCCCCAAGCTGCTATTCATATTTCTAAAATAAAATAAAAAAGAGTAATAATCAGGAGTCCCTGCATGAAAACCATGTGAACATAACTGGCTAGAGGAGGACAGAGCCACTGTTGCATCCCAAACTCTGCCAGCCCCTGACAATAGGGAGGAATGGAGGATAGTTCTTTCATTCTTCCCTGCACCAATCCTTTATCCGTCAAGAGAATGGCTTAGGCTGCCACACCACAAAATGCTCCATTTGGAGACTCCAACCATTTGGCATTGCTGGCTGAGGCTGTAATCCCAAACATCTGAAAGGCACCAGTTTGTGGGACTCTACTTTAAACGGCAAACCCAGAACTTTCAATTGAGCCTGTGTAAACAATGGCTTTGAAGTGCTTGGGAGACTTTGATAATGATAAAATGACTCACTGAGAGGGAAAATAGACTTCCCACACTCATGTGCAATCAGAAGCTTTTTATGATAGTTTGAAATAGAACTGAAACTTGCCAATCAAGAAGGAAGGAGGGAGGGATGTCTATCAGTATATCAGGAAATGTTGTTTCATTTTTTCCCTTCATGCAAAAGATACTATCTTTTCTTGTGAAAGTAACCACACGTATGTTTCCTTTTTACTTATGTTGGAGAAAAATATTTGAGTCTTAAAATGAATTAGTAGTCAATAAATATAATATAATGGAGGGATGTGAACTGTCTGTGGACTCAAGTTCTAACTTTGGTGGCTGCGTTTTGCAGCCAGTGAAATGCCCAGTCTTTCTTTATGGGTGAGCCTATGTTGAACCCATTACAGTCACATACTCTGGATGCGTCAGGTGGACCACAGCCACATTTGGTTCCTCTAAGAAAGACTGCAACTGGTGTGCCTGAGCCAAAAGCTTTGTACACCTGAGAAAGACCACACATCAAGCATTTTAAACATCGGACGGTCCAACAAAAGATTGGACCGCAGTACATGTTGCAAATTATCATCACACCAATGCAGCAAGTGGGATCTGCCCACAGAACCAGGCTTCAATGGGTTTGCATGTTGTAATGCTCATCTGGGCCCCATTGAAGCAGCTGAGTGCATCTTTTGACGTGGATGGGAATATCTCCTCCCATTCCGGACCAAGAGAGCTGGATCAAGGCCAGTGTTTCTTAAGCCACCCATGAGCTTTGAATACTTGGAGGCAGGAGGTCTGGCCTCTAATTATTGCATGTGGTGGGGTCAGTATTTGCAGTGCTTAACATGGATTCTAAACTTCTTGCAGGAAAAGTCGGTACTGTAGATTTTTTACCACCGACTTAACTGAGGTGCAGTTGAGTAAGTGCTGTTGGAAAATTCTGTTTTCTGTACCCCCTCCCCCAGCAGACACACAGAGACTTAAAAGAAACCTGGGTGAATTCATATAAATTATCTTGCATTTAGTTATTAATAACATATTACATAATTGAAAAAACACAGTCAGCCAAACTCCGCAGATGTAGAAGGCTTTTTAAAACATCACATCAGTCCAATAAATTCACTTTAAAAGCATTTGTGTTTGATCACTTCCATGGCATCATCTATTTATTTATTTTGTTCAATCTGGGAGTGGGGGTTCAGAAGCAGCCGCTCCATGTTGTAAAACCTATTTGTTCCTTGTTTGGCATGTTTTCTGCTGCAGTGATTTCCCAGACTCCCTTTTTCCAGGCTGCTGATGTAAAGGAGACTCAGTCCTTCTTGAAACAAACAAAATAAGATTCATGAAAACAAAGATTAAGCCAATGGGGACATTTCTGAATCCAGCATTACATTGACCACCATCTTAGGCATTTAAGCAAAATCTCCCAGGTCACTGAGGTCCAAAGATTATACCATTGCCTACAGTGATATATCTTGTGGGCATGTGCCTTCCATGTGGAATACTCTCTCAATCACAGCGAACACCAACTAAGAAATGTTTTCACCACTTATTGAAAGACGTGCCTGTCCACCCAGGCTTCCTCCAACTCTTAATATCATTAGTACTATTTCCCAATGTTCTTGGCCATTCTGGTGAAGTAAATTTGAGTTGGGAGAATCGTCTCATGAATTTCCCAGCATGCTAAGGGTTTCTTCAATCTGTGACCATGGCCCCACTTACTCCCTGTGTTGAAAAATAAGCAGCCACAACAATCTAAGCAGGTGCCGGATTTCAAGAAATGCCATACAGTGTGTTTATTTTTGGAAACTCATCATAGAATTCAAATTTGTTTGGAACTCTAATCTGAAGCATGCACATCATATTAATTAATCTAGCCCTAATTCCGCGTCCTCCTTCTTCTTCCTCGTCTTCCTCTTCTTCTTTTGCCAGCATGGTTCACTTGGCAAGGTCATTAGGTTAATAATACCATCAGCCTTGGTATTAGATCCTCAGATTAAACTCATTACAAATCCAGGGGTCTCTGACTTTGATGAACTTTGCTCCCTTTAACATACTGTACCCAGAGCAATGGATTGCCTTTGCCTAAATTAAGTTTCGGTATTTGTTATGGGGAACAGTAGGTCAACTCTGGCTCCCAGTTACAAGCCGAAGTAAAGGAAAGTGAATTCTAAAGCATAATATAGGCTTCACTCAGCCTTTCCAATTCTCCAGTGGAGAAGCAAGTGTGAGGAAGCTAAGGCAGCAGGGACCAAGCTATTTTACAGAATTATGAGGTTGTTTACAAAGTCATTTTTTAACACTTAAAGGACTGATGCAGGGGCTTCCCCCTGAACTACAAAAGGAAGGACTTTTCACAAATAAGGGTGGGGGTCATCCAAAGAAGAACAGAAGGTAATTAAATAAAGTACAATGAACATCTGAGCTCAGTTAAAAATAAATAAAAATAAAGCATTGTTATTACTGTATGCCATTTAATGGGCTGCAATGAGCTGAATGCTGCAACTTATACTGGCATGAGTCTGTCTCAGGAGACATTGGAGAAGTGTGCCTTTGGAAGTGAAGTCAAACTGTTGGAAGGTTACAGTGTCTGCTGTGGCTGTAGAGACAGATATGGGAGAGACATGTTGCAGCTGGAGCAGATGAAGGCATCCAGTTGTACTGCTGCAGATGCACCATGGCGTTTCTTCTCTCTGCGCTCCTCCCAGCGGTCATTCCTCCTCTGGTTACTGCTATGGATGCACAACCTGGCTCCCAGTCTCCAGGCACTGCGGTTGTCAGAGTAGACTCATATTTGACTAATATTTCAAGGGAACCAGCCAGCTCTCCATTGTGTCGCCTCATTGAAGCTAAGTAACATACTGTATTCAAGTTGGGCTTGGTTCTTGGGTTGCTCGGGTTCAAAAGGCCAGAGTGCCAGGCACACCTGTTGTGATCTTAATTCTGTCTACTAAGATCCACTGGAGGGGACTGCAAGAAAAAAATAGTAGAAAAACTTGCCCCCTTGTAAATGAAGAGATCTCAGGTTTAATCAACCTGTCTCATGGGTGGGCTGGCCCAGTCTACTGGTAATGGGTGAACTGACCTCATTGAAATTTGGAATTGATCATGACTTACAGACCGAGCTGTATGGGAATGTGGAATCCTTTTGGAGCTCTCCTATATTCTGAGAAGCAAATCTTCTCATTTTTTAATAGCACACATGCTCTAGAGAAGTTCATCTTGGGAATGTGATATGTCTAATGAAGGTGCTTCCAACCTATTGAGACTCTGGACCCACTTTTATCCTGAACATGCATTTGGGGACCCATTTCTTATACCATAGATTTGCATGGTTGTAGTCCTATTGGCAACCCAATGCCCCACCAGTTGAAGACCAGTGATCTGATGGGACTTTCCTTTGCAACTTTTGTGCACCACAATGTCAAGCCATCATTCTCTGCTTGGCTTCCATCATCTGTGTTCTGTTTATAAGCTGAAGACGTGGAGCCCCAAGCAGAGGATGTGGCTGTGAGGGGAACAGGTGACAGAAGCAATAATAACAATTTTAGCACCTGTTTAGAGGAGGACTTAGCATGCTGCAGCTGTCAAGGGAGAGATGCCTCCCATCACTCATCATAGTCAATTCCTGCAGGAAGGACTGTGCAAAAAGAAGAAGAAGAAGAATTAACCTGTAATAAATCTTTATTTTTCATTACAAACACATCACAATTCAAGATGATCAGAGTCAGGACTCATTCTACACAGATTGGATCAACTAGAGACCAGGGAGATTATTGTGATTATGATTATATATATATTCCCACCTTATTCCCTGACAGGGGCTCAAGGCAAGTTACAGTTAAAATGTGAAGAGCTAAAAACATAGGTGGATAAAACAATCATTAAAAACAATCAAACATCAATAAAATTAAAACTGTATATAAACATTAAAAGATCTATTAAAACATACAGATAATGACAATGAAAACAGTGCGGCACCAGCCCTTTCATTAAAAGCAGTCACTTCCCACAAGCCTGTTGGGACAAGAAAGTCTTCACTTGCAGGCGGAAAGATATCAAGCAGAGAGCCAATTTAACTTCTCTAGGGAGGGAGTTCCAAAGTCTGGGAACAGCCATCAGAAGACCCTCTCCTGTGGTCCTACCAAGCATGCCTGTGAGGGTGGGAGGGCTGAGAAAAGGACCACCTCCGAATATCGCAGAACCTGGGCAGGTTTTTATGAGAGAAAACAGGCCTTCATACAGCTTGGATCTAAGCTGTATAGGGCTTTATAGGTCATAACCAGCATTCAAATTTTGCCCAGAAACAAACCAGTAGCCAACAGAGCTGTTGTAACAAGGAACAAAAACTGGGACATGGGTGGTGCTGTGGTCTAAACCACTGAGCCTCTTGGGCTTGCCGATCAGAAGGTCGGCAGTTCAAATCCCTGTGGCGGGGTGAGCTCCCATTGCTTTGTCTCAGCTCCTGCCAACCTAGCAGTTTGAAAGCACACCAGTGCAAGTAGATAAATAGGTACTGCTGTGGTGGGAAGGTAAACGGAGTTTCCATGCACTCTGGCATTCGTCACAGTCCTCTGTGCACCAGTAGCGGTTTAGTCATGCTGGCAACATAACCCAGAAAGCTGTCTGTGGACAAACGCCGGCTCCCTCAGCCTGAAAGTGAGATGAGCACCACAGCTCCATAGTCACCTTTGACTGGACTTAACCATCCAGGGGTCCTTTAACTTTTACCTTTACCTTGTAACAAGGGAGTCGTATGCTCCCTATAACCAGCCCGGGTAAACAATCTGACCACAGGCCAGTGGACAGCTGATAAACATTCTGCACTACGGCTACAGCTCTCTGATATATCAAATTAATACTTTGTATTATATTCTGGTTTACTTTTCTCCAAGAAGCACAGATATATGGTGGCCCCATTTTACCCTCAGAACAATCCTGGGTCACCCAGTAGGCTGTGTGGTTGAACAGGTATCTAAATAAGTTAAAACTGGATGAAGCAATATGGAGGAAATTATATTCCTTTAACTGATGCAGAATGCAGCAGCTAGGTAGCTGCAACTGGAGCATCCCATTGGCTCCAGATGATATTTCTGCTGTGGGAGCTGCAATTACTGCTAGTATGTCACCTAACAGGGACACGGGTGGCTCTGTGGGTTAAACCATAGCGCCTAGGACTTGCCGATCAGAAGGTCGGCGGTTCGAATCCCCACGACGGGGTGAGCTCCTGTTGCTTGGTTCCTGCTCCTGCCAACCTAGCAGTTTGAAAGCACTCCAGTGCAAGTAGATAAATAGGTACCACTGTGGTGGGAAAGTAAACGGAGTTTTCCATGCACTCTGGCGTTCGTCACAGTACTCTGTGCACCAGTAGCGGTTTAGTCATGCTGGCCACATGACCCAGAAAGCTGTCTGCGGACAAACACCGGCTCCCTCAGCCTGAAAGTGAGATGAGCACCACACGGCGTTTCCGTGCGCTGCTCTGGTTCGCCAGAAGCGGCTTAGTCATGCTGGCCACATAATCCGGAAGCTGTACGCCGGCCCCCTTGGCCAATAAAACGAGATGAGCGACTGGACCTAGTGGTCAGGGGTCCCTTTACCTTTATGTCACCTAACACAGCTCAAGGTTATGCTTTTAGCATTCAAAGCCTTAAACAACTTAGGACCAAGTTACCTAAGGGACCACCATATATCACTTCCTGGCAACTACACTCTTCAGATGAGGCACTGCTAAGAGAACCGCATACACCAGCAGTGTGCTTACTGTACACAAGATACTGGGCTTTTAGCACTACAGCTCTAGCCCTCTGTAATGAGTTAGCGACAGAAATTAGACAGGTACCCAGCATTTTGACATTCATATGGCTCATGAAGACCTTTTTGTTTAAGAAGGCTTTCCCTGAAGGGTGACCCAGTCATTTTGTGCAGTGATTATTGGACAATGGCTGAAATGGGTTTGTTGCCTTTAACTGACTGACAGTGCTGGATTTAGGGTGGTGCAGATGGTTCCCATGCACAGGGCACCAAGCCAAGGGGATGCAAAATAATAATAATAATAATAATAATAATAATAATAATAATACTGATAAGATCCATTTAAAAAGCAACTGTACCAAAAGGAAGCATTGCAAAACTAAGAAATATTATGGGGGTATGCCAATTTTTTCCTTCACTCAGCGTGCCATATTACCAAAGTCTGCCCCTGTTCTTGATATATTATCTTTTGTATTTTAATCTCAGTTGATTGCATATTGTTTCGGCAGATTTTGGTTGTGAAGTTGTGTATAAAT